>NW_005054452.1:1306401-1360309 GCF_000277835.1 Geospiza fortis
ATGATCCTGGTGTGTCCCAGCTCAGGATATTCCACAATTCCTGGCTTTTGCAAGAATCTTTTGCTCCTACCCCACAGGAGCAAAAATTCAAAATTTGTCATCACAAAAATTCAACCCGTTGGCCCAGGGAACAGGAGTGGGGCCAGGAGCAAGCAACGATTGCTGCCTGTATTTATGAGCACAAGCACATCCAGGGGTCACCGAGATGGTCTGAAAACATCCCCAGGTCAGGAAGGAAGCATCCATCTGGATTTTGAAGCAGGAAAGAAGCATCCATTGGGACTTTGAAGCGAGTTACCTGCAAGCAGGGACATTCAGGGTTCGCAGCTGTGCTGAAAATGAGAGCAGGGAAGGGAAGGTTTGATTTGCTGTGCCTGAGTTTCCTGGAGATTTACAGCCCTCAGCTGGTGACTCGGAGCACAGCCCCGCTGTTATCCGTGTTCCCATCTCAGCATGGGTCAGCGCCCTCTCTCCTGGCTAAGCCAGCATCTGCACCCATCCACGTCACCCACAACAGCCAAAAATCCTCCCCTGAGCATCCCAAATCCCCTCCCAGTTCCTGGCATCTACCAGCTCAGCCCTCACCCCTTGCCCAGCCAAACATGACATATTTAGCTCCACAATTTTTATTTTTTTTTTTAATCTCTCTCCTTATAAATCAGCTTTTCCAGCCCCTGCCTCTGCTGTTGTCTTTTCTCTTGGCAGTGCTCAGTTGCCAAATGCCTGACAAATGGCCCTCAGGCAGCCACCCTGGCCAGGGCCACACTGCCCATGAGAAAAGAGAAACTGTTCTTCCTCCTTCTCCAAGCATAATTCCCCCTTTTTTCTTTTTATTTCTTTTCTTTTTTTTTTTTCTTTTTTTTTTTTTTTTTTGCTGTTCTCCCACTCTGTCACTCATCTTACAGGCACTCACAGCAAACCACCCACTGTGAACCCACCAGGATAACTGGGGATGGGAGATCTCCCCCTGTGCTTCACAAAAGGATTTTGGAGGGGGTTTTGCTTTGGATCAGGTTGTAGCTGCTATCAGAGCCCTTTGTTTGGAGACGTTTCACACCAGTTTCTCACTCCTTGTGGTTTGTCCAGTGGAAGGTTGTCAAGTCTTAACTTCTTTTTGCCAGGGTCAGGATTAAATGTGTGAGATGGTATTTCCTGTTTGGACTCAGATATTTTTTTGTTCTTATCTATGTCACAGTCTCACAAACCCTGAATTCTGCAGCACTCCAACAAACTAAGAAATGGAGCCCCATCTCTCTCTCCAAGGCCTTTTAGGGACAGACTGTCCAATTAAGAAATTACACCTAAATTATTTTTAGTTTTAACTCAATAACCAACCACCCATGACCTGCAATGGGGACTTTTTTATCCAATTACACAAAACCACCTAAACCCATGGAGGAGGAGATGAAAAAGGATCAGCCTCCACCCTAAAACCTCCACCTTGCTTTATATATATCACTAGATTCTAAAACTTTAAACTCTAAGTTTTCCACCCTGTGATATCACACACTTCTATTCAAACTCCACACCCACAATCCCAGTTCTAGCGTTCAATTTTGGAAGCCTTCTCCACGGCCTCAGGTCAATGCAGCATTCTACTGGGGGTCAGTGCCTGGCAGCACAGAAAGTCCGAAATTCTCAGCAACCAGGGATCCAACAGAAGGGTCCCTGCCCATGGCAGGGGGTGGAATGAGATGAGCCTTAAAGTCCCTCCCAATCCACAACATTCCATGATTTTACATCCCTGAAACTCAGAGAAATCCTCCATATCACAGCAGGATTTCACACAGGACCTGATTAATCAGTTATTTCTCCAAAGGCACACCTGAATTCCCTGGGGGATTCCTGAGCCAGCCAGACGCCAAGCTCTGGGCTCTGGGTGTCCAGGGGGGCTGCAGGGTGGCCAAAACCTTACACATGTGGGCTCTGAGAGCTGGGAGATCATCCAACTTCTTCCATCCACCTTCCACAGCTCCTGCCAGCCCTCCAGGGATATCTCAGGCACTCCAGGGCACTCCAGGAATGGAAACAGAACCCACTGGTAAAGGATCATATCTGTGCTCACCCCTCGGGGCTCCCACTGCTCTTCCCTCACATCCTCCTGTGTCAGCTTGCAGGTATTTCCTGGGAATAGTCCAATTCTTACTATTTCTAGAGAATATTTTAGTGCCACGAGATGGCAGCACAAAATCACCTTTGCCGGGGTGTGCTCAACTTGCAAAAACTGCTCCAGACCCTGCGCCACGGAGAACTCAGTGGTCTCACCTCAGGCACCACTCCAGGAGGAGAAAATATCCGAGTGCAGAGCCAGACCCTAGCTTTTCCATCCCTTGAACCACCTGCAGTTCCAGCACCCATTCATTGCCAGCACTGCTGTTCCACTGGGTTTGTCTCAGAGGATCTCCCAGTGGCTCCCAGTCTCCTTTTCTGCTCTTGGTCTGTGTTTGCAAATAAATCAGCACCAGGGGAATTCCCCGGGCACTAAGCCCCATCCTTTATTTTATAATCATAACCCCCTGATTATAAAATCAGAATCAGGGGATTCTGATAATAAAATAAAGCCTGGCTGGCTGGTGCCCACTTGCACAGTTCAGAGTGCAGTAAGGATCCTGGGACACTCCTGTCAGGGGGAAAGGGCTAAACCCTGCAAATACCCACAGACCTGTGCCAGAAAATCCTGCTGGAGCCCTTAAATGTGCTGCTGCAGAGTCCTCACGGTCCCCCCTGTGCATGGACAACCACAGGTCACTTCATGCCACCAACCAGGCTGGAGGAGAGCTCAGAGCTCTTTCCCAGCCTTAATTCCGTGATTCTGGGATTGGCCACACGGTGACACTAACGGGGATCTCTGCTCACACCGGATTTGGGCAAGGGGGGGTGTGAAGGCAGAATCCAGGACCTGCCCCGTAATTCCACCACTCTCCTGGTGCAATCAGGGCTCTGAGCATCCACTTCAGCTTTGGTAGAAAAATCTCTTTTTTAAAGCATTTCTTGCTGTCGCCCTGATTTTTCAAGATTTTTCTAGGCCTTCTTATGTTTACATTCTTGTAATGAACTTTCTCACACACTTTATGAAAATAACTTATTGTTTTGCAGTTTATAAAGGAGGAGAAATTTGATAGACTGTTGGTTTATCCAGTGTCATTGGAGAGGTGGCACTGTCACCCTCCAATCCACTGTCACTTTTGGAAATCTATAAATATTAGAGACAGAAATTTAAAATTCTCTTTTTGCCTTGGAAGAGCTGCACGTCCGTGTCATATTATTTTGTGTCCTACGGTGACATCTTGACAGGGAGTTCAAGGAGCAGAACCACAGAATTATTTAGTTTGGGAAATTCTGAGACCATTGAGTTCAACCATTCCTCCCAGCACTGCCAAGGCCACCACTGACCATGTCCCCAAGTGCCACATCCACATGGCTTTTAAATCCCTCCAGGGACAGGGACGCCACCCTGGGCAGCTGTGCCAGGGCTGGACAACCCTTTCCATGATGAAATTTTCCTTAATAATAATTTTCTGAATAAAATTTTCTGGATGATTTTTCCTGGATCACCCAGGAAAGGGACAGCCAGGGACAGCCATGCCCATTTCTCCCTGGCACCATCACCCAGCGGGGTTTGGAGCCCCATCTCTGCCAGCACTCTGCTGCCCTCCCCACACAGCCAGCCAGGAGGAGCAATCCCTAATTAAATCTGAGTAATTAGGTGCCTCTTACCTTCCCAGCACCCCCATCTGCCTTCCACCAGCCTTCCTCACTGAGCTCTCGGAATGAAGATGTCACAGGTCTTGAAGGGAGGGTCACAGAGCCCCGTGGTGACAGCACCTCTCCTTGTCACATGCTCAGGGCGGCCTTTGCTGCTAATTTTAAATACCTCTGAGTAAACAGCTGCTAAATTTAGTGTCTCTGGAACATGAGCATCATTTTAAAGGCTGGGTTGCTGGTGAGTGATGGCAGCAGAGGAGTGAGGGGGATTGGCCTGACCCAGATCCCTGCTCAGCAAAGCCAGGCACCATCATCATTCTGTCTGCACAGAGCAGAAAAAGGAGCTCTCAAACTCTGGCCACCAGCACAGCAGCTTTCCTTGGATGTCCTGTGATAAAGAAGCCACAGGGATCACAAATCATTTAGGTTGGAAAAGACACCCCAGGTCATCAAGTCCAGCTTTGTTGATCCCCAGCTTGTCACCCAGCCCCGGGCACTGTGTGTTCCTTGGGGACCTCCCTGGGCAGCCCCTTCCATGTCTGACCATCCTTTCACTGAGAACTTCTTCTTAAATTTCTTCACTGAAGAGAAAAAGCAACTCTTTGTTTTTTCCTATGCCATAGGCTCATATGCCCAAAAGATTTGGTTTTCTCCTCAGATTCCACTTTGCAACAGATCTGGCTGCTGGGAAATCAGCTCTGGTTCCTTGAGGTTGAGCTCTGAGTGACTGAAGCTGGACAGAGTTTTTATCTCTCCTCAGTCAAGAGTGCTGCACTCTCTTCCCTCAGCCCAACTCCTTCTCAACTCAGTAACAGCATGAAAAGAGATAAAAATGGGAGAAAAACAGCAATAAATTCAACGTACCACCATCCTTCCCAGCTCTCCAGCAGCCAGGAAGGCACCCCACCTCCACACTGCAGCAGGGAATCAGCAGAGCTCAGCTGAACTTGGAGAGAACCAGACAGAGCTGGGGCCTCCTCTGCAGACATTTATCTTGGGATGCACTGACTCACCCTCTGGAGGGGGATTTTTCCCTCCCTCTGTCCCTTTTCCTCCCCTCTGTAACTCATTTATCAGCACAGCTCCCACCCCACACACACACAGAGGGGAGGCTTCACATGGGGCAGCAGATGCCAAAGCAGACACATCCCTCACTCCTCACATGCAGCTCTGGCCAGCAGCCAGCCAGATGGAGAAATGGAATGTAGGGAGATAAGGCAGTGGCTGAACGCCCATGGTCTTCACCCTGAAAACTTTTATTTTTGGAAACTGTTTAGATATCTTTAAACTATGCTGATGGCTACATTGTGCTCACTTGACTTTAAAGAAGCACATGATTTATCTCTCTGAGGAAGTTAAAAAAAAAAGCTTTTTCTCATTCCTGATGGCAATTTCCACATGATGCAGACAAAACCTTGGGAGTCACCAACATCTGGACTTAGTGACTAAGTGACATCTAACATCTGGACTTAGTGACACACATCTGCACAGTCCCGGGGCTGCTTGGATGGGGTGAGTGCTCCTGTTACACTGAAGGACACACAATTAAAGCATAAAGCAACAGAAGAATACCCTGAGCTGGGAGGGACCCACAAGAATCATCAAATCCCACTCCTGGCCCTGCACAGGGCATCCCAAGAATCCCACCCTGTGCTGAGAGCATTGTTCAAACACTCCATGAGCTCTGGCAGCCTTGGGGCAGTGAGCACACTGACCACAGTGCTGTGTTTCTGACCTATTTTCAACCTGTTTTCTTCCTACTCCAAATTTTATAGGAAGAGGAAAAAATTCCTATTTTTGTAATGTTAAATAAAAGAGTTACCAAGTAGAGCGTCCAGGAAGTACCACAGCACCCAGTCTTTTTATTACAACATTTATTTTAGTATAGAAGGCACTTACAATACAGAAAGAAAAAAGAAACAAAACGAACATGATAGGCACCAAAAGTGAAATTAGAATTAAAATGACAGAGAAACAGTTTACCAGACCAAAAAGAGCACCCTTCCCTGTTAACAATACAGCACATGGAAATGAAGCTATTGATGACTAACATTTTTTTAGCAATTAGAGCTTTTTATTTTTTAATTTTTTTTTAATAGAAAAGATAAAAGGCTGTTCTACTGCGAACTGAAATAAAAGAGAACCCCTCCAGACACCTCCAGTGCAGGAGGATGTGGGAGGTGGTGGTGGTGGTCAGGCAGGGCTCCCTCAGGTTGGGCACTGCAGCAGGTCCTGGTACATCTCGATGAGCCGAGCAGCCTCCCTCTGGCCCGAGAGCACAGCACCGTGGGTGGTGGAGTAATACTTCCTGTGAGTGGCCTCCCCTGAGAACATCACCTGCATGGGCTGCAGGGCACAGCACAAGGGACACAGATCAGCACAGATCACTGGGGAGCAGCTGGGAGGATCACAGGAGACAAACTTTCTGTGCCCTCCCACGCAGGATGGTTTGGGTTGGAAGGGATCTGAAAGATCATCCAGGGCCATCCCCCTTTCTCTATCCCAGATTGCTCCACCTTAGAAAAAAAGGGGGAAACCCCCGCCTCTCCAACCTGGCCTGGGGAACTTCCAGGGATCCAGGGGTTGTTTTGGAGTGCTGGTTCTCAAAACCCCCACAAGATGCCAGTTCCAAAAACCTTAACAAACCTGCAGGAGACACAGAGCACCTGCTCGGTACCATCTCGTCCCTTTGCTCCCCTAAATTACATTTCAGCCTTTTAGGCATTAAGGGAATTTTTCTTCTGGGCAGCAGAAGAAAAACAGCCATGTCTCAAAACCCACAGCATTTTATCTCTTATACCAATAGTGAGGTGCTTGCTAGAACTGCAACTCGGATTTGAGGCAGGAATTTCTGGGAGGATTTCCCTGGGAACTACACAGAAAGACTCCTCAAGCTCCTGCTGGGTTTTCTTAAGTAGATTTCTGCACTGAATAAAATTATTTCAGGGCCAGGCTGTGGTGGAGAAAATGGACTGGGCAGCTGCTTGAATGTTGCATTTTCATCAGCCTTTGGATTTGGACACATAACCCTGAGTGATGGGGTGAGTTTGGCTTAATGTGTTCCTGAGCTCTGTAACCACCTCCATGTGTGCTCCAGCTCTCCTTGCTAAATTCAGAAAGCCAAAGCAGCGCCTGGGGAGAAAACTCATCATCCCCTGCCAAGGACTGGGCCTCCCTCAGCCTGCACTGCCAGCACAGAAAGATTTCCCAATATGCACCCCTGACACATTCAGACCTAGACATTAGCAAGGTCATAATCATAATAATAATCTTTAAAACAAAGTAGCATGTGTGCCTGAGGAGTTCTGAACTGGACAATAGGGCTGATGGTCATTAAATGACAATATCACAATTCCAGAAGTCACACACATGAGCTGCTCTTGACAAATTCAGGGAGAGATGAGGGAACCCCTGAGACGTTGGTATCCCAAATGTTAAAGAGATAAAATCCTACACACATCATTTGTATATAGAGGCATCATTTGTACTAAAAAAAAAAAGAAAAAAAGGGGGAAACACACTACCGGAGGCCAAAGCAGGGATTTTCTCTTCCAACCTCCCACCCCAAAAAGCTGCTGCCCAGTGTCCCATCAGTTTTATTGCCCCAGGCCCCATCTGGGCCACACTCACAGGAGATTTGGAGCTCTCAGCATAAGGCAGTGGTTTTGCCAGTTTCTCCACGTCGGCCCCACTAGACCCAACCTGGGTGTAGGAGTAGGATCCACGGAAGTGGGGATTGCTGCCCCAGGAGGACCGCAGGATCCGGCGAGGTTTCGGAATGTTTGGATTCCCTGGGTGGAAAGAGGAAGGCAAAAAGTCAGACTGTGTCCAAGAGGGAAGTGCCTGAGCAAGGTGTGGGTGCCAGGGATTCCATCTTATTTATTCAACATCCAGCCTAGCAGAGCCCACAAACCAGATGTCTCTTTCATTACTGAGTTTTAACTCTTTACATAACAGAAATTGCCTCCCTTTTCATCTCAGCTCTTCCATTTTCCAGGGTGTTGGGGGAGTCCCCACCCCTGGATGAGGCACTAAGTGCCCTGGCCTGCTTGAAAAGGTGAGGAATTGGTCACAGGTTGGACTCCATGACCCTGGAGGTCTTTTCCTACTTAAATGATTCTGTGATTTGTTTTGGAAAGGAGCGTTAAAATGTTTAGGTTCCTAAAGCACTGGGGAGCTTCAGGGAACCTTGGACACAGCCTGGTTTGGAAATACAAAGCATCTTCTGGTCACATTTGCAGTGAGGGGCCTGGTGGTAATCAAGCATATGATTGATCTCATCAAAATTTAGGTATTTGAGTGCCCACTCTAAACTGGATATTCAGGTAGCCTTGTGAGAGAGATGTGCCTCCAAAGAGGAAAGAAGACAAATCTTTATTGTGTGGGGGCATTGAAAAACCTGTCAGGAAGTTCTCAAAACCTGTATTAACTCACTCCAACAGCTTCCCATACAGCTGCCCCCCAAACCAAGCTAAAATCCAGGAGACTGTTTATTTAATGCACAAGGCATGGAAAAAAGGCCTTTGAGGCTGGAAGCAGGATTTCTAGATTGCTGTAGGATTTCCACTGCTAAGAGGATGTAGGACCTAGAGGTGAAGAATGCACCCACGACAGGGTCATCATCAGCCACTGTCCCCATCCCAAAGACTGGAGAACATGAGATCCAGGACTGCAGCCACCAGCTGGTGGCACAAGAGCCTCAGGTACAAGCAGGGAGAGTCACACTTTGGAGATCCTCCTGCTGGGCTGGTTTTGGACCATCTCAGTGTCACTGCTTTTGTTGGAGTCCCATGATGATATCTGGCATGGCAGGAGAGGAACAGAGAGACATGGAGAACTCCAGTGAAGAGAAATTCCCTCTGCAGGAACCAAGATCCACCCTTGAGGCAACATCAGATATCCAGGCAAGGTTCAGCTACTTGGGTTGAGTCTAAACCTTCCACAGCAAGGGGACTGGAACTGGATGATCATAAAGGTCCCTTCCAACCCAAACCATTCTATGATTCCTCATGGAAAGGTTGTCCATTCCAGCCAGAGCTGCCCAGGACAGCAATGGAGTCACCACCCCTGGAAGGATTTAAAAGCCATGTGAATGTGGCACCTGGGGACATGGTCAGTGGTGGCCTTGGCAGTGCTGGGGGAATGGTTGGGATCAATGACCTTAAAGAGCTTTTCCAACTCAAGTAATTCTGTGATTCCATAAGATAACACAAAAAGTAGGAGTTTTGAGATGTTCACGTCCTTTGCCTGCTTCAGACCCTGACTCTGTGACAACTCAAGATGTTCACCCTGCCATGAGACAACCCAAATTCCCCCACTTTCTTCATCCCACTTTAGAGGAAGACACCCAAATGTAAACCCTGGTTGGGCACTGCATTATTTAGCTCTCATAAACTATTATTTAGCTGTGCCTTCAATTCCTTAAAATCAAGAGCAGGTCCTGGTTCAGCTTCTGCTTTTAGGAGTATCCTGTCAGCTAGAGCTATGGAATAAGGGACTGGAACAAAGCAGAGGATGGCCTGCCCAGAATACTCTGTGAGCACTTTAAAACCAGGCCCCAGATCAAAATATGGCACAGACTAGCAAATAAATATATCCCACAAACAAAACACATCCTACAAAGCAATGTTGTTTCAGGAGTAAGAGCTTTGCATAACAAAGGCCTCTAAAAATATGTTCCTGCAAGACTCTTCAAAGCAGAAATGCCTGGAAGTGGAAAGCCCAAGGGAGTCTGAGATCTGGGAGCTCTCAGATGTGTCAAGGAAATAAGTTATCATGTTTTATTTTTGAGGGCTGTGGAAAGCCCAGGAGAACACACCACGGACGCTGTCAGAGAACACTCCCCAAGCAGGGCCAAGGCAGCCACCCATCCCAAAAACTGCACAAAAACAGCACACGAGGGGTTTTCATGTAAAAGGAGTCTCTGCAGTGGTCTGGAGGTGCCTCTTCCAGAGCTGGTGCGTGTTTCCATATCCACATCCATTCACATGAGCTCCTTCCAAGGTCTCCAGCACATCAGGCCACATTAGAAAGACCCAAGTGACCACTGTGCAGCAACTGCACCTGTACAATTCTGCACCTTTTAATGCAAGCAGCTGTTTCTACGAGGAAAATCAGGAGACCCAGAGGGGGGTTTGGTTGAAGGTCAGACAGGAGCACGTAGCACAAGCTCTGATTCTGAGCTCTTGTTTGAAGACAGAAACTACAAAGACTGAGAGCCACAGTCCTTCCAGGAACATCCTTCACTGGACTTTCTCATTCTGCTTTTAAACAGGGCAAACAGCCTTTGTCTACAGATAAAAGTAACAACACAGATGTGGAAACTTCTCAGTTTCCACCATCCAAAGAGATTAAATGGCTAAAGAAAGGACGTTGGCCTTCACTGAAACAGGAAGGCACATATCTTCATGCCACAGATTTCTACTTGTGAAGCTATGCAAGACAACTCCCTGTGCCTCACACAATCCCACTTTTCTTCAGCTCCTGGGAGCTGTGGATACAGAGGTTTATTGGTTATGGGGCTGACTGAATTACCATAAAACCAACTCACCAATCTAAATTAAGGCACCCAAATTTATTTGCCTGCCTGAGAGCAGGATGTAAAACTCCACCAAGGGAGATCTGTGGTACTGCCCCCATACCAGTGACTACAACCACCAGAGTGGCTACCCCAGACACCCACATGGGACTGGGAGATGTGATGCAGAACCTAAAGCAGATCTGTTCCCCTCCTGGAGGAAAACTCAGGGCATCTCCAGCTGCAGCCTGCCAGGCTCCAGTGATCCCTTCAGCAGGGAGCCTCTGGCTTCCTACTCTGGGAGCTTATCCAACAAAGAAGGCCAAGCAAGGTTTCTAATTGCTCAGAGGTATTCCATTTAATCAGATTTGGAGGACACTGCTTTTCACCATCCAGTTGTGAAAAGCAGTAATTGCTGGTGGTTCTTAGGTTAGAACAATCCTCAGAGCTTTTCACAGCAAAGCCAGATAATCCCCAACGCCGACCTGAGAGGAAAATTCAAGGTCAGTTCTCAGAATGATTCTCAGTGTGAGCCTAAAAGAATGGATTTCACTTAAAACTGATATAACATACTCTGAAGCCAAAGGAAAGGCCACCACGAGCAACAGACTGGGAAAACACAGTGAAAGGTGGGAAACCTACCTGGTAATGCATGAATTCTTTCTCAGAAGAGCACAGGGCATTTCATACCCAGAACATTAAAAGGCTCAAAGTATCTGCTTCATTATTGAATATAAGGCTCCCTCTATACTCAGTAGAGAAAAGCTGCTTCAGAAGATGTCACAGAGCACCAGGTGAGGAAGATCTGAGCTGCCTTATGGAAGATCCAGGCTTTCCAAGGAGGTGAGGATCCTGGCAGGACTAGTTTCCTACCTTGGTTAGCTGACCTGTGTGAACCTGAGTGGTGGGAAAGGCTTTCAGAGGTGGGTTTGGTGGTGCTAATTGGACCAGGGGAGTGCAGCCGTGCTCAGAAGTGGCTGTAGGTGTATCATGGGCTGCTGGTCTAACCCCCTCTCACACTCCCCCTGGAACAGATCAGCAGGGAAGAAGGGAGGTGCACAGAGAGCTGAGCGCACTTCTGTTATTTCAGCCAGCCTGACACCTGGCCCAGATCAGCCCTGAGGCATTGCTCCTTCTGGGAACCTCTGGGGAAAACAGGAGCAAGGCAAACAGGATAAACCCAGCTCCCTTAGGCAGGGAATCCTGCAAGAGAATGAAAAGTAAAAAGGTTTTCTGCCAACAAGGGGACTGGGGGCAGAAAGTGGAACGGGTCATGCTGGGTAATGGGTGCTCCAAGAACAGGTTTCCCTCTCGCAGTTTTGAGCAGCTGCAAAGCCACTTCTCAGCTGATGCACAAAATGCTCATTGCATGGCAAGGCCCTGGTAAATCCAGTCTGGAATTCTCCAAGGAAAGATAACCTGGGATTAGCTGTGTGGAAGAGCCTGATGGACAGTGACCAGGTGCAGCATCAGCTGGAACAGCAACTGCAGCACAGACCCAGGGCCCAGAGCCACATATTTCCATGCTGGGAGGAGAGGAACATCCAACACACGTAAACAGTCACTGTGAAAAAGCCCAAGAAGGAAGAGGGAGAGCAAACTCCCATGTGCCAAACTACAACAGACCCAAACAGCCAAATTCCCACTGATGAATTGAAGTGGGAATTTGGATTTCTTTTTTTTTTTAATAGGCCTTAAGCAAGCAAAGCTGCAACAAACAAGGTTGTTTGTACATTCAGCACTGCAACAACTTGGCCTGTGAGAGAAGAGCCTCCTGCTAAAACTGTGTAGAGCAGCAGTTCCCTGCTGGGGTCAGGGGAAAGCGGCACATGGGGACTGATGTGACATGGGGACACCCAACACCCCTGAACACCACCAGCTCAGGAGGCACAGCTGAAACAAGGATGAAAGCTTGGGCACTGAATCAGAGCTTTTCAACCCATGGTCTCTACCCTACAGCTCCTGCAGAGAGTGGTAAAACCTATTTTGGCCATAGTCAGTTATGCAGGAGGTCCTCAGATTCCAGGGCCCTTTCAGGAAAAAGGTTCTTCACCCAGAGATGCTGGCCCCTCCCAACTCAGGATATTCTGTGATTCTGTGACTCTCTGGATCTCCATGGTTTTGGTAGCAAATGGTCAGTAAGGACAGGGGAAAGCTGCACTTTGGAAGGCAAATTTCTCCAGTTAACTGGAGCTCCACGGACAAGAGCTAAGGTTGGAAACCCCCTGAGTGCTGAGACTGGGCTAACTCCAGCTAGCAGGAAGATATAAATCATTTAATCACAGGAGCCATCTCTAAAATAGCACAAACTACATCTAATCTTGGAGGATGCTCCTCTTATAACTGCTTGCAATTCTGTATCAATTCAAAACTCTTATTTCAAAACTGCTATTAAGTCCACCACTATTTCTTTCAGTGTTACTACCTTACACCTGCACTTGCACAGTGTCTCCCATCAGAGGATGTCAAAGACTCTCAGACAAAGAAATCCCTTTTCCTGGGAAGGTGTGTGACCTCTAGAGAAGTGACTGTGGACAAGCTAAAGCCCAGCATTCAAGTGTTATTGTTTTAAGTGATTTTATTTGGATTTTCTCAGTGTAATACACCTAAGATTTGCCTCAGTCCAACTGCTGCCCTTAAAGCGATGTGTGATCAGAGTACATGAAATCTGTGAAGTCCAGGAAGGTTTCAGTGATACACCCAGAAAATGGGAACTCTCAAGATCAATGCATTTTTTGAAATTTAGGTCTTGGAGATTATTTCCATTGATCTGATACTGAATCGAAATCAGGGGTGTGATTCAACCACACCTCAGCTGATCTAAACAGGTTCAATTTCTGAAGGGGCCCTGCTGCTCTCCACAGCTGGGATCAGCCCTCAGAGCCCGACAGCTTCAGCTGCTGAAGAGTTATTTGTGATTCAACAAAGCAGAGGATATGGAATCCTCCAGCACTTCTGCCCATCACTTCCTGAGCTGGTTTATCAGCCCCTCTGTATAAATAGCTCTCAGGCACACCCAAGCAGGAGCTATGCTGGAAGCACACGCACATTCAAAGGGACACAAAATGCCAGAGAACTAAAAATGACTTTAAAGCATTTCCTTCCTCGTGGTTATTTGATTCCCCAGCCCCACGCTCCCTCTCCCACCAGAGCACGGCTGACCTGTAAATTTACGCAGCATTTCGGTGCAGGTTTCTGCCACAGTTTCATCATCACACTTCTCCATAATCAAAGCCTCTTCTCCACAGATCCAGCCACTGAGGACGTGGCCGTACCTCTCGGGTGGGTAGAGCACATCAAAGCTGCAGATCTTCTTGTACCACAGCTCCTCAGGGTAAGTCAAGCTCTCACTCTCCGCCTCGTCTTCCCAGACAAACTGGATGCTGTTGCACTCAGAGCTCCAGAAAGGCTCTTCAAACTCCAGGAAGATCTTGTCAGTGGTATTGATCCCCAGTTTCTCAATGGCCATCACCTTCTCCTCAGGCAGGCGGGGATGGAACAGGCTCTCGTGGCGCTTCTTCAAGACTCCCAGGGACACAGTCACAATGACGTGGTCAGCTGGGATGAACTCACAGTCCTCGCACTCTACGAAGACATTGGAGCCCTTGTTCTCCTCGGGGAGGTCACTGTTGTGGTCAGCCACCCTCTCAATCTCCTGGCTGACCGACTGGTTCCAGTGGATGCACTTGACCGGCTTGCGGAGCTGAATGACAGACTTGGGAATGGAGCGGGCCAGGATCTCCACGATTTTAATGAAACCACAAGGAATGACGTGATGAGCCCCGGGGATTTCGGTCCATTCCCCAAATTCACTCAGCGACACTTCATCCATGCTGTGGGAGCTGCTCTCACAACTCTCTACCTAAGGAAAAGCAACACAAAAGCAACATTGCCACAGAGCAACTCCTTTAGCCACAGCACAGCTCTGCAAGGGCACAGAGGAGCTGCATGAGATGACTGAATTCCACTCATGAAAGCACTGAATTCCACTCTGAAACCAGGTTAGTTTTGCTAGTAAAGAAGTGCTTGGCCATAGGATCTGACAAAAATCACTCCTTAGCCTTTCTTGCAACCAGAGAAATCATTTTGTCATGGTAAAGAGTTGGAGTTGCATGGAGTTCAGAGACCAGAGGGCTGGAGCCCCTCTGATCTGAAGACAAATTGAGAGCTGGGGTAATTCAGCCTGGAGAAGAAAAAGCTCTGGCAAGACCTCCTGACATCTTTCAGTACCTAAAGGTGCTACAAAAGAGCTGGAGAGGGACTTTGGACAAGGCCATGGAGTGACAGGAGAAAGAATTATGGCTTTAAACTGATGGTCAACCTAAATTAGATATGAGGAATAAATTCTTCCTTGTGAGGGTGGTAAGGCCCTGGCACAGGGTGCCCAGAAAAGCTGTGGCCGCCACAACCCTGGAGTGTTTTCAAGGCAGGCTGGACAGGACCTGGAGCAACCTGGGATAGTGGAAGGTGCCCTGCCCATGGCAGGGGATGGAACTGGATGGTCTCTTACAACCCAAACCATTCTGTGAATCTATAATTCCATGATGTCTTTGCTTCTGCACAATTCTGGGTTAAAGTTCTGGTTTCTATCCTTTAAAACCCTCTGCAGTGGGCAGGACCTGCTGCCTGGTGCTCCTACAACAGACCCTGGAGCTGCATTAATCAGATGCTCATTCCAACGCTAATAAACGTTCCCACGAGGAGCCACAAAAAACTTCTGGCAGCTCTTTGTGCTGTCTGCAGCTTTCAGCCTGCTGTCAAACAGTCAGCAATCAGCCAGCTAACAGTCTGCCAGAGGTGAGAGGACCCGGCACAGGAGGAACCGAAGGAGACGGAAAAGGGAAATGCCAAGATGTGAGCCACGTGTGTTTGATGTGATTACCAAAGCTTTAGATCCATTAACCTGTTGGTTAATGTTTGTAGGAGTATTAAGCATAGCTGCAGCTCCCAACAATCCCTGGAACAAAGGCAGGATGTTTGGCCTGTCTTGTGATAAGCTTCTAATGATAATCCTGATGCACGGGACACAGTGATCTTAAAATCTTCACATCACCGGAGTCACAATCGCTCGCACACTGTAATTCTCTAAGCATTTTAAGGAATATTACAATTCCTTGCCTCAAACTTTGACCTATTTTCCAGACCTTTCCACACTTTAATGACTGGGCTTGGAAGCCTGACAAGCCTAGACCTTCTCCCTGTGGTGCACCCTGGTGCAGGGCAGGAATCTGTGCTGGGACAAAGCCAAAAAGTCAGGGTTGTACCAGCAGCTCCCAGGCTGCTACTGTGCCTGCAGGAACCAACAGGTGCCTTCCCTGTCCTGGTCACTGCCTGATGACTCCAGTGGGGACTGAGTGAAGACTCATCTTTGGACTGTGCTACAGTTCCACCTTACCCAAGCACTTCCCAGACCTCCCCCAGGGTGACAACACAAAACCTGTGGCACACAGCAGGATCCTCACCCTGCCTGGATGCTCCAACAGGGCACTCCTCACTGTGAAGTTAAACACTGGTGGCTGTTTGTTTGTTTCTTTCAGCCATGAAGGCAAAATGCCAGGGGGGAAAAACAAGCAACTACCAAGACTCTAACCCAAGACAGGTTAATCCCCACTCTGCCATCTGATAGTCTAAAGTATGAGAAGCTTTGTTGTTCTCAGTTATTTGCATGAGAAGGGATTTGCAAGACTTGCAGAAACAGCTCTGACTGAGGCAGCCTGGAGCAAGCACAGGAAAAACCACCAGGAAACCCAGAGCTGTATCCAATGACTTAACCCTGTCTGCATGAGTGTTGCTGTTTGGGTAACACAATGAATAACTGAGCTTTACATGCCAGCTGTGGAGACACCCAGTGAGAAGAGGTTTTGGGTGAGGATGCTGAGATATCAGGGTCAGGACACCAGGGTTCAAACATCAGCTTTATCCCAAATCTCCTGTGAAACTCTTCAGGTCTTTATTCCTCTTTAGTTAAGCTTCCCACCTGAAAACAGTGAACTCATGACAAAGTGCTGCTTGCCTCCCCTGCCTCATTTCAGAAGCTTTTAAGTCATTCTAATTGAAATAAAAATGTCTGATACACTTTACTTGTGGAGTGCTTGATGCAGCATTAAGTCCTCATCCCACAGAGAACTCATTTAGCCAAGGCACCAAGGAGATAAAAAGAACTATGGAAGCCACGTGGAATGCTGGTTTTATACAGTCTATCTTGGATTTTATTGCTTTACCTTCAAAATGTTTTCTGGGGATTTCTTCAGCAAATTACTAGCATCAAAGTTACATTTCTTCTGGTCTCTGAGAGGTAAAAAACACTCAGGCAAGATCAGGGGGTGCAGGTGTAAGTCACAAGATAAGACATTACTAAAAGAACCTGACAATAGAGTAGCTTCAGTTAGCAAAAAACCCTAAATCACACCAGAAAACTTAACAAGCCTAGGAAAGCCTCTTCTATTAAGACAATTGGGGTTTTAAGGTAAGAAAAAATAAAAAGAGTAAAGGCATATTCCTTGCAGCCCACTGTCTTTACATCTGCATCAGGAGGGGAAGTTGTCAATAGAAATACAAACTGCAAGAGAGCACAGAAAGCAATTTCCAGGGCTGGGCAGGGCTCAGCCAGGTGCCTGAGGTTGAGGATTTGCTTGCTCCAAAAACAAAACACCCCAATGATGTGCACACCTACCTTCAGGTACTGCTGGATCATGGCCAGTTTCAGCCTCTTGACGGCCTCCGTGTCATCCGGGTCGGCCTTGACGCGTTTGCGCACGACGTCCCGCGTGAAAACGCCCACGCTGTTCTGGCTCTCAGCATTGACTGGTTTACCTCGTTGGAAGAACTCCTGAGTCAGGTTATAGACCTGCCAGAGACAGGACACAAGGGTGGGATCATCCAGCAAGATGCTCCTTCAGCTGTCCCAACCCAGAGCGTTCACCTCCTCCTCCCAGCAGAAGCCACGTCCTTCCTCACATCTGATAAAAAGCACTGGCTCTTCTCCCACCTCCATGTCCCAAGTGCAATCCCAGGTTGATCCCAGCCCTTCCACCCTCTCCATTATTTAGAAGGAATCCACCAGACTGGGTGAATTCAGTTTTACAGCTGTTTTTCTGTTGTCCCATTTATGGGGATTTTTGAAGGAATTCTGAATGAGCTGGAGATGGGATTTTGGAGTTTTTTAGATTATGTGATTTATTTTTCTTATCTTTTACATAGACAGGAAGGGTGAGCTTGGCTCACATCTTTACTGCATGGTCTAGTTATAAGACCTTTGAAGGATTTATTGGTTAATAAAACACTGTTAATAAGGATATTTATGTTTTTGACTTAATCCTTAAATATTTCGCTTTATGGACTTATACTACAGTGTAAGCTTTCGTAGTTAATTATGTTTTATACATAAACCTACAGTACTGTATTCTAAACTTTTTGTTTACCTTTGTAACTACTTTTATTTTTTTTCTATATCTTAAATTCTAAAACTCTAAACTTTCCTCTTTTTAACTTAACATGTTTCTACTTTAAACTATAAATCCACATTCTCACTTCTAGTACTTAAGTTTGGAAGCCTTTTCCAAGGTCTCAGATCAAATCCTGTGTTTAATTCTAAGCTTTGGCTTACAGGCCCAAAGTTCTGAGAATTCCCTGCATTTTGGATTCCAACATCCCATGAAATTAGGAAGCAACAAACCGCAGAGGAATTCTGTATGCACACACATTTTACTTGAGCACAGGACAGGCAGAAATCCATGGAAAACAGTGATATGTCTAGTTCCCCTCACCAGGAGCCACAGTAAAAATCCCTTGTAACAAATCATTCTTCTTTGAAGATATTCCTGGTGATTTTTAACCCCAGTTTTCCATACAACCTACATAAAGGCAAGGAAACACCATCCACCTCAGCCCTCTGCTTGTGGCTGTCTGGAAAAACTTGTATTTCTATCTACAATATTGCCAGAAGAGCCTGCAATTGCATCATGGCTCTTCCTTTCTACAGAAAAAAAAAAAAAACACTCAAGAGGAATTTTTTAACACAGGAAAGCTTTCAAAAGATGCCACTCAGAAATGCAGCACATCCCATTAATGATTTGTTTGTCCAGAATGTGTTCCCTTCCCATTCACATCATGCCACAGGGTGAACAATACTCCCACATCTCATTCGGGGAGTTTTTCCTGTCAAAGATGGTTTGATTACACCTTATGATCATTTTTTTTTGGAGACAGATGATTTAGATATGTCAAGAAGTTGAAAGCTACAGTAAATATATGGTACAAAGCTGGTAAAAAATTGGCAGCCTTGACTTCAAAAAGCTCCTGGAGCTTTCCACTCCCTGCTGATATGGCTAACCCATTGTGGTTTATGTTCTTCCCACTCCAATTTTCCTGAAGAGCTTGATTTTGTCTTGGCTTTTAGGAACAAAGGGAAATTGAGGAGGCAAAATAGAGGGAAGAAGAGGAAAAGGAGGAGGATAAACAAATTGCAGTGGTAGGAGTGAGAGAGAGGAGATCTGTGAGCAAATGGAAGAAGGTGAGTTGACAAGTAAGGGATGAGGAGGAAACCAAAGAAAATTAGTGAAAGAATGACCAAAAAAATGGGTGAAATAAATGATAAAAACAGAGAATAAACAATCACAAGGAAAATGAGTGTGACTGGTAAAGACAGAAGAGAATTGCAGACACTGCCTGGGACACGACCATTCCAAGGAGACTCCCAGACAAGAAAGGTGGGGCCCAACGTCCTGTATGAAACAAAGGCTTCCAGCAAAGGAAACTCTGGCAGCTCCAGCATCCCCTGGTTCTCAGGTCCCTGGATTTCTGAGGCCACAAGCACTTGCAGCAGGTCCAGGCTGCGCAGACCTTGCGTCAGCACAATCAGCTCGGCTTTCATAAGCTGATTGAGCTCTGTAAGCAGATAACAAACTCACAGGATAAGCAAAGCCCTGCTAAAACCCAGCCACCACTTGGCCCACAGGAGAAGTGAGCCTGACTATGTTTCTGTTAACCATTATATTCTTCAATGCCCCACAGGGAGGAGAGCAGGAAGGCACAAGTTTTCTGTGCTGTAACCATCAAGGAAAGTCTTTCCTGGAGGTGCCATCCCATTGATCAGACAGCAGGTAAGTTTAATCCCATCAGGATTTCT
Organism: Geospiza fortis; assembly: GCF_000277835.1. Classification (NCBI taxonomy): domain Eukaryota; kingdom Metazoa; phylum Chordata; class Aves; order Passeriformes; family Thraupidae; genus Geospiza; species Geospiza fortis. The sequence continues at coordinate 1,325,751 of NW_005054452.1, forward strand.
TATTTCTCCTGTTATTTCCTTGCTTTTCAAGTTCAAGAAGGATTTGGACAACACCCTCAGACCCAAGGTGTGATTTTGGAGGTTTTCCTGTGCAGGCCCAGGAGCTGAACTTGATGATCCTCCTAAGTCACTTCCAACTCAGGATATTCTGATTCTTGAGGGTACTGAACCATCTGAGGAAGAGGCAAAGCTGTTGTAGGCAAGAAGCAAACGGAGAAACAACAGCAGGTCCTACATTGAGAGATATATGGTCGGAATAAATGAATGAAAGAGATGCTTGAAATGTGTGTTTTAATGAGTATGAGCAGCAAACACATCCTGTGTAAAAAGCTATGGAAAAGCTTCACTAGGACACCTCATTTAAGGTAGATTTCCAATGAAGCAGGAGCAAAATTGTGCTGTCTGGAGATGGAATTATCCAGACTTTCCCTCCCAGATGGGGAAAGCATTGTCATTTCTATGGGAGCACCCTTGGGGTCACTGGGAACAGGCAACTGTGATATCTGAAAACCCATACTCCTCCAATCATTTCAGCATTTCAGCAGCAGGGCTCCTGAGAGAGTAGAAATGGGCTTTCCCTCAAAGATCCTGGGGAAAGGTAACAACAAGGATGACCTGAAAGATTCTGCTGATTTTCTAGTTAACCCTTCAAAATCTCCCTGCATCCAAACCAGAGCTCCATGTCCAGCAAGGAGAGCTACACCACACACAGTCCAGCGAACCTTTGCTTTTCTATTATCACACACCTGATACAAGCAGGGAGCAAAACCAAAGGATAAACTGCATCAACTCCCCTCTCTTACCACTGGCAATCTCACATCCCAGCAGAACAACCTAAATATTTCTCACTCTGAAGTTCCCCTGGACAGAATAAGTGGCACTGGAAGCCTGACTGAAAAAACAGAAGTAAAAAACAGAGATCTCAAGTAACCATTCATTCTAAGCATTCTTCCTTCCCTCATTCTGAAGGCTTATACACAATCCTCCAGAGAATTCACTGAATCATGGAATGGGTTGGAAGGGATCTTAAAGCCCATCCAGTGCCACCTGCTGCCATGGGCAGGGACACCTCCCACTATCCCAGGGTGCTCCAAGCCCCATCCAACCTGGCCTTGGACACTTCCAGGGATCCAGGGGCAGCCACAGCTTCTCTGGGAAATCCATTCCAGGGCCTCACCACCCTCACAGGGAACAATTCCTTCCCAAAATCCCATCCATCCCTACCCTCTGGCAGTGGGAAGCCATTCCCCTTGTCCTGTCACTCCATCCTTGGCCCAAAGTCCCTCTCCAGTTCTCTTGGAGCCCCTTCAAGCACTAGAAGATGCTGGAAGGTCTCCCTGGAGCCTTCTCTTCTCCATGCTGAACAACCTCACACCCCCTGGATCTTCAAGGCAGAAGGGGTTGAAGGTAAGAAATTAAAATGAGTTAATTGAATGTCCACAGTCCTAAAACAGTTTCACTTCATCTTCTGTCTTATTTCTGACCAGCTTTGGGGCATCCCACAAGCAGGGTCTGTGCAGGGAACGTGGATTCCAGCAGGGATGTCCCCTCTGTTACCTACAGGCTTCCTCCTCCACGTGTTTATTTACTACCTACGTGCTCCTCCACCACAGGAAAAAGCAGTTTCTTAGGAAGAACAAAGCTAAATAAAGAAGTTTCTCCTCACTGAAGGAGGTCAGGAAAGCACATCCCCATCCACACTCCTTCCTGTCAGCGCCGCTGACGATGCCCAGCATTGTCTTTTGCTCACTTGGCTTAAAAACTGCTGTGACTTAATCCCTGTCCAGTAAAAAGCCCTGATGGAGATAGGGCTGTGCTGTTCCCAGGCCAGACATCTGTCAGTGCAATAGAGCCAGGGAGGGAACGGTGACTCTCGGTGGCCCTTTGGTCCTGCTGTCCATGATAACTGCAAGGCAAGGCACTGGAGCTTAATTGGGGATGGCAGGAAGCCCAGCACGGGGTGGGGGTGTGGAGGATGAAAATGTTGTCGTTCTTTGGCTGCATCCCTCCCCCAGAAGCTGTTGCAGCACACAGGAGAAAGCTGACAGATAACAAGGCCATTAATTAGCTGATTGTTAAAGGGAGGGTTCCTGGGAAGCAGCTCTTTAGGGACCACATCCCTGCTGAAAAGCTCAAGTAAAAGCAGGCACTTCTCCTAAATCAGGCTGGTGATGGACTGTGATCCTTCAGCTGCATTTAACTTGTCCAGCTCACCACTTCCCACTTCTCACTAATACCTGGGAATCGGCTTTAAACACCTCTCTGGAAAGGGAAATGAGGACTTAGCAGGGACAGAGGAACAACTCTGAGATAAACTGTCCCTGTTCACGTTTTCTGAGGAGTTAATCACACACACAGACCCCAAAGGCGCAGACATTACCCTCAGAGGTCTCACTCTGGTCATTTTCCTAAGAGTCATACAGATGAATTATAAGCAAGAAGAGCCAAAATCCTCTCCCAGCCCCAGGATTCCCCCAGTTATCCTGGAAGGAATGGAGAGGAAGGTGGGAAGATGACAAATACATGATATGGGCATCACACCTCCCTGTGCTGGTGCCTCTTTCCTTTTGGAGACTGACCAAATGGAGTGACAATGACCCTAAGCAGTGCCAGCCCCACACAGCACACCATCTAAGGAGGACAATCCTAAAAGTCCTGCCCTGTCTCAGGGTGCTTCCCTTGGCAATGTGCGGCTGGGAATCCAGGTGGATGCTCTGCAGGACTGGAGACTCTCCTTGAAGGCATTGCTCTCCTTCCACAAGGAGAATTCAGGTGACCTAAGTCAATCTCATGACAAATTCTGACTGACCCCAGTGCAGGGCAACAGCCTCTCCCAAGGAACTTTCTGCTGGAGAAATGAAGAGCTGAGCAGTCCTCAAGCAGTCTGACTGCTCCACTTCCTCGTAACCAAATAAAGGCTCCTGTGAGACATCCCTACAGCTATTAAAAATTCAGGCTACTGCAAACAAAAATGCAGCAAAACTTGTATTGAGGTAGAAGAAGACAGCCAAAAAAGATTGGATAAGTGCCTGGAAAAAGCCCAAGGACTTTCCAGATGAATTAGTGAGGCAAAGCTCTGGAGGTACAGGGGTGCTTTGCCTTTCACTCCAGGAAAATCCAGCACAGAGAAACCTCGCCTTGCTAAAATGCAGTTCCAGAGACTCCACATGGCCCAGTGAAACTCAAGGGAGACCCCTGGCACTTTGTATTCCCTAGAATTTGGTGTCCAGATGACAAGATAACTGGGGCTAGAGAGACCCAGCTGGAGGAGAAGAGCTTCAGGCACAGGCTGGAGCCCCAGCAGCAGCTGCAGGCCAAGCCAGGCAGGGTGTGAGTGAGGGGGAGGGTGACAAATTTAGCCCTGCTCATTCAGGGATGCATTTTCCACTGTTCATGCCAGTCCTGCATCCCTGATTAGGCTTTGCATCTATCATGGGTTGCTGGCTGTTTTGTGGGGGGTTCTTTCTTTTTAGCTCAGGGCGTGTCACAGCCTTTGCTATCTCAATCTCTGAAGGGATGAGATGACATGATGGTGGGATTGCTAATAAAAACCTCAGGAAACCCTGGAAGCTCCTGTAAGTCAAAGGAAAACCCTGACCTCAGGATTTAGTGACCTGTAAAATGACTTTTTATCCTGGACAATTTCAAAATGCTTTAACAAAAATCAATCATAAAACCCAACTCCCAAAAAAAAAACCAGAGATGCAGAACTGAAAATTCTTGCTGTTCCTCCCCAGCATTCATTTCACCAGTTAAAGTAACAGAACTTTGCCCAAAAAAAAAAAAAAGAAAAAAAATAAAGAAAAATAAAAGATTGTATTGTTCCAACTGCCCTGCCATGAGCAGGAACATCTTCCATTAAACCAAACTGATCCAAGCCCCATTCAACCTGGCCTTGGACACTTCCAGAGATCCAGAACAGCCACAGCTTCTCTGGGTACCTTCTCCCAGGTTCTCACCACTCTCACATTAATGCTGGGGAAGTGGGGGACACCCCAAAACACAAACCAGAAACGCCCCTGCCACACTCAGCATGTGTGGAACACCCTCTGCACTTTACCCCAGAGGAAAATGTCCCCAAAGCCACACGGCTGCTCCTGGCTGCCCTCCCTCCAGGGCATCTGTATTCCATACAAGCCATTTTAACTGGGTATTTTTATAAGACACATAGCTTGCCTGGATTCCCACTTTTCCTAGGCAGAGCAGGGAATAAACCACAGCCAAATGCCTCAAATCAGCACAGATCCTGCAGCCTGGCACCCCGAAGAGGCTGAGACAAGCAGCTCAACAAAACCACAAGCTGCCCCTGCAAGAAATTCCAGCAGGCTTTGGAGTCAGGCAGAGAAAGCCCCTCCCAGCAAGAGCAATTAAGGGGCTGGCTGGTGTCCCCTGCTTGGCTCCAGCTGTCCCTTAAGTATTTTTATCACCACGAGTGGCTGCAGACATTTTTACAAGCCATAAATGTGAAAGCCTTTTCTGTCTCCTAGTGATAAAGATATCCTGTGGCAATGATGAGCTAATTAGGTGTTGTGTAAAGAAGATTAACTTTTAATGTGCTGTTCTCTCATGTCAGTGGCTGCCCCTTTCTCTCCCCTTTAAAAGAAAGGGTAGATTTACCAAATTAATCATTTCTAAAACACTGGTACCTTGTTATGGCCTTTATCTTAGTGGGTTTATCTCAAAGCTAAGTGGCTCTCATCTCTGTATTCCCTTCTCATTCTGGAGTCTGCCCTCCCTTTGCTGGAGATTTTCCTATCATCTTCCAGACAGGATGATCACCAAGCCCTGCATGAAGTTTGGCAGCATTCCATTTACATAAATAATGCTGCTCACTGCAGTGTTTTCATTTACTCTTTCTAACCCCAGTTGCTATTCATCTTCCTCCACTCACATCTCACCTGTTTTGTTTTTTTTTTTTTCCTGCCTGGAAAAAGTCTCATTTGTTTTTTTAATCCAGTAATATGAAAAAATTGTTCAGATGAATTATATCCACCTGCATTTGTCCAAGATGCTGTCCACAGGTTGACAAATCCTTCCCAAAACGAAATTTCTTTGAAATTCCTGCTACTCCTCTCTGAAACTGAAATGAGTTTTTGCCATCCCACCACTGATTCCGGTTCAGAAACATAGGACAGTGCCAAAAATCTTTTTAAATGAAACAAAAATCCTTTTTCTGCTCCCCACCCAACTCTTGATAATTCTTTACAGGCTACAGCGACTTTTCTAATGCTCCCAGACATATTTTTAAACAAAGTATGCAAGAGTAACCTGAATCTAGTGAGTGTTCAGCCAAGAGTCAAATACTGAAGTTTGCCGTCAGATGAAAATCTGAAGGGTTTAGGCACGGCTACAGCCTGATGAAAATATTCATGTTTTGTTCCATTTTCCACAACCCACTGAGAGATCACATTACCTGGAGGGCCAGACAGTCTGCACTGACCCCTCTAAATGTACTTCACAAGCAGCATCAAAAAAATGTGGGGAATAATTATAATTAACTTTGGCAAGGAAAAGAGTTTAAATAACCTTCAATTGAAGTCCATGCTGATCTGAATCTCCCAGAAAAGATGTTCCTTTCCTTCTGATGCAAAAAAACTTTCAATTCCTACGAAACTGCACTGACTTTGGCACACCACGCAGCATTTCATAGTATTTATAACCAATAAAAAGTCACAGGGATACAATATTTAGCTGGTTGTTGCTAAGGTTTTGCATTCTACTTTGTTTAGCAATTTGATCCCTCCATGTCACAGACGTATTTTACGAAAAATCCTTTAATTAAGATCTTTTCTCCTGAGAAGCTGAGAAGCTTCACCTTCTCCATGTTTTTGCTGCTTTGGAATGTGATTTAGAGAATTGTTTACCCAGCATGTGAAATTGTTTTTACTTGATGACCAATGACAGCCACCTGTGTCGAGGCTGTGAGCAGTCACAAGATTTTATTATCATTCCATTCCTTTCCTTGCTAGCCTTCTGATGAAATCCTTTCTTCTATTCTTTTAGGGTAGTTTTAATGTATTATTTTCTTTTAATATAATATATATAATAAAATAATAAATCAGCCTTCTGAAACATAGAGTCAAGATTCTCATCTCTTCTCTCGTCCTAAGACCCCTGCGAACACCACCACACCTCCACTACTCTTTTAATTAAGTACTGGATTAATTACTGGATCTCCCCAGAAATAGTTGCTGGAAGTGATTAAACGGATTACAAACATGGGAAGATCCTCACCACAAAGAGTTAATCCCACATCAGGGACAAATGGGGTGCAGTGAAGCAGGTGAGAGAAAACTTAGCATTGATTTTTTTTTTTTCCCCCGATTTCTACCTTTGTCCTGGAATGTTCTAACTGGGAACTGAGACCAAAGAGTCTCCGTGTTCCAGGCAAATCTAGCCCTTGCCAAAGCAGCTGGACACCAACCTCGTTGTATAAATCACTGAATTCTTCAACCACATCTTTCGGGATCCTCTGCCCGCTGTTGGTGAGGTGATAAGCCACCCCATTCTTGGAGTAAAGGCTGATCCGCCCAACGCTCCTCTCGCTGTCTGTGGTCTCTTCCAGCAAACCATTGTCTTCTGCTAGATGATAGACTGGGTTTCCATGTGAACCATGAATCCACGTAGCTCCCAGCTCAAAAGTGGCATGCCCTGCAGGAGAGGAAGCCAAGCAAACTGGTTATGGAAGCCTGTTTTCCTGGGAGCTTCTCACAAAATGTGCAAAAGCAGAATTGCCCAAGGACAGCACATGTTTGAACATCCCTTAAGGGAGTTCTTCTCTGTTACACACAATGCCAGCGTTCTTCAAATTGGTCCTTTGGGATAGAGGTTTGGGTATTGCCCAGAAGGATGGGATGTTGCAATAAAGATCCCTCACAGCGACACACCTCTGATACTTAAGGAGAAATTCAGCCCTCCTCAGTTCCCAGTTCTCACCACGGTTGTTGCCAGCAGGGAGATGGAGGAAAATGTGGATTGCAACATTGGCCTGACTACTGAACCTTGTCCTGTGACTAAAATGGTTGTTATTTACAAATACACCTCAGATAAACTGCAATAAAACATGCATTTCCATTTCCCAAATTAGTAAATAGGTTGTATTTTATTGCTTATGCCTTTGGAGATTTATATATCAGATTCTTTAAAAAGAGGCACTGTCAGGCTAAACACAGAAAGCATTTTGTTTTCATCACCTGTACTCTCTCTGCTTGAAAAACACAAAGAGTTTTCTCAACCTCACTCTCCCCATCCCTTACAACTATCAGGATTTGCACCAGGGCTTTGTCCCCCCCAAATCCTGCACTGCCAGACTGGGCTGAGAGCACAGGGGGATGCTCAGCAGCTGAAAGGAGGTGCTAAAAATAAGCTTGGGTCATGTATCCCCCCGTATTTTGACAGATTCTCAGAAGGCAAAAGCTAGTTTAAAGTCTGACAGAGCTGGGCATCTCCCAGCACCCCTGCAGCAATGTGGGAATGCCTGATTAAGCAGGATAATTAATAGGATCCTGCTTGATGAAGAAAGGATGGCGCAGTTCCCAGCTATCATGTGCTGTTTAACATGTAAATGTATGCTCAGACAGAGAGGCACTGCAGCACTGAGCTGTGCTGCAGTCAGGTTTAAAGGGTGAAAGCTTCAAGGAATGCTGTTCCCTGGCTGAGCTCATGCCTTTGAGGGAAGCTCCACAGATCTCATTTTCCAAGCAGCCCCTTTGTCAGTGAGAGCTGTGCTGACTGCCCCTCAAAAGCTGCACTACAGCAGGATTTGTACACCACAGTACCTGCTCCAGAGAGCAGCACAACACACGGACCTGAACACTCCAGGTGCCACAGACTCCAACACACCCCAGAGCACCCAGCCAGGTGGAAATGACTGAACACTGGCAGCCAAAGGTAGAGAGCTCATCAATATTGCAAGTGGCAGCCCCCTGGTTAATGCAATCCTCCTGCAACTCAGGCTGAGCCAAGCAGCAGCAGGAATGCTCCTGCCTCCTGCTCTAGGGCAGGAGTTTGGTCTCTGCTGCACAGCAATCCTTCAAAGAAAACAATTTGCCACCAGGTCCTGCTACTGCCTTAGTGCTTGGTGACAGTGATGATGTGCTCCAAGTTCTCCTGTTGAGCTGTGTGGAAACATAATCAAATCGCAACAAATTAAAAACTAATTCTTGCCTGTAATATTCATGCTCACTATCATCACTACCAGATAAGCCAGGTCTTATCAGGTGGAAGTTAAATGATTAGTTATTTAAAAGTGTAAAATTAAATAAAATTCTTTTAAACAGAGACAGCCAATTTACTTTCAGGGCCTTAAAGGATTTTCGGTTCAAAATGAATCTATTTGGAAGGAATCATGCCATACAACAACAACAAAAAAAAAAGCAGAGAAACACACAGATTGTACATCAAGCCTCTTGGATAGGGATGGCAACTTTCACATTTCCCTTTGCAGCCCTGGCCATTTCTTGGATAATTGTGAAATAGCTGCAGTGGATATAGATGTAGGTCATGTGCAGGAAACACACAGTGCACAAACACACAAACCCTCTGCCTCACTTGTGCTAGAATCAAACCTCTGAATATCCAAATTACTCCCCTGGGCAGAGAAGCAACAGTCTGTGCACTTGAGGGAAAATACTGTTCCCTACAAGTTGTGGCTCAGTGAGGGGGATGGATTCAGATATAACCCCGAGAAGGTGCCACAATGCCACAGAATGGTTTGGGGTTTGGAAGGGATCTTAAAGATCATCCAGTTCCCACCCCTGCCATGGGCAGGCACATCTCCCATTAAACCAAAGTGATCCAAGCCATATCCAACCTGGCTTTAGACACTTCCAGGGATCCAGGGGCAGCCACAGCTTCTCTGGGCACCCTGTGCCAGGGCCTGCCCACCCTCACAGGGAAGAGTCTCTTCCTAATTAGTAGCTCTGCTGAAATTTAAATCAGATTTTTAGTCAAGTGTGCAGACAGGGAAGAGGCCAGAGCCAGAACACGGATCCACCTTGGCAGAGAACTGCAGCCCACACCCACACAGGGCAACCTTGAGAGCTGGCAGATAAGAAGATAAGATAAGAAAAGATAGTTTGAAATTTTAAAACACTAATAAAAGACTAAGACTTTGGATGCCAGCCTGTGCTCTGCAACTAACAGCTACATCTACAAACTCTGAGATTGCCTCCAGACTGAAACACCTGCTCTCCTCTCCTGTTAATTAAGAGGTGTTAATGAGGAGGAGGTGGATTCCCAGCAAAGATGTGAGTTATTGGTGAAGGTGGGCAAAGATCAGAGATTCAGGCTCGGTACTAAAAGACCAGGACAATTTCACAGGTGCACTGGGAGAATGATCTGTGGCTCCCCAAAGATTTCAGCTCTTTCACACTTCCCTCCTCTCACAGGCATCATCCAGGATATTTTTAATGCAGCGGATTGTGTGTAAAGGACACACTTCCCATCCTAACCTCTATGCCAAGTCTCAGCAAAATGTAAAGTGCCCTACTCAAACCTCTAGAGATTAGATTTTTCCAACTGCCTTTCCATTGGTTTCCCTTCTGCAAGTTCACAGGAGGCTGCTGTTTATTTACTGTGGTGAGTTTATCAAGCAGAACACAGTAAGTGATGTAAGCACCTGAGAAATAAAAATAAAGCAGGGCAGCAAGAGGGCAAAGGTAATATCCAGAGTGAGATCAGAAACAGAATTAGTTAATTGAAATCAGGAAAGCAATTCAGGAAAAGCAGAGAGCTTTATGCCTCCTGCAGAGAAGAGACAGGCAATGTCCCTCTGGATACCAAGAAAAGATTCAGTGACTCCTGTGCTACAAAGGACAATGTTTGCTCCAGGAGTTTTGCCTGTAGAGATTTTTAAATTGACCTGGCGTTCAAATATTCAGAGTCTGCACCTTTATTACACACAAAGAAAGGAGGCTGCAGAGGTAGGAAAGCTGAAAATCAGGATAAAGGGATACATTGAAGATGTTTTTCCAGCAGCCTGATTCCCAGTCGGTAGCACCCTAGACAGTAAATTAGCTCTAGGGAAATGAATGGGGTTGCTTGTGAAGCAGAACAGCTCGGGGTTTCCCCTTTCCAAGGGCTCTAAGCCTTGAGAAACAGCCCTTCAACAGCCTGGAGATTTACTGGCTGCTCCTGGGAACGAGTCAAGCTGGAAAACCTGGGTGGAAAGAGTCTGGGTACAGTTACTCAGTCACAGTCCTGTTACACAGAGCTCTTCCTGTGTGTGAGAGAAAACAATCACCCAAACCTTTTATTTCATGGAAACACAGGTTGGGAGCAGCCCTGGGTCACAACTGAGGCACGAGACAGCACAGAACCACCCACCCACCCCGAGAGGCACCCAGGATTTAAATATTTACTCTCCTGACACCGCCACACCTCAAACCATTTAGCACATGCACACAACCCCATTTCCAAAGTTCATCTGACCTCGTGGCCACACAAACCCCACCAGCAGTCCTCTGCAGGTGCTGATACCATTTCCAGATGTCTCACTGTCCCTTTTGGTCGCCTTAAACAGCTGGAACAGAGGCTAGACAGAGTTAAGGGGAATAAAAGGATATTTATTGAAGGGCCTTCAGAGGCCACACCCTGGCAGCACCGGAGTCACGGCTTTGGCTCTGCCTGGATGGCTTCAAGATGGAAGCAAAAAGAGGGCTTGGTCACAAGATCTCACATTTTTATAAGTTTTGGTCCATTAGCATATTGGAGCTAATTGTCCAATTACAGCCCCAGCCCATGAAGTCCCATCCTTTTCATTTTTCTCTCTCTTCAGTCCACGTCATTTATACTGTTGGGCCTGAGATCTGGATCCAGCTGTCCCCCAGCTAGAGAAGGCATTGTTGTGTCTCCCTGCTCTGTGAAGAGAGCTTACCATCCCCTTATATGAAACCCAGACCTGTCGGAACCCAGGACATTCCTCTGACTGCCCTCGAGACCCTGGCAGGGCGCTCAGAGACCTTGGCATGGAGTCAAAAACACCTGTGCCTTTGTTCTTAGCCCATGAAAAAAACAATTACCAACTTTGTGTGAAGATTCAAAAGCCACAAGGGTTTGAGCAGACTGTTAGTAAATTTATCACAGGGTGGAAAAGTAGAATTTTTGGGTGTCACAGACACCCAAATGTTTTATGAAAAATCCTTTTTTTAGGACTCTTCCTCTTGAGAAGCTGAGAGTCTTCAAGAACAAAATGTAAACATTGATTATTTGCTGCTGTGGAATGCAACAAGCAGATTTTTGATTAGCTTATGTTAGTTGTTTCTGATTAACGGCTAATCACAACCCAGCCAGCTCACACAAAGAGTCCAAGCCACAAGCCTTTGTTATCATTCTTTCCTATTCTATTCTTAGCTAGCCTTCTGATGAAATCCTTTCTTCTATTCTTTTAGTATAGTTTTAATATAATATATATCATAAAATAATAAATCAAGCCTTCTGAAACACAAAGTCAAATCCTCGTCACTTCCCTCATCCTAAAACCCCCGTGAACACCGTCACATTGGGGTTTTTAGAATGGGGGTTCAAGAGGCAAGATGGAGGAATCTGGGAGTGTTCCTTCTCCTTCTCCTTCTTGTCCTCCATCTTCTGCTGTGATGGTGGCACTTTTGGATTGGTTTAGAGTAGAGACAGACTGTCTAACATAGGTGATAGGTATTGGAAAATTATTGTAAATAAAGTACATGTAGTTTTTAGTATAAAAAGAGAAGACTGCCCTGAGGGTGGTCAGTGTGCCACAACCCGACCTGCTGCACAGAACTCAGCAGGTCAGAAAAATAATGTATTAGATAAGAGAAAATAAACAACCTTGAGAACCAGAGCTGAGGAATCCCGACTTCTTCTTCGAGCACGGGGCTGGGAAAAAAAGACTTTTAATACCTCAGGAGCCATTCCAGCAACAACAAACCCGACAGAGACCCCCACACCAAAGCAGCCCGAAATCAAAAAGAAGAGCAAAGCAAAAAAAAAAACACCAGAAATCTGCATCCTCTCACCGAGTCGGACGCTCTGCACGCGGCCCCCGATGCGGTCAGTCGCCTCGAGGACTGTTACATCCGTGAATCCGCCTTCCAGGAGCGCCTTGGCTGCCGACAGGCCCGCGAGCCCAGCACCGATCACGACTATTCGAGGCTGTCGCTTTCTCCGTAGGCCACTACTAAGAGGATCATCCGTGCTGTCTGCAGATATTTCACAACTTTGCATGCCGTCCAAGCTCTCTTTCTAAGGAACCTGTAGGAGGAAGTGAATAGTTGTGTTCAGATCCAGCTTATCCTCTGCAGTTAAAAGATTAAAAAAAAGTCCAGCAGAGAAGAAAAACTTGGTGAGTTAGACCCAGCCTTCAACATGGGATGCACAGAAAGGATAACTGAGGTCAAGCTGGGATGCAAAACAATTTTTTAGCCTAGAGCACCAAGAACTTCAGAAATCTCCACCCTTTCATGCCATGTGGACTATTTCCAAACAAGTCAAAGGACTTTCAAACGCCCATCTTTTTATATAACCTCCAAAAGTGGTAATTTTGCGGTGAAGGTTTTTAAAAAAGAGAACCATGTCCCCCGTGCTGACAAGCTCCACAACCCAGCTGTGAAGCTCCACTTTGCCACTGTGGCAACCACAAAGCCTGAATTGCAGATCCTCTAAGTAGGGGAGGAGGTAAGGCGGATTTAGCTCAAAGCAAGGACATTGGATCTCAAGCCAGCCATTACAGAAATGGGACAGACTGAAAAATGTTTCAAGTGATGGAAGTCAACAAGGGCCACTCCAAAATTTCACAGAATGCAGCCCCTGGAGCCAACACTGCCACATCAGGCTCAGCCTCAGGCTTAGATGAGAGGTTCAAACCCACACCAGTCCTGACTAGTCCGAACCTATCCAAATCTCCACCTACCAATATATTCAACTGCTTCTCCAAGCAGGACCTTGTTTTCCTTGGCAAACTCCTAGAAGAAACCTTTTTGCTGCTATCTACCTTTATTTCTCAGGTCCCATCACATCATTTTAGTAGGTGGGACCATGACCTGAGCCCATGGCTAAGGTTCAACCCTGAGCAGGGATTTCCAGTGCAGGATGTCTTTATTCACAAAAGCCAGCATGTATTTACCTGGTTCTGGGTGGTTCACACCTGCCCTCGGGAGCACAAAGAACAGGGTGCAGAGATTCCTACCCCTCCAGACCTGAGCTGACATGAGTCCCAACTTGCAAAGGATAAATACACAGCCCAGGATTTATCAGCCCTGGAATCAGCTGATGCCCAGTAATTTGGATAAAGCACAAACACAATTCCCTGCCTCCCACTCCTCCCTCCCCAAACAGATATCCAAGGAGTTCATAGTGTGCTGCCTCTACCTGTTGCCAAGCTGCTGGATATCCATCCTGAGTTCCTCCTCAATTCTCCCAACACTTGGCCACTGACAAAGATTCCTACTCCTCTCTTCCATCACCAGAAGGGTCGACTTAAAACACTGCTAGCCTATTGCAGTATATGATCACAGGAACTAATAAAGCAGTTTCATTTGGAGAGATCCTTTTTCTCCAGGATTTTAGAGAATTTATGTTTGTTGACCAAGCAATATCCACTCTCTGTAAGGGAGCTGACACCAGACTGCAGTCGGCAGGGATTCGGGCAGTGGCATGAAGAGGAGAAGGGTCCCACTGGAGCTCTGACAACTCTTTTGAAAATGTTTGGTTTCAACTGAAACAGCTTCTGCTCAATCCACCCTTCTGTGGACTCACCTGCAAGAGGGATTTGCACAGTGTGTGCAAACTCTGATTCTGCCACTGCAGCTTGTCCCAGCCGGCCCTGCATCAGCTCCAACTGCCACTGCAGCAGCTTCCAACGGACACAGCCCAACAGAAGGTAGATCACAGAATTCTCAAGGATGGGACCTTCCAGCTCATCCCATTCCAACCCCTCCCATGGGCAGGGACACCTTCCAGGAGCCCAGGTTACTCCAGGCTTTGTCCAACCTGGCTTTGGACACTTCCAGGGATCCAGGAGCAGCCACAGCTTCTCTGGGCACCCTGTGCCAGGGCCTCCCCACCCTCACAGGGAAGACCTTCATCTCAATGTTCAATCTAAAGCTCCCTCCAGTTTAAAACTGTTCCCTCCTTGACCTGTCACTGCCTGCCTGTGTAAAAAGTCACTCTCTTTTTTGTAAGCCCCCCTTAGGCCCTGGAAGAGGCTCTGAGCTCCCCCCAGAGCCTTCCCTTCTCCAGGTGAACATTCCCAGCTCTCCCAGCCTGGCTCCAGCCCTTGGAGCATCTCTGTGGCCTCCTCCAGACTCCCTCCAGCAGCTCCAGGTCCTTCTGCTGTTGGGGGTCCCAGCACCGCAGGTGGGCTCTCACTAGGGCGGAACAGAAGGGGAGAATTCCATCCCACAGACATTCTCTCCCCTTCTCATTCTCCTGATAACACTTTGATCCGTGTATTTTCATTGCCACAGTAAAGGAACATCTTTTCTGCCCTCTATACTCAGTAGAAATTGAAGGGGTTTACCTCAGCTCTTTAAGCACAGCTTTCCTCACCCTGGCTTTGGCAAGCTCCTGTGAATTCTTCACATGAAAGCTCCAAGAAAATGTTTTCCCTCCTGTTTCAGAATTTTAATACTGGATTAGGTGACCTGTCTAGACAGAGGAGAAAATAGCAGAGTATTCTGTGTGTACAGAACTCTGATTTGGAAACCACCCTCAATTAGCCAACAACCTGTACCATATGATCAGCAGGGAAAGGCAATTAAAACTTAGCAAAAGCTTGAGCTTTCCAACCAGGATCCACATTCCACAGTGGAAAGAACAGGTGGTATAAATATAGAAAGCCCCCACTACACTTTATTTCACCTCTGGTAGGCTCATGAGTGAGACAATCACACAAAACAGAATTCACAGAATGACTAGGTTGGAAGAGACCTTTAAGGTCATCGAGTCCAACCCAGCCCCAACACCTCAACTAAACCCTGGCACCCAGTGCCACATCCAGGCTTTGTTAAACACACCCAGGGACGGTGACTCCACCACCTCCTGGGGCAGAAAATTCCAATACTTTATCACTCTTTCAATAAAAAACTTTTTCCTAACATCCAACCTATATTTCCCTTGGTGCAGCTTGAGACTGTGTCCTCTTGTTCTGTCACCCTTTGTGTGCAGTGCTCTCCCTTCAGCACTTGCCAAGCCACCAGTCAGGGCTCTCAAGACAGTGGATATTACCAGGTCCTCTGACACAAAGAGAGTTTGGCTTTTTCCTTCTTCTTGATTGCCAAAAAGGCTTGTATCTCTTTTATTTTGTTTTTTTTCTTTTCTCTTTTAATCACAGGGGTAAGAAGTGTGTTGGCTGCTGTACTGTGAATCTCTCTCAGACTGTAATTTTACTTGGTGTCCATCTAAGAGCAAGGGTAGCACTAAATCACAGCTTCACTCAAAGTAAGATTCTTTGCTTTGTCTTGCTTACAGAGCTCCTGTGAGACAGCCAAGAGGCACTGGTTACCCACAAGAAGAAAATATCCAAATACACATCTTCCTTTCGTCTAAAACATACAGCTTCAGTCCTCTTAGCTCTTGTGCTTCTAAGTGCCTCACTCAGGACATTTTAATCAATTGTACTTCCAGACTTGCCCCCTTCCCTCAGTCTCTATCACCATTCTATCCCTGACTCCTTAGGAGAAATTACCCTCCACTAATCCTCTCTCACTCCTATCCATTTCCTTAGTTCAAAAAAACGCAAATGAACACCTTTAAAAAAATCCCTAAAACCAACCCCTCCCAAAAAAACCCCAAAATCCTGAACATAACTGCTGTTTTCCAGCAGACAAATCTTTGCAAAAATATATCTTCTGAGATGGGCATCATTCTACCAAGCCAGAATCTTGGGTTTCCATTCCTGGTATTTTGTACTTGCTACAAGTTCAGTGGGGTGACAACTTCATGATGTTTTTCGCCATTATTTTGCCAGCAAAACCTTGCAGGTCACAAGGAAGAAGCCAGAGAATTAAGGCAGTTCACAACTGCCCTCTTTACTACAACAATACTCTGTGACCAGGCAATTCTTCTAGGACCCCTCAGAAAAAGGTCGCTAAGGCTCCAACTATTTAAAAATAGAAAACCAAAATAAACAAAAGCATTTCTCAAGGAAATCTGCTATTCTTAGCTCACCCAACTTCTCCTGTGGCAGTATTGTTGTAGCCCTGGTGACACAAAGACCTGGGCAAGGCACTGCTCTGAAAACAAGGCTTGTGTGCCTGAAGGGTTGGCTGAAGTTTGGTTGGGATTTGGGGGTTTCTTTGGGGTTTTCCACCAGGATTGGTTAATCTTTAGAAAGTGACCTTCCTTCAGACTCTGTATCACACAGCAGGTTGTCATTCACCCATGAGCTGGGACTGCTGGCACTCCCAGACCAAATTCACGGTCATCCCAGAGGGACCCATCTCAGCCCTGTCACTATTTCAGGTGTTCAGCTGGCATTTGCTGCCCACTTGCATTTTCAGGGCATGGAGAGGAGGAGAGATCCATCCTGCTGACCCCTGGCACTCCTGTCTCAGGGTGGCTGAGCTGGAAGGGAGCTTACAGACAGTTTAAAAAGGCCACCTGATCTTTCTGAGTGCTCTAAAATTGTGTTGAATCAACAGCCTTCACACTAACAAGTGTAACAGCCAGTCTGGAGGGTGAGAAATGCACCATCAACACAAACAAATTCCCTGCTGACTGCACAGACCAGCAGAAAAATTTACCAGAATCACTTTATTCCCTGTAGGTTTTCATTTGATGAGAATTCAGCATCATCCCTAATCAGAAAGCTAAGCAATGATATTGCATGTGTTTGAAAGGAACTCGGATAAAAGCAACAAGAGTCAGCTGAAAGCCTAAATGGAAGCACAAGAAATAAACACACTACTATTTCCTCATTATTTGAAGTGCAGTTATTCAAAATACTATCAACACATGAAGGGGCACCGCACACACATGTGTTTATAATACAGGTTTGTCATCACAGCCTGAAAGTGTTTACAGAGAAAATCTGACACCAAATTAATTCAATCTAAGCAGACACAAAGTGAGATTGAGAAACCAAGAGCAGAAGCCAGAGAAAAAATCACAACAAAAATAAAATAACTAATGTTAACAATGACACTAATCAGCTGTTGAAATACTTTCCTCTAAAGACAGAGAGGATACTGTTTGAAGCTTTCAACTCAGGATCCAATCTGTCATAAACATTTACACTCCAGTCCCAGCAGAAGACCGGTCTGTGGTGCTGGGAATTATCCTGCCAATTCACTGGAGATGGCCAGGTTTGAATTGCAAAACAAAATTTTGTAGCCTTTGCACCTCGGGAATCTACCATGATGAAAATAGAAAAAAATAAAAATAAAAATAATACCGGCAAACTTTTTGATCCAGAGTTTCAAAAGCCTTTTTTCAATAGATGTAAAAACCTCTATTATTTCATCAGCTGCATAAGGAGAAGTGTTTATCTGAAAGCACTGTTAGCTGAGTCTGAAAGCAAAAGCTCCACCAAAGAGCTTTTGAAAGAGAAAGAGAAAGGTGAAAGAGAAAGGTGAAAGAGAAAGGTGAAAGAGAAAGAGAAAGGTGACTTACTCAGCAGATGTAAAGACACTGCAGTTGTTAGGCCATTAACTCATTACACATCCTTGTGCTGAGCATGGTTGCAGTGCATAACCCTCACCTAAGTAACGGCAATAACGAAATTTCCAGTCATCATCTCTAATGCACCTTTTTCCCTAAGCTGAGGGAGAAGTGCTTGGAAGGATTATTCTGCTTGGAGCAATTTTATCTCCTTGAACACTTTTGCAGGTTTCAGACTCAGGCTGTTCCCTGAGCACAGGTCAGGACACATCATATCTCTGAGCAGATACAGAAGTGAAGTGGAAGGGATTTCTGGGCTGGCTCCAGCACTGCCTGTCAGTGCCTCCTGATGCTGTGAGCTGTGGTTCTCCACAGCTCCTGGCACAACAAAACAAGCATTTTGTAACTTCTCCCTCCTTCCTCCTTTCATCAGCCTTCTCAGACACAAGCACATCAATCCTTGCTGCCTGTTATTTCAAGATGCTCTTTCCAAGCTCTCCATGCTGCAAACATGTCAAACTGGAAGATGTGTCTCTTTTTCCCTTCTCTCTCCTTTTTAACCCAGCAGGATGTACACCAAACTCACAACTCTTTTCAAAATCACCACTTACACTCTTTCAGGAGTGTTATTAATTGATCCTAAGTCCCCCACATCAGTCAGACACATCAGTCAGACACAGGGATGACACCAGCCTGATGCTCCAAGATGTCTTTGTAGACATGTTGTGCAAACACCAGCCCAAGCCAGCTGTGTCTGCAGCTCCACGGGAGCTTTACTGCACTGGAAGCAGACACACCTCATTTATTCAGCTACCTGCAGAGCTGCAGGAGCAGGGTGATGGTCCACAGCCTCCTGTGCACATGCCAGAGCCCTTCCCAAGCTCATAAACCTCTGTCACTGACAGTATAGCACCACTGGGATCAAGGTTAACTCGTGTTACACCTGCAAGTGCTGGCAGCTCACCTCCAGCTGCTGGGCTGAAACCATCTGCAGAGTGACACTTCCTTGTCAGCCTTGTGCTCAAGCTTTATCCAAGCCAGGATTTTAGTGTGAGCGGGTTTGCCAGGTGGATGCAGCAGTTGGAACGAGTCACTCGGCCTCAGCCCAGTTCTGCTCCCCAGGTGTGGGCAGAGATCTGTTCTGACAGCTCACAGCAACTCAAGTGTGGGTCAGAAAAGGCTCGGCTGCTCCAAGTAGGACCATCACCAGCATCATCTCCTTGAAAACAGTGTTTTCCAATACTTGAAACAAAAAAGACATAAACAATCTCTGCTTGTCCTATCAGTGTGACTCCATCCCCCCATCACCTCTTCCTGCCTGAGCACAGCAAAGAGCCTTGCAGATGCTGCACAGGGACATGTGAGCCTGAGTGAGCAATCCTGCCTGGTCTCAAGGAGGGTTTGAGTGGAACATCTCCATCATCTCTGCAGCACCCTCTCTGCTGCATCCCACACCATTTATCCTGCGTGCCTCATCTGTGCCAAGTGGAAGGGATTTCTGGGCTGGCTCCAGCACTGCCTGTCAGTGCCTCCTGATGCTGTGAGCTGTGGTTCTCCACAGCTCCTGGCACAACAAAACAAGCATTTTGTAACTTCTCCCTCCTTCCTCCTTTCATCAGCCTTCTCAGACACAAGCACATCAATCCTTGCTGCCTGTTATTTCAAGATGCTCTTTCCAAGCTCTCCATGCTGCAAACATGTCAAACTGGAAGATGTGTCTCTTTTTCCCTTCTCTCTCCTTTTTAACCCAGCAGGATGTACACCAAACTCACAACTCTTTTCAAAATCACCACTTACGCTCTTTCAGGAGTGTTATTAATTGATCCTAAGTCCCCCACATCAGTCAGACACATCAGTCAGACACAGGGATGACACCAGCCTGATGCTCCAAGATGTCTTTGTAGACATGTTGTGCAAACACCAGCCCAAGCCAGCTGTGTCTGCAGCTCCACGGGAGCTTTACTGCACTGGAAGCAGACACACCTCATTTATTCAGCTACCTGCAGAGCTGCAGGAGCAGGGTGATGGTCCACAGCCTCCTGTGCACATGCCAGAGCCCTTCCCAAGCTCATAAACCTCTGTCACTGACAGTATAGCACCACTGGGATCAAGGTTAACTCGTGTTACACCTGCAAGTGCTGGCAGCTCACCTCCAGCTGCTGGGCTGAAACCATCTGCAGAGTGACACTTCCTTGTCAGCCTTGTGCTCAAGCTTTATCCAAGCCAGGATTTTAGTGTGAGCGGGTTTGCCAGGTGGATGCAGCAGTTGGAACGAGTCACTCGGCCTCAGCCCAGTTCTGCTCCCCAGGTGTGGGCAGAGATCTGTTCTGACAGCTCACAGCAACTCAAGTGTGGGTCAGAAAAGGCTCGGCTGCTCCAAGTAGGACCATCACCAGCATCATCTCCTTGAAAACAGTGTTTTCCAATACTTGAAACAAAAAAGACATAAACAATCTCTGCTTGTCCTATCAGTGTGACTCCATCCCCCCATCACCTCTTCCTGCCTGAGCACAGCAAAGAGCCTTGCAGATGCTGCACAGGGACATGTGAGCCTGAGTGAGCAATCCTGCCTGGTCTCAAGGAGGGTTTGAGTGGAACATCTCCATCATCTCTGCAGCACCCTCTCTGCTGCATCCCACACCATTTATCCTGCGTGCCTCATCTGTGCCCACCAGCCTTCATGATGGAAAGATGACCAGGCTCATCTTTGTCACCACGGTGGTACAAGGAACACAGACTCCCAAAAACAAGCCAGCACTCCTGTGCCAACAAGCAGCTTGTGTCCTGCCTTGTATTTCCACAGGCAGAATCTGAAATGAAGTGGTTTGATTTCCAGAGAGCTGCTGGAATTTATAGGGAGACAAAAACAAGCTGGAACTGAAGATAAATGCTACCATCCACCACAATTTATCCCTGTAAAAGCCCAAGCCATCAAGCATGGCTCAAGGCACTGAAAATGCTGCTCTTACATCAGCATCACCAGCTCCATTTACAAATTACTGACCCAGCCCAGTGACTGACACACAGGGAGCTCAGGCTGGATCAGACATCAAGGAAGGAAAGGCATTAATGACACACCACGTGTACTCTTGGACAGCAGCGTGCCAAAATGCTTCCCGTTTTTCCCACACACCAAACCTGCAGCTCGCTCCCAAACCTCCTCAGCATTGGTTTTTTGAAGACAACAGGGATTTTCAGGCTGGCTCTGTGCTCTTCTTCCTCTGGACACATCCCAAAGGAGACAGGGAAATACAGCATTAACCTTTGCCTGTCCAAACTCCTTTACTCTGAGAAGTTGATCTCACCAAGCTTTAACTTCATTTATCCCCTCACTTGCAGGAATTTCCCCTCCCCTCATCTCAGGAGAGACAGGAAAGAGGCAATAATAAATTGTCTCCTCTTTACAAGCTGGGAAGAACCTGTGCTTCTTCAGTGCACACAGAACAAATAACAAACTCTGTAAACTGCTCCAAAAGTTATGAAAAAGAAGCCCAAATCTGGTGGATATTAAAGCTGAGGTCATCACACCTTACGCAGAATGCAGGCTGCCACCACAGCACTACTCTGTGGTCCTGCACTGCTGGCCCAGAAAGTGAAGCAGAAATGTTTGAGTTCTTCAACAACAACAACAAAAACAAATTGTTCTGAGAAATTGTATTTTTTTGCAAGTATGATCCAGGACAGCCATCCCCTTTGTCTCTTTCCACAGCACCATCATCCGGGAAAAACACAGAAGGGAGGAAGAGAATAAACCACAGTACTCAGAGAACCACTCAGGCTGAAAAAGACCCTTAACCATGACATTTGACATTTTATAATTAACTCTTAATCAACAAAGATAGTGGAACAAGTTCCAGACTACGATTTCCTGCTACTTTGGAGGCACCAGGCACCTCCTTTGCCACTTGATTTTCCAGCAACACAGTGGTTCCCAGAAACACTCACCCCAATAACCTCCAAAATCACCAACTGGGAAAATATCCACTTTTGAAGGCCTGAAAGAGATTAATACAAAACAAAACAAAGCCAAAAAAAAGGACACTGGATGGTGCTTTTGATCAGGAAACCACTGCACATTTTTACCACTGTGATCCAACTCGTTTTAATGCCTGCAAATATCCCTTGAGTCAAATGAGCTTGTTCAAAGCTGATTCACACCAAGGCTACTTTTTAAATTGGGTAGTTGTTGACAAGTAGAATATATTTAACAAGCCCCAAGCGTCTTGGCATGCAGTATAAAGACTTCCTATTATGAGCTGGGCTTTTTTTTTTTTAAAGGGAACATATGGGCAGAGCAGGTTGTCTGCCACGGGGCACGTCCTTACAGCACTTGGCACTGACAGAACTGCACGGATATCCAAAAAAATAAACCAAGGAACGTCACACCAAGAGCACAGGGGATGAATCACACCATTTAAAACTCGCTGATAAAATGCACCATTATGTGTTTTTCAAATCCTCCTCATTGGAGGGAAAAGAAATGAAAATAATTGTGTTCCTCTGGCTGAAGGGTACTGTGAGAACGTGGCAGGCTCTGCCAGCTCCCAGGGGCTGGGATGGGAGCTGCTCCCAGGAACACACCTTGGTGAGTGGGGCAGCATCTTGATTTACAGTGTGGGGATAAAATGAAGGACTAGAGGATTCTCTCCACCATCACAAACTCCCTCTGGAGGCAGCCATCATCCCCAAGTGATTCCCAGAGAAATGGGCTGAGAATGTAGCCTGGTCTACAGAGCTCCTCCTGTCCCTGCATCCAGCAGGATCAGAACTGCAATGCTGCGGTTCATGTGCCTGAGGCTACAGTATTACACAGCTGAAAGGAGTTCCACTGCAGTGACAAAAAGAACAGCTTTGGCTTGTTCCTTGGGCAACACAGGAGCAAATCCAGTACAGCCACACTGCTCTGCAAATCCCCTGCAGACTGAACAAGCACGTGCTGCAGCTGGCACATCAGCATCCCCTTGTTTGGAAGGCTGCTGATAGGTACAAGGTCCCACCTACTCAGAATGCATCCCACAATATCCACCCATCACAGAGACAGCTGTTACTGCCACAACACTCTCCTGCTGTGTCAGGAGAAGCTGAAGAACAGGGGGACACCAGTTCTACTCAACTTGCCGCAGTGAACAGGATATTCCCATCTCAACCCTGGTGACAGAAATTGTGATCTAGCCAAGAATTCCGGTGCCTTTGGTCTCCAAACCCTACTGAGCACCAGGGATCTAGCAACAGCTGGCCAGAACCTAGACCAGAGCATCAAGGTGCAGTTTGGCTCTGTCAGCCTGACAGGACCAAGGGTTGACAGCTCAGGAACAACTCGGAGTTGTTGAACTAAACAGGACAAACAGCAACCAGTCCCAAATTGGCCTGCCTTCTGCTGTGTCTTTGCAAGCTTGCCAGGCTCTGCTCGACCCTGAGTGGGAATTGTTCCCTATTTCCAGCTCTGCCAACCCCTATTTCCAGCTCCTCAATCACACTGAGCATTGGGAGGTATTGCCACTCCTACACTCCTGGCAGAAGCCAAGTTTGGTGTTTCAGGACTGTAAAAGGAAGGAAAGACAGACAGTAAACTACAGGGGAAAGAAAGGTTATAAGCTAAAAACACTGGCATAATTAATAGAACAATGCTGCAACCAAGTTTCCTGCAAAAATCACATTCCAGCTGCCAAAACAAGCTGTACCCTAACCCGTCTGCACAACCTTGAGATCTTATCTCTTCCACCCTCCTTCTTTCTCCAATTGTTTGGAAATCTTAATTCATAAAACGAGCCTTAATTAAATGGGAAATATGCCTGTGTTTGCACAACTCAGAACACAATCATGTCTCAGTCAAATAAACACTGGTGTCCATATTACACTTGGGAATTTGCTGTGGTTTGGGGTTTTAAATTCGTTGCAGCAAGCTTGGGAGCAAAATTTCAACAGGAATCTTTTCTTCTCCTCCCATCCTCTGTACCAGGAGGGTGAGACAGGGAACAAATCCCCATGCAGAGAGGCTCAGTACGGGTTCCAGCTCTATGTGTACATGAGGATCATTTCAGGACACACCATATGAGACACGATAGCCAAAAGCAATTATTTTTCCTCACCACTTCTCAGAACCCAGACCTACCAAACTGCCCTGAAATAGCAGCACAGCTCTCGAAATAGCATTATTTCTTCTCTTTTTGAAAGCAACACCCACACTGAATCTTTGATTTTAAGCCATCCCCAAGCAGTTACCACATCTTTACCATTCAAGCCACAGGGAAAATCATTAAATCCAACAGCAACACTATGCGAAGAGAACCAGAATTAAAAAAAGCCAACCACCACATGGATTTACTCCCACAGTAACTGGATCAACTTCAGCCTGGAACAGACTAGACGTGACTCCCGGAAAAATATGTCTCTCCAGGTGCAGCTGTATCAAAGAGAATTTCCCTGGGCTCCTGCTTTGCTGGAGCATTAAACAAACCACATGTTCCAGCTCTGAGGCAGCAGACACGTACCCAGGGCTGGCCTCAGCACGCTGCGATTCACGCAGCCTTCTCCATCCTGCTGTCTGCACAAACACACCCTGGAGCAGCACAGAGCCCAGGGCAGGGGAATTCAGGTTGGGAAGTGAGTCCTTAGATGCTGAAGGCTGGGTTATGGCTGGCAGAGTGGCTGTGTGGTCCCAAAAAGCTTCCCTTGAAGAAGATGGGAATTCTCCCCATGGGTTTGAGTACGACAATAAGAAAGATTTCAGTACAAAAGCAAAGAGAGTCTCCTCACTACACACTGTCTGCACTCAGGTCATCCAGAGATATCCAAAGGAAATCAGTATTGCCATGGAAAATCTTTTATACAGGACCACATCCCTGCTGTAAAGTGACAGGAACAATTCTCCCCGCTGAGTGATTTTCCTCCTGAGTGCAGAATGGAGCAGAGAGCAGAAACAGCTCATGAATCATGGAATCACAGAATAATTGGGGCTGCAAGGGATCTTTAAAGGTCAAACAACACCAAAGACGAGAAACAGAAGGGTGGGTGAGGAAAGAGATGAAAACACAACAACGACACCTCCACCTTTGTTCCCATCTTGTGGCAAACTTCAAAACAAAGCCCAAGGATGAAATTTTGTCTGGAGATTCCAAGAGAAAACCTCCTCCAGTCGACTTCTTGTGCTTTGAGGTTTTGAGTGCCTTGCAGGTAAAGTGGAGCCTGGAGTGCTGTGGGATGCGCTCCAGTGATGGATTAGCACTGCTGCAAGGTGCCTTTCATTTCTCCCGACACACCTGAACTCAAAATGTTTCTTTTCTGTGATAATCAAGACGTTTTACCAAAACAAAGGGAAGTTTACTTTAGTATTGATCCTCTGCATAAATTGTGCCTCAAACAGCTTCACAGAACTGAGATGAAATGTTGCTCAGAAAGAGAGAAATTAAATACCACTGGCTGAGGAAAGGAAAAAAAAGATGTGTTTTAGATCTAAGACATTTTTCACAGAGCAGGAAGATTTGTCATATGGTAAACAGTAGAAACTGTGAATTGGGACACTTGTGATTTATCTCTGCTTCCACAGCCTTTCCATGTGACTGCAGTAAAAGAGTGACAATCCTTCCCATAACTTGCTCAAAATAAAGCACAATTTCAACGTGTTTAGGTGGGAGCTCATTTTATTCAGCACACCACGCTGGATCCTTTCAGTACCTCAGCTCCACCGAATGTGAAACAGCACAAGCACCTGGCTGTGCCAGAAAAGCATTTCCACTAATGCCCTCTGAATGAAAAGGCATCAGTGTAAGGTATTAAATCCCCCACCAGGACAGAGCTATGTGCAAGTCAGATGAGATAACAAGCCAGTAAATTTCAAATCACCACTTGCATCCATCCCATAACTACACGCTGAAATCCCTCCAGCTAGGCTGGCGTGTTGGCAGGAAAAAAATTGTCATTTCTAAATTTAGCAGACACCTCAATCATTGTGTGATGCTTCAAAAGCAATGGAGATGTAAAGTGGAATTTGTAGGACACCATTTAAACTGAAATGAGAGCTCCACTCACTGAGCAAAGGCTTTTCTTATACCCTTCCTGTTTGGACAATTTGATCCACTCCTTTTTTTTTCCTCTACAACCACAAAGGTCTGTCCTGCAGTGAATGGATAGGCTTTTTTCTGGGATAACTTCCAGGTTAAAGAGAAAGGATTTACACTTGAATGAAACATAGGCACTGTATTTGGAAAATTTGTTTTGAAAACTTGGGAAGGAAGCAAAGCCTCCTTCATTTAAAAAGGGACTCAATTAACATTCTCCAACAAGTCTTCCTATCGAAAGGACAGTATTTGCTGGGGAACATGTGATCTGAAACTTGTTCTCCTCGCTCACAATGTTCCTTTCTGAAACACAGGGCACTGCTTTGGAGAGACACAAGGATCTTTGCACAGCTTTCCAAAGGAACTGCCTGTCACAGGCCAGGCCTTGACTCCAGACATCAGATCTTCTGTGACTTAAGCTCAGGAAACTTAAAATAGTGCTTAACAACCCTAATGAAGGCCTAGAGTGACACAATCCTCCTGTGGCTCCCTCTACAAGAACAGCTCATCCATGCTCAGCCACAAGGGTGAGATGAATCCACAGTGTCACAAATATCACCTTCTCATTGTCCTGATAAAACACATTTTTAAAACTTTCTGCAAAGAACACACTAGAGACCAGCCAAGCAGGTGTTCTGCTTTTTGATTCCTGCATGTCTGGATGTGGGTTTGATCTGTAGCAGGCAGGGGCAGACAGGACCACTCTAAGGGTTATCTTGGGTTTGAAAAAAAAATCCTGCAAGTGCTGGGCATGTCTAGAAATTGCCCACGCAGCAGGAGGAAAACAACCCATGCCATTATTTTTTTCCAGATAAAGAGGGGAAAAAATGCTACTGACAGTTTAATATGCACTTTTATTTCTAAATTCCCTTATCAACTGCATATGACAGAGCCTTCTTCACTCTTTAATAAGTACAGGTTGAAGTCAAGCCCAACTCGAAGTTGATGACGGATTGAGTCCACGTCAATACCCAGCAGATTTGGATGGGAGATAAGGGCAATATTGGTGTGTGTAGCTACAGAAAACATGCTATCAACGCATCCAACACTTTGGGGAGACCATCTGTAGCAGCCCACCGTCCTTCATTTCTCCTGGATGCCTCCAATTGCAGCATGACCCAGGCACAAGCAGCAGAAGGGAAGAGTTACCTGCAGCTACCCCCCTATGAGTGCCTCAGAGGGACTATGTAAGCAAAGCAAGGACACAGGCTCTCTCCAGAGCCTGTTCCACGAATTTGGCTGCTGAGATGTGAGCTACCCTTTGGAAAAAAATACTACTTTTCCCTGCTGATCACACTTTTAGTGCAGGCACTAGATCAGGTGTGGACAACCATAGAAATTCTTCTGTATTCAATCACTGTTCTTTAGTTCCTTCATCTGGGAGTTTGTCTACATCAACACGGACCAAACACCCCACAGTGTCTTCCCTTCATCCAAAATAAAAGCAATTTAGGGTTCTGGTTTTAAATAACATTTTCCATGGGAAAATCAGCAGGCTTTAAATTCACAGTGCAATGGAACAGTGTCCTCACACTTAACCGTTAGCGACAAGTGCCTTGCTCTTAACCCTTGCTGGTCACAAACACAGATGTCAGGACAAAGCAGCAGAGAATCCTCTGTACCTCCCATACCAACCAACCACGAGGTGCTCTGCACAGCTGGGAATGAGCTGCTCAGTGATAAACACACTTAATGGAGTTTGCATTTGCTTAAGACACTTACAGATTAAGAGGTTGGCTCATGTCTTTCCTGCCTGGCTACAGGCAGATGCTGGACAGCACAAGGTGAGGTTTTCCTATGAGGTTAAGCAAGAAATTAATGAAAAGCTGTAGGCACCTCACACAGGATACAGGGCCAAAATTTGGGGTTTCTGTGACAACACTCCACCAGTCCCAAAGGAATCCAGAAAAAAAATGGAGAGGACATAGTTCACACAGTCAGTCTCCCATTACCTTCAGCTAAAGATCCCCTCGGCAGATGCATCTTCTGCACCCAGAAATTTCCCTTGCAGATCCCTTCTCCTGAGAATAGAACAGGTGGTGACAACTCATCAAATGTGCTCATATCCACATCTACAAAAATATGCCTTAGGTTTCATTGCACCTTTGGAAAGAGGCAACCCACTCCAAGAGTTTAAAACTGGGTAATTGCAGTGACTGCATTTTTTCAGGAAAGGAAGGGAAGAGTATTTAATAATCAAACAGCTTCTCCTCTCCACGTACAGAACTCTAGAAGCTTTCTGATCCTGTGCACTGTGCATCTGCATGTGCTGGGAACAAGCTTTAGGACCAAGAATGTGCTGCAAAGTCCAGTATCACACAAACACACAGGATGCTTCTCTCTGCTCTATCATGTTGGATTTAAAAACAGGTGTTAAGTTATACCACACATTTTACTAAAAAGAAATTAGAAAGTGTTTTAACTGCTAGAAAAACTGTGGTTTTGGAGGTGAAGTTGCCTGTCCAACATGGGTAAAGTCTGAAAGTGCTGTAACACTGCTCTGGGACTCCAGCACTGATGTAAATGCTGCAGACACACAGAGCCTCTGCCTCAGAAACTTACTGGGACTGAAGTGATGGGGACACAGCCCCATATTCACATCCCTGCCCCACTGTGCATCTTCATGCGTCCATTTGTCACCGAGCCCATCTTCCCCTCCCTGCTCCAGAGCAGATTATGCTTAATATACTTATGCAGTTGTGAAGTGTCCTGCCTATTATCCAATTAGGCAGCTAACGAGATCTGAGTAACAGCACGTAGGCACTGATAACTGCTGCCTGATAGCAGTACAGATTAGACACGTTCTTTATGTTCCCAGCCCTTGCAGAAAAAGGCTTGGGATTCGTTCAAAGGCTGCTCCGAAGGCTGGATTCAGATAATTGTTTAATTTTGTTTGGGATCCATAAATACATCATGTTTGTTTCCTCTTGATCTCCTGGAGCTGTCATGTCACAACTGTCCCGTTACAGAACTCCTGATCAATCTGGTGTGACTTGTTCAGTTGAATTTTCAGCGTGGACAGGGGCAGGTCTCATCACCTCTACGGTTCCTTCTAGCATCAGAAATCTGGGGAGCAATAAAGGATCGGTGCATCACCAGGAAAAAATGTACAGGACTGATAAGGAGATTTAGACATGAAATCTCTATTAGCTCTGATGCTGTTCCACATGACATTCCCATAAGATGCACCTAAGAAAACATTAATTAGATGTAATCAGCATAAAATGGCTGCATGACAACATCTTTCTCAGAGCACAATTTCAAGGGTTTGTTATCTAATTGGGAGGGCACTGGAAAGCAGGTCTAGCCAGGCATAAGAGCTGTGTAATATTTTCATTACCAGTTGGGATGACAGACTGGAATGTATGGCCATAAACCCAACAGATGATTCAGCTGGGAGGATTTGCAAGCACCAAGGTGTACAGATTTCAATTTCTAAATTATCTTCATGCACTGGTCCAATATCGACATCAGGAAATAATTAAGAAAGAGAAGCCCCAAGTACAAATACAAAAACAGGGAGCAACTCTATTCAGAAAGTCTCCAGAAAAGGCTCTTAGAGGGTCAAGGCAAAATGGTGACATTCCACAATGTTCCACAGATGCATGAAGGCAAAGCCCAAGGGATGGACCATGGAAAGCACTCAGCTGTGCCTTGCAAAGTCCTGCCCTGAGCTGCTCTCTGCCATGCTTTTGGGAACAGCAGACCTGAGAAGTACCTTGTGGAGAACAACAAAATTAAAAAACACCAGGTGTGAGATTTAGCTGGATCCATTTAGCCCAGAAATGTCCCTAAGAACAGACTAGTGCAGGCAAGCAAGCAGGACACAGCCTGAGGAGAGACCTCTCCTTCCAAATCCAGCAGGAACATTCAGAGTTTGGCTCCCTTTAATTGAACCCTCTGGCTTTAATCTCTGTATTAAAACAAGATATCAATGTGGGTGAAAAGAATAAGAGTCCAGGGCTTATCAACATAGAATAATGGGGATACTAACACAGCTTTAAAGTGACAGAGGGCAGGGATAGATGGGATATGGGGAAGAAATTCTTCCCTGTGAGGGTGGTGAGGCCCTGGCACAGGGTGCCCAGAGAAGCTGTGGCTGCCCCTGGATCCCTGGAAGTGTCCAAGACCAGGATGGATTGGCTTGGAGCAACTTGGAATAGTGGGAGGTGTCCCTGTCCACAGCAAGGGGTGGGACTGGATGATCTTTATGGTCCCTTCCAACCCAAACCTTTCTGTGATTCCATGACTCTGTGGTTCAAATTTTCTTGGCTCACTGAGCTGGAAAGGCAGCAGCCAACAGTCTGGAACACCTGATGTGAGAAGGGAATAAGGGAACTGGAGCTGTTGAACTTGGAGAAGTAATGGTGGTTAGTGGGACATCCAGTTACTGTCTTCAACTACTTAACTGAGGTTTACTGAGCAGATGGAGCCAGACTGGATGGCAGAAACAAAAGGACAAGAAACAATGAGAATTACTGACAGCAAGAGAAATAGTGATCAGACAGGAGGAAAAGATTCCTCACCATGAGGGCACAAAGCATGGCATCAACCTGCCACTCTTGACTAAAACAAGTCCAAAAAAGTTCACAAGAAACCTACCTTTGATCTTGGCCCTGTCTGGAGCAGGAGGTCAGATGAGAGAGTTTCAAATCTCCTGTGCCACTTCACTCACTCTTCAGTTCTAAGAAATCTTTATCAAGGAACACTGGAAAAGGCATTTTGCCCAAGAGTCTACATCACTTTACACTTCTTCAGTGCTAGCAAGTACTTCAGACTCTAAAGCTGTCAATAAAATGCCTTCCACATGACTAAAGATCCCAGTGTCTGCAACTGACAGAGGAAAAAAGTAAGGAATGAAACACCAGAGCTTTCACTGCAATTGGAAAGAGAACAAGAGAAACTGGGGACTCACATTACACAAGTTATCATACAAAAACTCTGCAAGACCACTGAGGAATTCAAAGACACATACTGATAGCTCAAACAAAAAAAAAGCCAGACGGCTCCTCCCTACCTGCTCTTCCCACATCAATAAACACAAGTCGATGCCAAAAGATGTTTCAGACCTGTCCAGACCAGCCTTCATTTTGGTGAGAGCTTCTTCAGCTGTCTCAGGACAAAGGCCCTCTGTGTTCAGACAAACCTTTCACACACACATCCTACTCTCTCCCACTGAAAGGTATGATAGAGGTGTTAATAGATCCAGAGAAAACGCCTGGAACAATACACACAGGCAGGGTTTGGGTTTTTTTCCCCCAAAAAATAAAGAGTTTACCTTAGCAAATAATGCTTCTATTGCTGGCTGATCTGTTTTCTGTCATGTTTTACATTTGTGTGCTACCTCTCAGAATAATCTTCCCATCCACTTTTTACCAGCTTTAGGAATGCATGAATAGCTGAGTCCTTCAGGGGAACAAAGGGACAGCAGGTACAAAATCAGATGCACAGAGTGTAACCACAGCAGGGAGGGAAAAGGGAAGGTCACTCCTGAGCTACAGCTGGCAGGTCAGAGCAGCAAAGCACAATGGCTGAGCTGTAATCAAGCTAATCATGGGGAAAGCCTTGGTCAGGGCAGCTGGCAAGGACTTCCTTCACCTTAGAACAGTCAGGAATTATTCTGGAACAGTCAGAGATCCAGAACACATCCCTGTGGAGAAGACAGTGCTTGAGCAAGCAAAGCACGTGCTCTGTTCTTATAGTTTGTAAAGAGACAAAGCCATAAAAAGCTTCCATGACAAAACACTTCACCACTGCTTTGTCCAAAAATAAAATGCATTAATCACACCCCAGAAGTCTACTTGAGAGTGACAAAATGTTGTTTGCTGGTTCAGTGCATGCAGGTATCAGACACAGCTCTCCAGGGAAGCTTTGGACGCTGCAGCTCAAGGAAGACACGGCCCAGAGATTCCCAAAGGCAGCTCCAGGGGACTGAACAGCTCACTCTGTACAGTAACAAAAGGGCAAGAGGGCAGCAATTCTCAACTGCTGCACCGAAATCAAAGTCTGAAACCGGGAAAATCTTGGTAATGGCAAGAACAATGACAGATTTTCTAGGATCGCCCAGGGATGATAAGGAAAATCCATCACTGGAGGCTTTTAACAACTGCTTTGGACAAACATCTGCTGGGAAAGTTTGGATAGATCTGACCCAGCCTTGGGGCAGGAGGTCAGATTAGACAACTTAAGGTCCCTTTCTGCCCTGCAGCTCTTTGCTTGTAACAGAAATGTGACAACAAAACACGTCAGCAGCAGCCCCAAATCACACAACCCCTCCTAATACTTCCATCATACATTGGAGGCACACTGTAAGATCCCACATGCAGCTCCCTGTTCCCACATGGTACCTTCTCCTTCCATTCCTGGAGGAGCAATACAGGGAGAACACAAAGAGCTGGACTCACAGAACAGGGACAGGAAGAGGAGCTCCCCAGCACAACCTTCCCAACAACACAGTCCCTCTCTCATGGGACATCATCCCACAGCATGGGGACAGTTACTAACAGGAGCCCACCCCTACTGTCCCTTCCATTTGTCCCTTCCCATCTCACCCTGCAGTCTGAGCAGTTCTCTCTTTCTTCTCTTTAGGCCTCTCCTCTGTTCCTCCCTGGAATATTTTCATGTGTAAGATCATCAGGACTTGACCCCTGCCCACCACAGCCCTGGATCCCACCCCAAGGGAATCAGGGAACAAAAAGATTAATGACCCAGCGCTTCACTGCAAAGCCCAAGGTCACACTCAGCCCTTTGTCCAGTTCTCTCAAAGGCCAAACAGAGACACCAGATGCCACTGTGACAATGGTGTGAGCTCCCCACGACTAAAAAGGACATTTAATTTAGTCTGCTGGGAGGACTTTATGCTCCTGCAAGCGTTAATGAATGGCACGAAGTGTCCTGTGGGGTCAGAGCATCCAAGCAGCAGAGTAAAAACTCTGAAGTACCAATCTTTGTCTCAGGGTTAAAGCTCGACCTATCAAAGCAGTTTTAAGAATTTTTGCTTCCTTGTGTGCCCCCCCACAATCTGCTTGGCTTATTCTTGAAAATCCAAAGCCAACCTCCAAGCTCTGTCCATGGAACAACAAGGGAGGAAGGTGACAGAAGTGGTCCCAAAGAGAAATACTCACACGTGTGAGCGTTCTAGGAGCACATCCCAGCTATGACCACACATGTGTGTGTTTGTCAGTACGCCCTGGCACATCTGAGGGCACAGTTATGCAATCCCAGAAAACCTAGATCCCAGTTTGTACTGTCCTTAAAGGACAGTCCTGACTGTACGTGTAGCACTGACAGCATCAGTCACGGGACAGGCCAGGGATTGGATCCAAATAAAAAATAACCCCATAAAAATAACAATCTTCTGCCAGGGCGTGTGGGCTCCTTGACCAAGATCTCACACCCACAGTCAAACAGAACTTGCACAGGCATAGGATGACTCCTTTTCCTAGAAGTAGCATCTTAAATCTGTGTAAGTGACCCGTCAGCCTGTGCTCTGTCGGCTGGAAAAGAGTTATGCAAGAGAGGAAACAAGCAGTAGGAGACAGGACAGCTCAGAGAAAACATCTCAGGGCAGCTCCACTCCTAAAGCCAGGCTCTTGCAAAACAACCCTCGTGCCAGCTTGCCAGGCTTTCCCAAAGGCTCTGTGAGCTTCAGGAGTTCAACCAAACGGTTACCAGGCACATCTTCCTGGCAGAGTCTGCTGGGATCACAACAGGGACTGATTTCAAAAGAGAATCTCCTGTTAGACAGGAGATCAAAGCAGGAGGTTCATCTATATCCTGGAACATGCATCCCATGGGACAGGAGAATTTTTAATTCAGTTTCAGACTAAATACTCATCCAACAGAAACAGGTGAGCACACTTGAACACTGCACCTGTGCAACCTTTTTGGGAGAAAATCCATTCCTCACCTGCCCTGAAAAATTAATTTAACTGAACCAACTCTTATAAAGGAAAAGAAACTCCTCCTTTCCTATGCAATCCCCAGTTTAGGGATAGGCTAGGACTATCTGTTTCACCTAGCACAAGGCATTTTCTGCCTACATCAGCTGCAGGGGACCTTGAGGAAGTACTTCACTACACAAATTATCCAAAACCAACGTGCTTTTTCTTCCCCCTTCTCAAAATGTGCCAACATCACCATATCCTGTCCAATGTTTCAGTCATTCCGAGCATGCCAGCAACCTACACTACTCCGTGCCACTCAGTTCAATCTAGAGGACACACTTGGGAAAATCTGGCATTATCAAGAATAATGAATGGTGAAAAAATGAATAACTAAGTATTCATTCTTCAACAGTTATCTACATCCATTTAGTTTTCTACTTCATCAGCCAGGAAAACAAATATTTTCTTTATTTCTTAAAAGGTAGTTCCTGCCTTTGAACTGAGTAAGTACAGACACACACACTAAAAGTGGAATTAAATGAACTTTTCAAGCCATTATAAAGGCTTTGCAGCCCTTGAAAGACCTACTGGATAAAAGAAATGAAAGTTACCAAACCAAAAATTCTTTACAAGCTGGAATTGCCTGGGTTTACGTCAGTTCAGCTTTTTAGGGCCCTCCACAGGTGAGATCTCCTCACTCACTTTCTGGCACTGATCTCTTCTGTGGCCCCCAGTGCTCCCTCCATCCTTCTACTCCAGGAAGTGAGGGAAACGTGGTCTCACAGCATGATGTGGAAAACTGCCCCAAAGAGGGAATATCCAACACCAACTCTGTGTAAATCACTACTCTGGGGCTGCAAAATCTGCCTCCCTCAGACCCAGCAAGCTGCCAGCCACCATCACTTGGAATCAGAGAGCACCAACAATAAGTGCCTTGTTTAACTGAGACTTTAAAGCAGGGCCTGGTAGCCGAAAACTACCCGAGAACAGCTCAGGGATCAAACTCCAGCAGGAAAAGCTGGGAGGGGCTTTTTCTCCCCTC
>NW_005054452.1:1360359-1362177 GCF_000277835.1 Geospiza fortis
CTTACAATTTCCCTTCCATCCCAACCTCACAGCCCTGGCCCCAGCATGTCACAAAACAAAAACTTCAAGTCACCATGAAAAATAACACTGAAACTGCATTTAAAACCAAGGGCATGATTAAAAGTCACCAAACACCACCTCACTCACTGCATTTAAAGATTTCCAGAGGGAAAGGTCACCGGAATATAGAGCACATCTCCCAGAGCAAACGTCCTTATCACGCCGCTGCTGGGTTCAGACAGAAATACATTGTTATAAAAACCCTGTGTGCTGTGTTATCCACAGCTCAGGGCTGCTGGCAGAATCACAGAATGGTTTGGGTTGGAAGAGACATTAAAAATCATCTTGTTCCCATCCCCTGCTATGGGCAGGGACACCTTCCACTAGCCCAGGTTGCTCCAAGCCCCATCCAACCTGGCTTTGGACACTTTCAGGGATGGAGCAACCACAGCTTCTGTGCCAGGGCTTCATCACTGTCTGACTAAAGAATTCCTTCCTCATATCTAATCTAAAAGTCCCCTCTGTCAGTGGGAAGCCATTCCCTCTTGTCCTGTCACTCCAGGCTCTTATCCAGAATCTCTCTCCAGCTCTGTTGGAGCCCCTTTAGGCATTGGAAGGTGGTCAAAGGTATCCCCAGAGCTTTCTCTTCTCCATATGGACAGCTCTGCAGCCCTGCACTGTTCCTCCAGCCAGCAGCCCAACCCTATCCCAGCACCTCTCAAGGGCACTGCTTCTCATGGAAACACAAAAACAGGACCTCAAACTGAGGTTCCTCCAAAGGCACTCTCCACACACCACCTGCACCACACCAATGTGCTCCTCAGGTGCCACTGCACTCACGGTGGTAACTGGAGTCGCCACGAAGATTTGTTTTCCAAGTGGTTCATATTCCCACCCATGGTATTTCTGGAATCTTTTGTTAAAACAAAAAACCACTGAAATTTTAGATTATAAAAAGGAAAAAAAATAGGAAAGCTTTTCAACCAATTTCCAAAGTGACTTCTATAAACTCCAGATTTATTACAGTGCACACACCCACGTGCCCTCAACACAGAGCAAGGAATGCCCAGACACAGCAAAGGCAACTCCGCAACAGAGCCAATGAAAATGGGACACAAAAATCAAGGTACCTGAAAATGTTCATGTTCCCTCAACAGGAAGAGAACAAAGAGGATAACACAGGCTGGAAACACCATAAAGGTGGCTTTGAAGTGTCACTTGTAAAACTATTTGTGTCTTAGGATTCCGTAATTTGATGAATTGGTTGCTTTTGGGGGTTTTTATGGTTATGCTTTTATTCCCTATTCTCATGGCTGCTGTCCTTAGATCAGTTTTTGCTTGCAAGCAGAGCAGGACAGATCCCTCAGCCACATCTTAAAGCCAGAGGTTTAGACTCTCCAGAGAAAGAAGAGTTCAAATCCATTCTTCACCCACATCAATTCCAAGAGGAGATCTTTACAGCCGTTTTATTTATTATTTACCACTCTAACACAATGTTTTAGCTCACCAACAGAACTAAAAAAAAAATCAGTTATTTAATTTCCATAGACTTGACTTCATTAACTTCTGAAGAGGACTAATGTTTGTGGCCAGTGGGAAAGGGTATTTCTACATTTTTCCATTTTCTGGTCTGTTAATTACAATTACAGAGAGAAGGAGACAGCGGTGAGATTTGTGAAACACAGCAGGCTGCATTTTTAATACTTTTGGAAAAAAAAACCAAGAGAAAATAATATCTCTCTTTTTTGTATAACCCAATCATACACAGTAATTCCACATACTTCAGAAGTCAGCATCACAATTTTCCTTAGACACTCA
>NW_005054452.1:1362224-1364552 GCF_000277835.1 Geospiza fortis
TCAGTGAGATGAGAGGAACAGAAAACATGAAATGATGGAAGTGGGCAGGCAGATAGACTCCTGAGGCTGGTAATGAGATGCAGGAATACTCCTCCAAGCTTCTGAGGCAGAGATGGGCAGGGGTCAGATAGCTTTTGAGGATGGATGAGTGAGAAAAACCCAAATGACACTACTTGGCTAAGGTGGAGGTCAGTAAAAGCACCATCACACCTCTTGGATGCTGTAGGGAGCCCAGAAACCATGTCTGCTGTTTGCAATGAATGTCAACAATTTGACAGAGTTCTCCAAACTCTACCTCAACCCCTCCAGGGCCACCAAGTCAACTGAGATTCCTCCATCCCAGAAAAACACGGAGTTTGAGAGACACCACAGCTGACCCATGACACTTTGGTGGAAGAGGCACAACGGGGAAAAAGCACTTCCAGCTCAAAGCAGAGAGGGACAACCATGAGTGCCAGCAGCAGGGCTGAGGACACGGGACCCCAGGACACGTGCAGAGTGTTTGTGGTGCTCCAGCCACACACTCCAGCGTTTCAGGGCAGCCTGGCACAAAGAGGAACAGCTCCAGAGCTGCTGTTCCACAGAGCCAAAGGATGGAGAGGGATAAATGACCACAGCACTCAGCATTTTTAGCATTTCAAGACCTGTA
Organism: Geospiza fortis; assembly: GCF_000277835.1. Classification (NCBI taxonomy): domain Eukaryota; kingdom Metazoa; phylum Chordata; class Aves; order Passeriformes; family Thraupidae; genus Geospiza; species Geospiza fortis. The sequence goes on from NW_005054452.1 coordinate 1,362,874, forward strand.
CACCCCCTTCCACATACAGCTTAGCCAAAATACCAGCTGGATGCTGCTCCAAACCCAAAGAAGTCCAGGTAAATGTTTGATCAGCCACACAATGATTTGGATCCAGGCACTGATCCAAAAAACCCAAGCCTGTCGGGGTTTTTGCCAGCTCCAAACAGGCTTCCTAGTCTGGCTACCCACTCCACAACAGTGGCATGAGGGAAAGGCAGTGCTGGTTTTTTAGAGGCAAAGCAGCTGAAACCACAGAACTTTCTACTCCCTAAAAAACACGGTACATCTGTTCCACAGCAGTGCCACAAAAGATTAGTAAGTGCTGGCCTAACAATCTGGAAAGGGAAAAGGACCTAGGAGAGCAAAACGTTATCACTAAGCCAATAAAACAACATCTGTAAAGGACTGAGAACATAACAGCATTCTTGCACAACACACAGAAATGCTCCTGGGCTGATTTCTTGGTCTCCACTAAACCTGTCTGGTAACTCTGGGAACAGAACTGCCTCATACAGGCTACGGGAAAAGTGGATCAACAGGGTGAGCTAAGGACAGGGCTCTGGGCTCAACTTTGTTTGTGCAGGATCACAGAGTGGACATATGTTAGGCAATATATATGGTTTCACTTTTACGTAAAGCTCGTGTTTACATCTAATATATCAGGCAATTACAGCTGGTCCCAGAACTAGGTTTGAGACAGTGTGTCTATAATTCATGGAAAGCATTTTGTGGGATGAGCAGAGCAAGGATGCAGCAGAGCAGCTCTGTGTACGGGGTTGAGAATGTAAATAAAAGATTTGTTTTGAGTTTCTGTAACTGATAACTGGCTTTGTGCATTTCACTACCCAGCATTCGGAACTAATCCCTCATCTACCACACCGATCTCAAAGACGCATAAGTCGATGGATTCGACTGAAAACGGCGGTGTGAGCCGCCAAGCCCCCGGTATCGTAACAGCTTTGTATAAACATGAAAACAGCAGAAACACAAACAAGCCGGGAGCGAGCCTTGGGCGCTCGTCATTCGCATCCCCAGCACGGTGACTTCCCCACCGAACCTCTCCTCTCGGTGTCATCGCCGGGAACGCCGAGGCGGGGAATGCGGAGGCACGCGCGGGCTCGTGTCACATGCGGGAGATTCACCGACATCAACACACGGCAGGAGGAGAAAATAAACACCCAAACCACGCCAAAATCCCAACACAACCGTGCGTTTTCTGCTCTTAGCGAGAGACAGATCCCTTCTCCCGCGGTCCCCACAAAAAGCGGCAGGGATGACACCTGCTCTGCACCTGGGCTGGGATGTCGAGAGGCGGAGAAGTGAGGGTCAGCAAATTCCTGGGGTGGTTTGGGGCGTGTAGGATGGGCCACAGCGAAGGTCCCCTGGAGTAGTTTGGGGAGGTGAAATTGTGGGATGGGGCACGGGGAACGGCCCCTCAGGGCGGTGTGTGGCACTGGGGCACAGGCTGGTTCCTCCGGGGTCATGTGTGGGACAGGGCACAGGGCTGAACCCTCAGGGTGCTGTTTGGGACGGGGCATCGGGATGAACCCTCAGGGTGCTGTTTGGGACGGGGCACCGGGCTGAACCCTCAGGGTGCTGTTTGGGACGGGGCACCGGGCTGAACCCTCAGGGTGCTGTTTGGGACGGGGCACCGGGCTGAACCCTCAGGGCGCTGTTTGGGACGGGGC
>NW_005054452.1:1364955-1371727 GCF_000277835.1 Geospiza fortis
CCTCCTCCGCCCCGCTCCTGATCTTGAGCGACTTGAAAGTGAGACTAAAGATATCAGCGGCTGTTTGGTGAAGCAAGCGTGTTAAAGCTCATTTTCTTCCTAAGCGAGACGGGTCTTTTTCACCTTTTGCGGTTGCTGATGCACTTCAAAACTGCTTTGATACCCCCGCACCGGGGCGTTCACCAAACTACAAAGCGGACCCAGTGTGGAAAATAACTTCATTCCTGCACGAGTTTTTTCCTATTCCTGTCCAGACAATGAAATTAATCTCATCGGAGTCCACCTCACAATTAAAGCCCAGCCTGTGGTCCAGAAAAACACAGCCCTCCAAAGTCCTACCCGAACACCGTCACGATTTCTTATCTCGCACCATCTGGTTTCTGCCACTCACTGATATCAGTGTTCACGCAGTTGCACGGGGTAGTGTGATATACTGGAAAAAAAAGTTATAGAAAATCAAAAATAGGCGTAGCTTTAAACTTTTTTTGGCTTGAAGACCCCTAAAAGCTAGCAAAGGACCTGCTCCAATATATATATATATTATATATTTATATTTATTTTATATATATTTAATATGTATATTTTTATATAAACACTATAATATATAATGTATATGCAATGTTAACATATTTATACATAATACATATATGTACTATATATAGACTATCATATATGTACTATATATATTCTATATATTATAATACTATAGTATACTATAAAAATAAATATGTAATATATATTTATTTTAAAAATTGTATGTGTGTATGTATATATATATATATACAAACTAAATGTGTATTGGACACTCCATCCCTCGAAATGTTTAAGTTCAGTTTGGACAAAGCTCTGAGCAACCTGGTCTAATGCAAGGTGTCCCTGCCCATGGCAGGGCGTTGGAACAAGTTGATCTTTAATGTTCCTTCCAACCCAAACCATTCTGCAATTCTGTATATAATAAGAATACTCTTAAGTGGCTCTGGGCACAGAGCCTGTGCCATGGAGGTTTCTTCCAAATGGAGGGGAAAGCCAAAAAAATCCAGTTCCAGTGTCACAGTTTGGGAGTTGGCACACAGAGCCCTAAAGCAAAGGGAAGATGTCCCTGTTCCTTCTGAATTCAATGCCTTTCATGCAGCTGCTGGGTAAAAGTCTCCTCTCCAAGCAGCAGCCCCATAAACACAGGTTTTATTAAATTACAGCTTCTTTCCAAAAAAAGTTTGTGATCAGGATTGAGCAATGTGTAACTCACGGCATGCGGGTCCACCGTGGAGCTGGAGCACTCAGACATCCCACAGCCTTCCCATTAAACGCTGGCTGAAATTGCTTTTGGATGCCTGGAGGGAAAGTCTGGAGGAAAGACTGTGCCTTGGATGGAAATCAGTCATGTCTGCACGCTGCCTTCAAGCATTTTAAGGTTTTATAAAACACGCTCAGCTGCCTGCCAGAGGTTTGCACCTGCACAGCTGGGCTGAGGTTGCTGAGCCAGCCAAAACATCTGGGGAAAACAGCAAGAATAACATGGATTTGGGGTTCCCAGCTTCCCTCAGATATCAGACAACTGTGCAAACTTTTCAATTTCATATGTGCAGTGCTTGCAGGTTGTTTTTCTCCAGACTTTGAGCTTCCCTCACTGCCTGTCACGGTTCGACACTGGCACAATGCCATTCCATTCCCAGGAAAAAAAAACACTTCCTCAAACCACGTCACAGCCCTTCAGTGCTGCCATCACCACTGGACTTAAAACCCTTCAAAGCCCCTCGAAGCACCCAGATGCTGAAGCCACTGTAATGTTTGAAAGTCAGTATAGGACAAGGGACAATATAAGAAGGATGTAAAGCTTTTAGAGAGCATCCAAAGGAGCAGCATGAAATTGGGGAAGGCTCTAGAGGGAAAGCCTTACAAGGGGGGGCTGAGGTCCTTTAGTTTGTTCTGAGGAGGCCTCACCATGGTCTGCAGCTACCTTAGGAAGGGAAGTAAAGAGGCAACTCTGATCTCTGCTCTCTGGTGACCACTGACAGGACCCAAGAAAATGGCATGAAGCTGTTTCAGGTGGAGTTTAGTTGGATATTAGGAAAAGGTTCTTCCCTCAGAGGGTGCTGGCCGCTGCCCAGGCTCCCCAGGGAATGGCTCCCCAGAGCTCCAGGAGAGTTTGGACAATGCTCCCAGGGACAGGATGGGATTGTTGGGGTTCTCATGTGCCAGAGGGACCAGAAATTGGACTGGTTAGTCCTTGTGGGTCCTTTCCAACTCAGGATATTCTATGATTCTATGGCCACATGTTGTTTGGGATGTGGTTTGGGAGCCTGCCAGCCATCGGGGTGGCTGTCCCCATGCAGCACACCCCAGGAGCCAGCCTGTGCCTGGTGGTGGGCTCTGCCCTCCCACACCTGCCTCTCTGGGTCTCCACCAAGCCTACAGATGGAAGCAGAGCTTTGCAAATTAAAGGACTTCGGGGAAATGAGCCATATCCCTGTTCTAACCAGCTCTATCTGGAAAGAGAGGAATTAGCAACAAGGCTGGAAAGAGCAGCCTTTCCCACCAGACTGACAAAGTCAGAGGTGATAAGGAAATAAGGACAGTTGGATGGTCCAGCTTGGAGATTCTTATCTACAGAGGATGGAAGAGAAGCCAGGATTTCCTGCCTGGAGTCCTCAGCATCTCACAGAGCAACACCTGCCCCTCAGGGCTGCCCCAAATCCAGGCTGTGTTTTTTCATAGGCAAAGAGGAGCCACGAAGGACAAACTGGTGCCCCCTGTACCCACAGAAAAGCTGAACCATGAGGGATGCTTGTCATCCAGCAGCTGGGAAAGCTGGGGAGCCAATTCCTACTGAATGGCACTTCTATTTCCTCCCCAGCAAATAAACAACTGTGCTGCAGGGCTGCACCAGCTCTGAGCTCGCCTGGCTGCAGTGCGAAGGATTTGAGCTAAATCTAGAAAGCTCTGGGTATTAGGAGTCCCCTGGGCTCTACCCTCTTTCTCCAGTTTAGATTTGGCAACAGAGCCAGCCCTAGACCCTAGGAATGCTTGTGAGGCGTTTAAAGGGTAGACAGAAATGCAATTACCTGTGGGAAAATAAAGCTCAAATACCTTGCAAGCCCTTGTTTAATACAGTGTTCGATGCATTGAGGACAAGTAATTGACAGATAGGACTGAGGCTGGTGCCTTCTGCAGACAGTAGTCCCAAGGAAATTTGATGAAATCCTAAAATCAGCATTTTTTATGCCTTTGACATTTGTTTTCTATAAGCAGACCACACAGTGAATAAAGCATCTTTCCTGGGAAGCACTCTTGAAGGACAGGTTTATGACTGAAATGTAAAGCAAATGGTAAAAGTCTGGAGACCCTAACCTAAAAAAACAGAGAGGACAAAGACCTCGTGCCACACACCTGAAAAGATTGCCCAGAGCTGCAATCCAGAGACATCATCAATGTGAAGAAAGAAAAGTGAAGGATTGCCTGGAAAGTCTCTTTTTGGAAGGGTTTTTTGCGCCACAGAATGGACAGAAATAGCTCAGGTCTCATGTCCTTCAAAACACACCTTCAGATGGGGAAGGAATTCCAGAAAACAAATCGGAGAGCTCATGATGGGCACAAGGAGGGTGGGAGGGTACCTGGGCACTCTGTGAAGTTGTATTTTTGGGTTTGGGCAGGGCTGAAGTCTGGCCAAGGAGATCTATTGGATTGACTGATGCTGGGGTTTTTTGTATTTTCTGCCAAGTAAAATAATGACTTAAAGCCATTAAGTGATTGTTCTTAAGATTTCTATTGACCAACATAATGCCCCATTCCTAGAACTGTCAGGTGAGATGAGCATTAGGCCTGGCATGAAGCTTTTTTTAGAAGCTTTTTTTAGAAAAATAAGGATCCAGCTGTCTGAAAAAGAGAGCAGAAGTAGCAGATAAAATCAAGCAGCCCAGAGTACCCCTCTGTGCTCTAAAACACCACATTCCTGATGTTTGGCATGAAAAGGTTTTGCCTTTTACTGTTGTTACACAACATTTTTCATCCTCAGATTAAACAATGTTGGGAAAAGTGCTGTTATCTACTTGAAGTCAGGAATCTCAATACAAAGACCCCTGATATGAAGCACAGGGTGTGCTGTGCTTCAGAGGTTGCCCACTCTTGCCAAGATTTGGCTTTGGCATTAGGAGTGTGTCTGCAGTGAAAAGGCCTCATGAGTTTGGGTCAAGTTTTTGGGGGATCCACTCACACACTGACATCTGGCAGGACCCTCATGAAGTTAAAATATGATTTGAACAGAAAATCTGTAAGTCAGAAAAGGGGTTTCCAGTTTTCTAACCCAGGAATTATTACCCTAAGGGTACCTGGGTACTGATTTTGGCTCCTGCTCTGGGCAGGGTGACACACAGTGACAAAGCTTCTTGTGTTTCCTCAAGCAGGACACCACGTACAGCCTGAAAAAATTACCTGTGTTGAATAACTACAGCAACTCCAAACAAGCCCAGCTGGCTTTTCCATCCTCTGCACTGTTTGTTTACTAGAGAAAGACTAATCCCTTTTACCTGCAAAGCAAACTTACCACGAAAGCCCTCATATAATGCTTTATTATCTTTCCATCCGTCCATAATGCAGAATTTCCATGATTCATTCACCCACTTGAGGAACACTTGAGCACTCAAACAAAAACATACATTCCCAGGAGAAAAAAAAAAGAACCAAACCCACGTCCGGCGCAGGAGACAGAAACATTCTAACATAAATACAAAATCCCACCAGAAATTCTATCTGCAGCAAGGCTCTGGCTCACAAGCACAACAAGGAAGGACAGAGATCAAACAGTATTGCCTCTTGTGGGTGTTTTTCCCCTTTTCCTCACAATCCCCTGACAATAAGTCAATTAAAGGTTTTACCAAGACTACAAAAGGAAACTGAAAACCCAGCAGCCTCCCTTTGAAAGTAAATTCAGGCTACGGGCAGTTTCAAAAGTCAGAAAGTCTGCCCTTTGCTCAAAAAGCCTTTGTGACCTTCCAGTCATCCCAGTGTAGCTGCAGCAGTTCATGGGAATGAGTAACAATGACCTTTGCTATTTGACAGGCTGTCCAAGTGACAGGGAGCTCTCCCATGAATATTTCCCCTTGATGATGAACAATCTGGACACAGAACAAACACCCAGCTCACCTTTGTGGTTAGCAATAAAACTAGACCAGGTGAGAAGGAGAAATTCCCCTCCCATGTGTGTTCATCCTTATTCCCTTCTAGGAAGGCAATTTCTGGAATGAGACTGCTCAAGCAGTAATTTTTTCTAATATCCTGAGAGCTACAGGCTTTGACATTTTCCTACATGGATTTCTGGAAGGATACAGCTGCTGAGAAAAGTGTCCAATCTCAACAACAGGAATAAATCCATGTGTGGAACATCCTTTGCAATCCTCAATAAATTGGGGTAGCAAGCACACACCCCAAAAACTTGAAATGTGCTGCTCTTTCTGGCTTATATCTGTCAAGCTTCAAGTCCCAATTACTTATTCTTACCACAAATTTCTCTCTGCTGAATTTAAAAATCCTTCATGATTCCATTCCTGTGAGTTCTTGTACCTGAAGTGCCTTTTTGGTTTCATTTGGATGAGGAAAATTGGAAATGCTTTCCCTGGAGCACAGGCAGGAAGCAGATTAAAAGGTGGCACTATCTCCTGCACACAGCTGTGTGCTGGCCAGGGAACAACCTGAGTCTCCACAAGTGGGAGAACAGGACTCACCACTCTCAGCTCCCAGTTATTTTCTGTCAGGGACTTTGTGGGGTAGACATTGTTCCCCTGTTTTTAATAACCTTCTTTGGATTTTGTTTCCACGAGCTGGTCTGCTTTCTTCAGGTAAATACTGACAATGAATCAAGGAATAATATCAGTGGCACATCCTTTGGTTTGCATGGAGCTGGCTATTTCCATTCATCATGGAATTATAGATTCATGGAGTGGTTTGGATTGGTAGGGACCTTGAAGATCATCCTGTTTCAATCCCCTGCCATGAGCAGGGACACCTTCCATGATCCCAGGTCACTCCAAGCCCCTTCCAGCTGGCCTTGGACACTTCCAGGGATGAGGCAGCCACAGCTTCTCTGGGCAACCTGTGCTCAGCACCCTCATAGAGAAGAATTTCTTCCCAGTGTCCCATCTATCCCTGCCCTTTGGCAGTGGGAAACCATTCTGTGTGTCCTGTCACTCCATGCCCTTGTCCAAAGTCCCTCTCCAGCTCTCCTGAAGCCCCTCAGGCACTGGAAGGAGCTCTAAGTTCTCATTGGAGACTTCTCCAAGCTGCACACCCCCAGCTCTCCCAGCCCTTCCTCATAGGAGAGGTGCTCAGCCCTCAGTGTTCTTGTGTCCTTATATTGTGTGACACAGTCAACAGCTGGATTCTCAGCAATTTATCACTATTTTGTGCACCTCTAGCACACCCTTCGCAAATTATCCCCAGGAGATCCAGTCTTATCTCACCCAACATGCCTTCTTGTGAAAGCAGCTATGAACACTTATGCCCCTTTCCCACCAATTCAGCACAGTTCGCATGAAACCACAATCACTCAAACTATTCTGAACACAAAAAGAATCCAGGAAATGAAAAATCTGGCAGGTGCAAAGGAACAGGGTTGGATGTGGAAATCTGGGAGGAGGCTTTGCTGCTGACGGCAGCGCAGCTCCCGCCTTTATCTCACAGCAGGTAGAGGAAAGCACGGTGGGAAAACGCAAACTACTCCCACTTTGGATCTCCAGCACTGGTCAGGTGTTTCATAATGCTCTTCCAGGCATTATGTTTC
>NW_005054452.1:1371737-1391691 GCF_000277835.1 Geospiza fortis
CTGCAAAAGCCAGAGAATGATCCTGAGAACCTCCCCTGTTTCCATGCCATCTCTGCAGCCCCTGCCTCGCCTCCTCTGCCTTGGCAGTGCCCACAGCAGCCTCAGCCCTTCTCCCTGCCCAGAGCAGCTCCATTTTCCTGCTGTGCCCTGCTCCCTGGCCGTGCCTGGCTCCCAGCTCCTGAGGGTGCCCAGCTCTGCAGCCCTGAGCACAGAGGCTGCCTTTGTGTTCGCTGCCAAGAGCTGGGAGCCATCCTGGCACTGCGCTCCCTAAAAATAGCCTTGCCCCACAGATAACCTGCTGCCTCTCCCAGAGGCAGGTCTTAAAGATAAACCCTCCTATAAACCTGCAAAAAATGAGGTGAGAAATACCCCTGGGGTAGAGAGGAAGGCTCTGAAGGAACGGCCTAAGAGGGGGAATAAAGAGCACAGGCTCGGTACAGCCACAAAAGCAGTGCCAGGGGCCTGGGGAGCAAGTGTTGTGTATAACCTGCACACAGACGTAATCCAACAACTGCTGAGCTGCAGGGGGCTCTTTTACACTCAGCTCCAAGTTCCGTGTGTGAAGACACAACACTGCCAGCAAAAGAAATCCAAAAGAAGAGCAAGCCATCTGAAAAAGCTGAAAAAACACTTCTTCTTTACGTAGGGATGCGTATTTTGGATGCAAAATACACTCAGCTAGCATTTTTCCCTTGCACATCTTGCAATATATCCATTTACTCTTTCACATTTTATTTTAATAACAGGGGAGTCAAGTGAGCTCGATTGACAGGCTGGTTCCCAGGGAAACATGAGCAACTTATTTCTCTTAAATAGCAGGCACAAATGTTTCCTGTGTTAAACTGCACAGCCTGCTGTGACATTCAGATCTCCAGGATATAATCTCAAAAGAACAGAATGTGTTTGCCTGCCTCTGAGGTGGGGAAGGAGAGAGGTAGCAGCACACTACAGCTGGTGATAGGTGCTAGCAGGGATCTGGGACCCAAATAATTTTTGAGGATCTATGTCCTTTGTCCCAGTCCCCAAAGAAAGGGCAAAATAGGAGTTTAACAAAAAAAAAAAAAAAGGTAAAATACCCCAGTGTTGCTGGGAGAGAAATGGAAAAAGAGAAATCAGTAATAGCAAGCCTTTAAAATCTCAGTCAAAATGCCAGGCCGGCTGCCCAGTGTTGCTGGGACACATTAGGGAATAAAAAGAGCCACAGTGCTCAGGCTCCATCCAGCTTGGGAAGCTGCTTTGGCTGGTGCAGATGAAGGTAGGAAGGGACTTGGAAAAGAAAATGAAAGACAAAGCTGAGCATCCTCATAAGGTGCTCTCTGGTATCATTTGGGGCACCTCAAACCTTTAAAGGACACTTTCCTGCCCCTTGTGCCCAGGGATGCTGTTCCCAGCTCTGCTCACAGGGTGCAAAGTACCATGGCTTTAGTGGCCAAGCTCATTTTCCTTCCTGCTGCTTCAGGTTAAAGTGATGGAAAAAACAAAATGAAACCAGTGGCCACGAGGAGTTGCTCAAGGCTGTGTCTGTTGGGTTTTGAAATGCAAGGAACTCTCAGAACTTTGTTCCTCACAAGTAAATTATCACAGGGTCAAACACACAAAACACATCTCCCCAAAGCTCTCCTTGCCTTGTTTGTATTCACCTCAAGGGATGTCCTGAGCCTGATGGGATTTATCTGCTTAGTAAATCCCAGAAAATATCTCTCCATAAATTCTATCATCTCTCAGTTGCCCATTTACCTCCTGAACCTTTTTGTATCCACAAAATCCTTCAGAAAGACATTTCCAGTTCAGCTACCCACTGCATGAGGACCCACCTTCATGGAGGTATCCCACTAATTCCATTTGCTGGCCACTAGTTCCTGTAGAGCCAAGACTGGCTGGCTGTTCCCTCACTACCCTGTCCCTTGAACATAAGATTTTTCCAGACCTCCTTTGTGTGCTCCTTCAGTTCTACTTTTACTTATCTGAGCCAATATTAAAGTGAGCAGCTGATAATTTGGCCTTGGAAAAACTTTTTCCCCCTCCTGGCACAATTTCCTTTTTGGTTGAAAAGAAAAAAAAAACTAAACCTTTTTTTTCCCTCTGTTTCCTTAGCATTCAGAAGCAAAAAAATTTAAAAAAAAATAAATCATGAAATACAGGTTTTGCTTGCCAAAGTTTCCAGGTGCCCAAAGTCTTGTTACTGGGATGCTGAACAAACAGCCTTCAAACACCATCCCGGCCTTTGTTCTGCCAGCTGGAAACACAGGTCACTCTGCACCCAGACACCACCTCGGAGCAGAGATATTCCACTGAGAAAAATTCTCCTTTCACCAGGCAAAGAATGCCAGAAAGGAACCTGGAATTTTTTTACTGAGATCCTGGAGTAGTTTTTTCACCAAGGAATATTTTCTGTGAGGTCTCTGTCCACGCCAGTGACTCAGCTCAGCAAACAGCACCGGTGATTCACTGCTCCAGAGCGTGCCAGCAGTGGCTGGAGACCTGTGTGCTGCTGAGTCTGTTCCTCAGCAGAAAACAGCCCCAATAAATGACATCAGCAGTGTGATTCAGTCAGTAGCACCACGGATTGCAAGGCTCCCACTCAGATTCCCCTTTCCCAGCCAGCTTTTTCTCTCCTGTGCCCCTCAGCTGTTGGCTCCCCATGCAAGGACTGGCTCCTGCTGCACAGCTCTGAGCTAGGCTGTTATGCAAAAGTGGCTGAAAGAAGGAAGATTTAGATGGGATATTGGGAAGGAATTGTTCCTTGTAAGGGTGGTGAGCCCTGGCACAGGGTGCCCAGAGAAGCTGTGGCTGGTCCATCCCTGGAAGTGTCCAAGGCCAGGCTGGACAGGGCTTGGAGCCACCTGGGATCATGGAAGGTGTCCCTGCTCATGGCAGGGGATTGGAACAAGATGATCTTCAAGGTCCTTTCCAACCCAAACCATTCCATGGTTCTGCTATTCCATGACTGCGTGGTGAATTCACTCAAACAACAGAATTCAAACCATTTCCCTGAACTTTTCATGAATACACAGTAGAAAAATAAAGTTACCAAAAGGAAATGAAGTGGACCGACCACCAAAGGTAACAGGCAATCCATCATGGAATTACTTGCTCACAGATGCACATCTCCCAGTCCACCTCCAGCTGGAAACATCTTGTGAGGTCATTGAAGTAAAACAAAATGGGAGATGAGGCAGATGACTTTTAATGCAGAAAAGTCTGATTTTCTCTGAGAAGTCATGAGAGTGCATTAAAAAAGTCATTCCTTTTCACTGCATTCAGGACAAACACCCAAATACCCAGCAGCTCTCCACGTCCTAAAGTTTCAGGTTTGTCTGAATCTTGCAGATATTTTCCACAGAAGCAGAAGAAAAGTTGTCACGAATAAAATAACCACAGCCTTACGCAACTTAACTCTTCAGAACTAAGAATGCCTGATGGGTGAAGCAAGCAGCTTATGCCCAATTTTCTTCCTAAATATGAAGGACATTTCACATCTTTTTGCAATTGCCCCTGTGCACCTGCTACCAACACATTGTACAAAGCACAGAGCAGACCCAACATGGCAAAACACTTAATTCCTACATTATTTTTTCCTTTTCCTGTCCAGATAATAAAATTTATCTCATCAGAGTCCATGTCACAACTAAATCCCAGCCTGGGGACCAGAAGAGCAGAGCCCACCACAATCCTATCCAAACACCATCAGGTTTTGTTATCACCCAGCATTTGTTATCTGCCACTCAAGACACATCAGTCTTTATGCAGTTCCATGAGGCACTGAGATATACAGAAGAAAAAAACTATTAAAAAAATCAAAAACAGGCATAGCTTTAAACTTTTTTCAGCTCAAATACCCAAAAAACCAGCAGAGAATCAGCTCCCATTTGTGCACAGCTCAACCTACAGCCCATGCTCCTGCTCATCTTTGTTACCTTGTGCTGGATCTTGCTGCTGGTGGAGGTGGCTCACAGCAGGTCCCTTTAAATCCTTTGTTGCGTTTGCACAAGTTGAAAACAGCTCCTATTAAAAAAAAAAAAATCCCCTACGTGTGCCAAGCCGTGTGTAGAGATTATGAATCACTAAATGGCAGCCACGTGTCAGCAAAAGTAGCAGGAAGTGTCTTGCCTTTGACCTTTATTTATTGTAGCAAGAACACTTGGTAGCATATAGTTATAGAGATCTAATCATCCCTGCTAGCCAAGAAACATCAGATCTGTTGCCTGCATGGTATGTTTTGGTTATTAAAATTAAATTAAAAGAAGAATATCCAGCTTATCTGGCTAATATTTTTCAGTCGGGAGGGACTCGGAGAGAGGCCTTTCAGTTTGCTGCTCCTGTGTGTTTGGAAGGCAGAGAATTCCTCTGGAGATTCCCTGGGCTTGTGAGGGAATGGAGGGGTTTGAAATCAGGGTGAGCCTGGTGGCCTTTGGCCCACTCCTCCAATTCCAACACACATCCTTGTTCCACAGAACTGGGCTGTGAGGTTGGGAAGCAGGAACGTGCTGACCCCTCTCCTGGTTGCACTCAGGGAATTTGATACATTTTTTACTTATTTTTAAAGTATTTTACTTATTTTTAAGCCCTTATTTTTTACTAAATCCCATCACACATCAGAGAGCATTGCTAAATTCAGACAAAGCACCTCTGGGCTGCAGTCCACGGGAGAACCTGGAGATCTTCCTGAATTATGCTGCTTTGTAAGGGCTGTGCCTGGCTCTTCCTCAGGTGCAAAAGAGAATTTTGATCCCTTTCCACATTAAGGGCAACCAGGGTGCTTTTCCCACAGGAGAGGGGGGTGCAGTGGGGTCCTGGAGCATAAAGATTCATCCCTTTGCATCCCCAGACCTTTCTGCAGGCCTGTCACTGAGGTAACCCATCAAGGAGATCACAGAATCACATATTCTTAGAATCACAGGAGGGTTTAAATTGGAAGGGACCTTAAAGGCCACTGAGTTCCAACCCCCTGCCATGGGCAGGGACACCTTCCACTATCCCACGTGGCTCCAAGCTCTGTCCAGCCTGGTTTTGGACACTTCCAGGGATGGGGCAGACACAATAATCCATAATAATGCCATCTATCTATAATCCTGCTATCCATCAGCATGTGCTCACTGTCCTGTGCCCACCACACTCTGCACTTGGAAATTCAAACCTGCCAGGAGAAGAGACCACCAGTCTCTGCGGCTCCATGATCTTTCTCTGCCTTCCAATGGGATCCTCTCCATGAACCCCAGGAAAGACACCAGGGTCCCTCACCTGGATTTTTTTTTTAAATTAAAGCTCTTCTGATGACATAGAGGTCTTTATTCTGCTTTTTACATAGGTCAGGGGTGCAAGAGCAGCTTGTGGCCTTCCTTCCATCGTTGGGGTATCCCTGCTTGGTCAAACCAAGCAAGAAACTGAGTGTTTGGTGGTCAGTGCCAGGTGCTGGCCACTCCCAGAGGTGGCACGTAGCAGCAGGATCAGGCCTTTAATCATACTGTGCTCCATGGACTCCCATTGCCCCCTCAAATTCCTTTTGTGGCTCTTTCCTACACTTCTCCTCCCCCTGCTTTTTCTGGTTTAATATTGATTTGATCCCCATGTTCCATCCACCCCATCTGAGGGCTTCAGCTGTGACCCCACACCCCACAGCCACATTCTTGGAAAGGGTGCACACACCCTGATGTTGGGGTGGCTGCAGCAACCACCCTTGACATCATCACCTTCCCCACATCTTCCACTGTCACACAGGAGGTTGTGAAAGCCTCTTTGGCACCACAACTGCATATTTGGGTGGCTGGGGAGGAGACTCCTATGTCACCGTGATATTTTCTGAAAAACCCCTTTGCCAGGATTTCTTCTGCTGGGAAGATGAGAAGCCTCAGTTTCTCCTGTGTTTGCTGCTCTGGAATGTGGCCTAGAAATTGTTTATCCAAACATGTGAATTGTTTTTACCTAATGACTGATCACCATCAGCTGTGTGGGATTCTGAGGAGTCAGTCATGAGTTTTTATTCTTCCTTCTTGTTAAGCCTTCTGTCTGTATACTTCTCTTTCTTTAGTATAGCTTTATATATTCTTTACATATTTAATATATATTTTTATATATTCTTTAATATATTAAATAATATATATTAAAGAATATATATTAAAGAATATATATAAATATATATTATATTATTCTTTCATGATTATTATTTCTGTTTCTTTAATATTCTTTAATTTAATAAAATATAAATAGTCTTTAATTTAATAAAATATAGTATCATAAAATAATAAATCAACCTTCTGAGAACATGGAGTCAAATTCGCATCTCTCACCTCGTCCTAGAGACCTCACAAACACCACACTCCTATTCCAAACCAGGAGTGCAAGGAGATGTTGTGTCTCCAGAAGAGCTGGGTCAGAGGGAGGCTTGGCAGCACCTGGATTTCTCCAAGGATCCCCCTGGCTGGCAGCATGGAGGTTGCTGCTTCTTTACAAAGTCCCTCATTCCTGCAGGATGCAGGTGGGACAAGAGATGATGTTCAGCCCAGACACTCCCAGCAGAGTGGACTCCATCCTCAAATGACATCCCTGTAGCCTTACTGGAGGTTATTCCAGGCATCCTGTGTAGGTGTGGACAACTCATGACTCTTGCTTTTGGTGGTGGCTGTGGCCATTTTACAATCAGGGCAGGGTCTGGATGCCAGAGGTCTCAGGTTTTATCAGACGCCAGAAAACATCTCATTTCTGTGTTGATGCATTTTGTCCACCTGAGATGTTTCTAGGACAAGGGACGTGGCCAGCTCACACCTTGTCATCAGGAGTGTCCAAATCCTCATCATCCTCCCTAAACCCCACCCTTGCAGTTGCTCAATAAGTGGAAAAACACAGATTTTATCAAGTCACATACACCCCAAAATCCATTGAATTTTCCAGCCTTCAGCTGAAGGCCTAAATTATGACTTCCAAACTCCTGGAGCCTCCCTGCAATCCCTTGAGGAGCACATGGATTTTACAGCAGGGATGTTTGTTGTTTCCACATTGTAGGCCTCTGGACAGCCAAGTCAAAAGTGCTACATTAACATGAAAAATTAACTCCTTCTATTATAAAGTAGCTGAATCTCAGAGGCTTTTAGAGGCTAATGAAGGATCTGGAGAGCAGCTGGATGTTGCTCTGCTCTGCAACATCCAGAGGGAAAAGCAAAGGGACCCAGCCTGACTTTAGGCTGGGGAGGGCTACTACAAACCCCATACAGAGGGCAAAAGGGAAATAACCCTGCAAATTCCTTTTTCCAGGCATGTGCACCTTCCTTGGCCCCTCCAATCTCACCCTGCAGGGACCAAAAGAGGAGTGGAGAGAGAACAATAGTTCAACATGAACAATAGCTCAACATGCAACAAAGCTGACAATGCCTAATGATTCCATGTGGATTTGTGCCTTGTGATCCCACCCTGGTGCAAGTCAACCACCAGCTTATATCTGTGGCTCTTGCCATGAAATCTGGTGGAAGTTGGTCAAATTCTTCAAGGAAGGTAAAGAGCAAAGGTCACAGATGAAGTCAGGCCTCTTCCATACTTGTGCAAAGTGTGCTCACAAAAATTATATTTCCTTAGGAGACCAGGATAAAGCCATGTTCCTGGCAGGAATCCATGGAAACAACTCAGTGGGGACAGGGGAGCCAGGGCAGAGAGCCAGAACCTTTATCCAAGAGTGACAGGTTATTCAGGTCTGGGATGAGGTTACACCCAAGGGATGGCATGGACAGCACAATGCTGTCACGTTTCCTTACACCACACAGAGCCAGTCAGGATGCTTGGGAATTTTCCAGGCAAACTTTTTTTTTTTCTTTCCCATCAGAATGTCAGATTTGTGGAATGCTGGACATTTCACAGAAAAGACATTGCGTTTGTTGAACTTCTGATGTGGCACAGCCAGGGACATGTGACCACTGGACAGGACAAATTTCCATCAGGAAGCTGACATCATGGGATGGTGTGAGGAGCTCCTCACAAACCAATTCCTGAACTTCTGATGCAGCACAGCCAGGGACATGTTACCACTGGACAGGACAAATTTCCATCAGGAAGCTGACTGCCAGTTCATGGGATGGTGTGAGGAGCTCCTTACAAACCAATTCCTCCATATCCCAGGGAGCCAGGCTTGTTGATTTGCAGTCAGGATCCCAGGCTGATGACTTGAGGAGCTCAGGACTTCTCCAAAAGTCTCTCCTGCAGCTCCTGGTCAAATAATGGGATCATCTTGGTAGTTCATGGCCCTACAAATTCATCCCAACTCACATAATCCCTGAGCTGTTGGACCATCCTGTAGGGAGCTCCACTGCCCCATCAGTCAGGTAACCCAGTGACCAAAACAGACTTAAATCCATTTGCACTGGTTGAAGTAATTGCTCCTTCTTTTACCTGTAAAAATCCCTGCCCTGCCCCTATTCCCTCTGTTCCCATCACAAGGCAGCGCACAGAAACCCCCAAACCAATCAGGCCAGGCCAGTCCATTGCCCTGGCGCAGCCTCTCTTTGCAAACAAGGTCCTTAGAGCCCCCTGTCCATATGTCCAGACACATTTCCTGCCTGTAGCTACTTTCTCCAGGGCTTAGACCTTCCCATTTCACTGTGTAAAACAAGGCCATGGACTTTTTCCACTACAAAAGGTCAAGCAGGTCCTTCATACCTTTTGAACCAGCTACAAATGATCTCATTAAGCAGGACTATAGTTACAGTGCCAGAGTCACCCTCCCCAGGAAGCAGCTCCTGGTTAAATGCTGTGGGCTCTTGTCTATTCTTGCCTGGAACAGATTAACCATGTCCACTCTGAACTGGGATTGCTGCATGTCTCTCCTGGGTCACCTGCTCTTTTTGGGTACAAAATGAAATTATTGTTATTCCTTCAGCTCAAAGACGTTGTGAGGGCTGCTCTCAACCCCCCCCGAGTGGTGCCCAGGGTAAGTGCAGAGTGCCCTTGGACAAAACCTTGGGCATATGGGCATGGCAGATGGTCCAGGAATGCTGGGGTGGAGCTGGAGAGCCCTGGCAGGAGCCAGGCTTCAACTCGAATCCTTTAAGCCAAGATGCCCTAAGGAGGAAGGAAGGGGATGAAGCACACACAGGCTATGTGCAGGTTCCTCAGCCCCAGCATGAGCCCAGAGCTGACAAACGTGTGCCAGGACATGTCCCCATGGTCAGGGATTGTGTCAGTGCCCATTACAAGCGGCAGCTCACAGCTGTCACCACGCTCCGTGGGTTGCTGGTCTCAATCCAGGGATTGGTTCCCTGCCCCAGGACAGATCCAGTGGCTATATCCACTGCTGGGGGCTCAGCCCCCACCCAGCCTGGCTGCCCCCCAGGCCCTGGCAATGCCCATTGAGGCACAGATGTGTTCTGCAGGGCACCTACACACCTTTCCTTGTGCTGTCACCATGTGGAGCATCACCACAGAATCACAGGATCATTTGGGTTGGAAAAACCCTTCAAGATCAGGGAGTCCAATTCTTAGCCCAGCAGTACCAGGGCCAGCACTACCCCATGTCCCAGGGGCTTCACCTACATGTTTTTGAACACTCCCAGGAACTCCACCACCTTCCTGGGAAGCCTGTTTCAATAATTGACCACTCTTACAGTGAAGAAATTTTCACTAGGATCCAGAGAGATTTACCCTTCTGGAAGCCAAATCTTTCCCTCCCACTGTTGCCTCCCCACCCCAAATCACACATTTACCTTCTCTCCAAGGCGGCAAGCCTGTGTTACTCTAGGTCAGGCTGTTTAAACCCCAGCTGCAGCTTTGGCCTTGCTGTTTTGTCGAGGAAACAGTTTCAGCATGTACAGTACTTCCTCTTCTGGGACATTTGAGGACTGAGGCTGTGACCTTTGGCTGCTGTTTGGGGTCAGCAGCAGAGGCAGCAGTCCCAGGGGTGAGTGGGTTGAAAGAGAAAAGTCCTCTTCCTCCCCCTCCATCTCCTTAGGGACAAACTCAGACCAAAGCAAAAGCAGCCAGCCAGAGGTGGGACACACACCTGGGACACTGCAGAGACCTTCCACAGCTGGAGCAGGGAATTGATTCTTCAGCGTCTTGAGCACAGGAGTAAATCTCAGCCCATCCTCTGAGCCTGGGCCACATTTATATTCCATTCCTGACTTTCATATGGCCAGAAGTATGGCCCTATCCCTGGAAGTGTTCAAAGCCAGGTTGGATGAGGCTTGGAGCAACCTGATCTAGCAGAAGATGTCCCTGCCCATGGCAAGGGGTGAAATTGAATTGTCTTTAAGGCCCTTCCAACCCAAACCATTTTAAGATCAAACTAAGGGAAATTAATCCTGATGGAAAGTCTTTGCATGTAAATATTAAACAGTACTTACCACAAAATACCTTTTTTACTCAAGCTTTTATGTATATTCATCTCTAGCTGAAGCCTTTCTGCTGCCTTACAAAGCAGGAGTTACTCAGTTTGCATCACAGGAGGATAAGCCCAAAGGAAAAGCCTGGGGAGGTCGGGAGCCCCATGTTTGGAGTGACTTTGTCTGGTTAAATCAGTAGCTGAGGAGGCTGAATGCTCCGCAGGAAGAACCAGGATGCACAACCTGACGGACTCATCCCTTTCCTAAGGCAGAGCCCAGCGTGGACAAGGGAGCAGGCACATAATGTGGGGCTGTCTCCAGGAGGATTTTCCTGGCAGGTATCATAGAAGAAGATTATGTCCCTTTGCCCAGAAATATTTACAAAGCTGCTGATGAAATGGAAGTGACTGTAGAAGGTCAAATGGTACCATCTGCCTTGGCAAGGCCTGGCAGGACTCGGGGTGCTGCAGTCTGGCTTCTGGTTAAGGTGTGAAAACAAATCCTTCTCTGGGCTCTTGAAAGAAAACAAGAGGAAATCACCATCTTGAGAGGCATGACCATCCTTCAGCTCCACCTCAGTTCAGCCAAATTTGTGAGGAATCAACATTTTCACAGCCCTGTGCACACACACCAATATCTGCATCATCCAAAGGGTCTGGGTCTCATTTAGGCACCAAAGCAGAGCAGGCTTTGAGCACAGTGTGTAGCAAAGTTCAGAACTACAAACCATGACAGCCTTTGGACCACAATTTCAGAGCAATTCAGAGTCCCTCCTGCCCTACAGAAACCTCTCTTGTCAATCTGGTGACTTGCTTTGACCCAAAACTAAAATGTGGCCTCAGAGAGGAAGTGGAGTTTTTTCAGGCATTCAGCCTAAAATGTCCTGCCTGGGCATGGACTGAGCAGCACACCTAAACTGGGGTGGACTCAAGGGATGGTTTAACTTGCTCTAAGAAAATTCATTAAACCAATCTCAGGTGCTTCCTTAGTGACACTTGGCAGACCATGTTGTACAAACTGAAGAGAAGTCAAGGTCTGATCAGAGTGCAGAATCCTGAGTCCTCAGTTCATGGTGTCCACATCCTGATAAAGCAGAAAAACCTCCAGAGTGTTTTATTCTGCCCATTTCTGGTGAAATGGGTCTGGAACACACAGAAACTCACAGCTTTGCACACTGGGTCACCTCTCCTTCTACAAAGGCTTCTGATATCTCAACTTTAAAAATTACATGCAGTAATAGATTATAAGTAAACACATAATTTGCTGCAGTGTGCAGCTACTCAAAATTTCCATCTGTTATGAAAATGGCCTATGAACCTCATGCCTCTGAATCCTAATAAGGTCCTTTAGTTCTGAACAGGCTGATTGCTGGATTTGCAGCTCCCACACCAGCCCTGCCACAAAGGTTAATGGGTTGGGAACTTGCAGGCATTTCTGATCTGAGGAACATAGAGAAGGGTTGGGCAGAAATGCTCCCTTTTAGCTCTTGGGAAGGTAAACATGAACTAAACTGCTGAATCAAAATGATTTTTTGTCAGCCTAAGGGACAGAAGGACTGAAGCTGGGGTGTCCCAGTGGAATAGTTGGGATGTAAGAAATGCCACCTTTAGCTCTGCACAGTTGTGGCTTCACTGGTGATGCCCAGAGGCATCAGAGAGATTCAGGCTCCCATTGCAATGATGGACACCAAGTACTGTGAAAAACTCTTCCTGCCCTTCAAATTCAGCCTGTGTTTTGTGCCTTCACCTCCAGCCTTCAGACCCTCCAGCTGCAGATCTGCAAGGCTATCACAGTGTCACAGACATCCTTTATGAAAATTCTTTCTTTAGGATTTTTCCTCCTGAGAAGCTGAGAAGCCTCAGGAACAAAATGTAAACAATGGTCATCTGCTGCTGTGGAATGCAACAGGTGGATCTGTGATTAGTCCATGTTAGATGTTTCTAATTAATGGCCAATCACAGCCCAGCTGGCTCAGACAGAGAGTCCAAGACAGAGCCTTTGTTATAATTCCTTCTGATTCTATTCTTAGCTAGCCTTCTGATTAAATCCTTTCTTCTATTCTTTTACTATAGTTTTAATATAATATATATCATAAAATAATAAATCAAGCCTTCTGAAACATGGAGTCAGATCCTCGTCTCTTCCCCCATCCAAAAACCCCTGTGAACACCGTCACAGTCACAGGATAACTGAACCTGTGTTCCAACTTGGGGACAAAGTCACCTCCCACGTTTGGCTCTGAACAGGACAGGGAGTTGTCAGCAAGATGCACATTTTGGCTTGTTCCAGGCTTGCTGAAAGTGCCCTCCTTGGCCCTGTGGAGGGAAGCCAGATGGGCCTCTCTTGGGCCCTGGGAAGGAAAGCCAGATGGGGAAGCTGATGTGAATTTGCAGCTGCAGCAAGGCTGAGAATCGGAGCTGTCAAAAAAGCCAGTGCTGGCATCGTGACTTCCCCCTTGCCTTGTGATCCGTGGGAAATGGGAGCAGCAGGCTCTACATGGGGAAACCCAGCAGCCTGGAGCTTTCCAGGCACAGGACCCTCTTTCTTTGCTCCAAAGGTCACCCCCTGGGAACGTGCTGTGTCTCTAAATGTCACCGAGTCAAGCTGCGCTAGCAAGGACCACAGACAGCACCCAGCACAGCCCAGCGTGCCTTGGTCACCTCCTGGAACTGGGGTGGTGATTTCCCTCCCTGCTGATCCCTCTGTATTCACCCTGAAAGGCCAGTATTACCAGGAAATTAAAACCTGCTTCAAGCCCCTGTTCTTCTTGACCAATGCACAGCTCCTGTTTCAAGGCACGTGGAGCCAGAGGTCACAAAACCAGCACCCCTGATGATGGCATTGTGCAAACACCAACGTGCCTGGAGTCTGAGGCTTCCCAGCACAGAGTCTTTGCAGAAAAACCTGCCAAAAGTGTTGCTCCTTCCTCTTTCCCCACCCATAAAATCACCACATGGATGGTGTTGATGTTTAGACATTTTTCAGGTGGATCAACTCCCATAATTGCATCTCTGTGTGGTCAATAAACAGAGAGGAGATGGCAGGGATAAAAATGGGGATGGGCACTGGGAAAGGGGAGCATATTTGTGTTTTAATAGTACTGAGAAATGCTATTCAAACCCAAGACACAGCACTGCACCAGTTATTAAGGAGGAAATTAGCTCTATCCCAGCTGAAAGCAAGGCATGAGGCACTCAGGCTAAGCAGACACAAGAGCAGGGCAGTGCCTTCAGGTCCCAAAGGTGCTGCATGATCTGATCAATGCTGCTGCTCCACACAAGGCTGGGGAAAAGGCAGCAAAAGCCTCTCTGATGTGCCATGGCTAGAAAATAAATGTTTGCTCAAAATGGCAAATGGAGAAATATGTAGAATTAGCAAAGTTTAGTCTAAGCCTTGCTTAGAGATTACTCCTATGAATTAGGATCAGGAAAATGATGAAATGTTCCTCAAAGCCACCCTTGTTGGAGGTGACCAAACTCCAGTAGAGGTGCATTACACTGGGATGGCTCCCATTGGATCCAGGGTCCCACTGTAAAGGATCCACAGCTGATCTGCACATGCAGCTTAAATAAGAACCTTGACTTGGTATCAGGATGTTTGGAGAGCGTGGGGAGCATGGAATGTTAAGGACACAAACAGTTTCCAAGCCATTTTATGGTCCCTGTGGATGTGACTGAAACCCCTACCTGTGAAAAATCTCTGGGTTGAAATTTATCTTAGCATTATATCCATGAGAAGACAGGAAAAAACTCCCACAGCAAGCCACCAAAACTCCTGCAGCATCCTCACAAGTCCTGGGACCTAAAAAATAAATAGGGGGGCCTTAATCTACCACCAGGTAGGCACCAAAATGTGGGACCTGCAGAACAGCCATCAAGTTCCATTCACCCCAACGACTTCTCTTTGGCCATGGCCAGAAGTAGAGAAATCTAGAGAAGAGTGTCACAGGGCATCAAATAATCCAAGATAATTCCCCAAAATTTCCAGTCAGCTTCTAATTGGTAGGTTCCTGTGCCATAGAGATCAATTTCATATTTAATTACCCACAATGATTTTTTTTTCTCCCATCAATTTATCTCGTTGCTTTATGAACCCCCATCGATTTTCAACATCCACAACATCCTGTTGCAAGGAGTTCCACAGCTTAATTACACACTGGGGGAAGAGCCACCTCCTCTTGTTTGTTTTGGATTTACAATTTCTGGTTTCATCTGATGCCCTGTAATTCTTGCAGAGATAGAGGCAGGGAACATATTCTTCCTGTCCACCCTTGCCACACCACCCAGTGATTTATAGTCCTCTGTCACAACCCTTCTGATCCATCTCCCTCCCAGCCTGATGAGCTCTGAGCCTCTGGGTGTTCTGGGTCTTTTCCAGGTTCCTTTTGTGTTCTCTTGCTTTTTGAGGCCTAGGAGTCATCTTTGAGGCGCTCCCTCAAAGGGAGCATGAGGACTTGAGGTCTCTTTCCATGAGGGTCTGCCTCTCCTATGCAGGCTCAAAACAAAGGGGTTGCCCAACGTGGGAGCATGGAATTATAGAATCATGGAATGGTTTGTGTTGGAAAGCACCTTAAAAAACATCCAGTTCCATTCCACTCTCTGAAATGGACAGGGACACCTTCCACTATCCCAGGTTGCTCCAAGCCCTTGGATACTTCCAGGGATGGGGCAGCCACAGCTTCTCTGGGCAGACTGTGCAGGGCCTCACCACCCTCACAGGGAACAATTTTTTCCTGGTATCTGATCTAAATCAGTTTGAAACCTCTCCCCCTTTCCTACCAGGATCTACTGTACTAAAAGTCCCTCTCTCTCTTTTATGTAATCTCCCTTTAGGCAGTGGAAGGTGCTGGAAGGTCTCCCTGGAGCTTTCTCTTCTCCAGGCTGAGCAGCTCCAGCTCTCCCAGTCTGGAACATGGAAGCCCATCAGGCCAAAGCAGCTCTACCAGCTCAGGGGACACATTTCTTCCTGCTCCCCTCAGGACTTTGGAATCAGCACACACTGTTAGCAAATGTTCTTGGAAAGCTGCATTTTCCAAAGCCTCTCCAGCCCCCACTCTGCCAGGGAAGTGACATCTCCATGGCACAGAGCAGGACAGGGCAGATCCCACACGTTTCACTGGGCAAACACTCTTGTGTACATGATGTTTGCAAAGCCAGCAGGGACAGGAGCCAGCCTTGGAGGGACAGAATCAGCTCTGGAGGGACAGGAACCAGCTCTGGAGGGACAGGAACCAGCCCTGGAGGGACAGAACCAGCCCTGGAGGGACAGGAATGAGCCCTAGAGGGACAGAACCAGCCCTGGAGGGACAGGAACCAGCCCTGGAGGAACAGATTCAGCCCTGGAGGGACAGGAGCCAGCTGTAGAGGGACAGGAACCAGCTCTAGAAGGACAGGAACCATCCCTGGAGGGACAGGAACCTGTCCTGGAGGGACAGGCTGGCTTTACAAACATGGACACACCAGGAACCTCTAAAAGCCAAGGCAGGAGGCACCTTGATGTCAATCCACAGCCTGGAAAGTGTAAGAGAGCTTGTAGAGTATCTTCTGCCCCAGTTATAGAAATCACAAACTTGCAGAGGTGGTGTGAATCATTTCAGCCCTGTCCCTGCTTCTCTGTTAAAATCAGAATATCTAGAGAGTGTTTCAGCACTGCAGGGTGTTCAGGGGTGCACAAACACAACCAGTCCTTGCCATGAATGCGGAAAAGCCTTTAAGAGGCTCAAACTGAGCTACAAAATCAGCAGCAGATCCTGTGTGGGACCAGCTGGGGCTGGCTGGCATTAACAGCCTGCCTGCCATGCCCACATCCTCCTGTCCCCAGCACCTTTGTGTCCTTTTGGGCAGCATCCCACACCTTTGCCTGGCAGGAGCTGGACTTTGTTGATCCTTGTGGGTCCCTTCCGACATGGAATATATTCTATGATTCTCTATGATTTGCCTGCCTGGGACACCCCAGGAAACAAAACTTATTGCTGTTGATATCACAGCTCCACAGAAAGAGATGTCTGGATTACATTCACTTTGTCATTCCAGGCTCAATCAAATTCCTGTTCATTCAAAACCCCACAAGTCCACAACTCAACTACATATGGTCAGAGACCATCAGCAGACACCAATATGAATAAAACCAATTATAAAGAAGTAAAAGAGACAATCCTGGGTCTTCCCAAACCTTCCATTTTGTTGCACACTCCCAGTGTTGTAGTGCTTTAAGAAGATATTTAAGAAGAATAAGGATGGTTAAAGTAAATTCTCCCCACCTGGGCTGCAAGAAGGCAGCAGACAGCATGGGCTGAACAGAAATTGGGATCAGCCATTCCACAGGGAAAGGCAGTGGCCAGCCACAGAGAATCCCTGTAGTGAGGAAGGTTCCAGATGCAGAGGGGTGGGATGGACACAGCACACCAAACACCATCAGGGTTTGGACACAGCAGGATTTCAGGGGCTGGGATAGGACCTGTGTAAGCAGGAGGGGACAAATTCACTGTGTCAGCAGCCCCAGTGGTGTCCTCAGGCTTCAAGAAAGCACAGGAGGAACAAATTAACAATGCTGGGCATGACCCAAAATCCGTGAGGTCTCATCAGACACAGGCCAAGGCTTTAGTGAAGACATGAGCTGGGTCTTGGCATGGTGTGTGCACAGAAGTGGCAACCAGGGAGGAAATCAGAGCCGAGGGAGAGTTGTTTCAGATGGGAAAGATTAAAATGTGTTTGGGCTGCGAGGAGCAGAACCAGAAGCCAGTGGAAGGGTAAGCAAAAAGAGACCCAAAGTGAGAGGGAGCATCAGGTGACAGAGTGAGGAGGATGGTGGGGACAGCTCTGAGGCAGGAAAGGGCTGTTGGAGGGAAAGGAAGAAACGAGCTCGTTTGCCAAAGTCTCCTTGGAACAGAGAGCTCCTGTTGAGAGCCAAAACAGGGGGAGGATGAACGAGGAAATCAGCTCCATCACGAGATATCCCACAGCAGGAGAGCAGGGGAGGGGAAGTGGAGGCTGGAAAGTGGCCAGGGCTGGTGGGATGGCCTGGGGGACCTGCAGAGAGCCAGGAACTGAGGACAGAAGTTATTTTGTCCTTTTTCAGCAATGGCCTTTGCCTATGGCCACCTCCAGCCACAGGACAATGTCCTTCAGGTCATGCAATGTGTTCACAGGCAGCAGTACAAGTCCCACCCAGAGACTGCAATAACTGAGGGGTGGAGGCTCTTTACATTCCCTGACAGCATCGTGGCTGTCAAGCTGTAACCCAGAAGGCAGAATTTGCATTGGCCTGGGTGTGAAGTCAGGTTCTGATGCAAGCAGATGAAAACTGGAGCTGAGAAAAATGGCATTTCAGCTCCGAGCTGCTGGAGCCATGGTGCCCCTGACTTGAGAAGTTCAGAAGACTCATGGCCCTGCCTAGACAGCCACCCAACTCTCACACCTTTCTTCTTCTCCCTTCCCAGATATCCAGACACCTCCTCTGACACATGATAAGAAAAGCACTTGCCTGTCCATCACCCATCAGGGTGTACAAAGCCCCTCTCAGATCAGAAATGTGGTACCTGGGCAGGTCACACACCCAAAGCCAGAAGCCAGCTCGTCCTGATGGGGTTCCCAATGCATGGAGCTGCCCCAGGAAGTCACTGTCCCCAAGGGCACTGCTGTCTATGGCATGGCCACCCTCTAGTGGCCACCACTCCTTCCCAGAGACATCTCCTACGTGGACATCCATGGCTTATTTCTCCGTAGTAAGGGGTTGACTCGAGCACAAAGAAACCTTTGTGGAAAATCTTGCTCCCTCCTGCCAACCCTTTGCAGCAGCTCAGTGCAAGAGTTCACTGACTGTGTGTTCAAAATGCAGGGGAAAAAAATACATAAATTAAGGTTCCCACAGTGATCCCGTGAGTTTGTCCTGATTTGTGGTCCAGCAGAACATTTGCCTTTGTCAGCACATGGCACCAGCATCACAAAGGCAGAGATCAAATGCTTTTAGGGGGAAAAAACTCACAAGGTTTGTTTGGGTGCACTTTCTCTCGTAATTTTGGGGTTTTTTTTTAAATTGAATATTCTGATCCTCAAACATTTCTGTGGAATTCATCTGTGGATTTGTGGAATCCAGTGACATCTATCTATTGAGTGCCCCATGCCTGGAAGTGTTCAGGGCCAGGTTGGACAGGGCTTGGAGCAACCTGTTCTAGAGGAAGGTGATGGTCTTTAAAAGTCCTTTCCAGCCCAAACCATTCCATGGGTTTTGCTTGTTCTCCTGGAGAACTCCATATAGATCAACCCCTCTACACCTGTACAGTCACCTGTCAAATTAGGAGGGCATGAACACCCAGGGGAGAGTTTGCTGGGCTGGAAGGCACAATGCAGCTCCTCAGGGATGAGCTCTCATGTCCTGCACTCCTTCAGGATATTCTACAATCTTTAGTATAGTATAGTATAACATTCTTTAATATAATATAATAGTATTATAAAGTAATAAATTAGCTTTCTAAGAATATAGAGTCAAATTCATCATTCCTACCTTTGTTGAGACACTCCCAACAAATACAACAGTCCATGAAGGGTCATGGATGGTAACACCAGAGCTCAGTCCCATGATAAGGGGATTACTCAGGACTGGCCAGCATGGACTGGTCACCCTGCACTTCCCCATGCTGCTGTGACTGGGACCAGCACAACCAGAGCCCTCCCTCTCCCAACAGGGCCACAGGGACAGGTTTGTGTCGCCACATTTCTCTTCCCAGAGAAAAGCAAGGCACAATTCTTCCCAAGAATATTTCTTGGGTTTCACATTCTCTGAACCTCAGAGAAAGGAAAAACAATTCTTATCATTTGCTGTGCCTGTGTTTGTGCAAAAGTAGGATGCAATATGGAGATTGTTTACCCACAGTGATGGTGGTTTTTTTCCTTGGCCTATCATGGCCAAGTGCCTGTGTGTGTGTCAGGACTGTGGGCTGACAGTCGTGAAATTCAGTGTAGTTGTGCGCAGTTGAGTGCTTGGTAGATTCAGTTTAGATGTAATGTAATATAGTGCAATATAATATAGAATAATATAGTGTAATAAAGTAATTAGCCTTCTGATAAGATGGAGTCAGGTGCATCACACTCTCCCCTCATTGGGGCATTCCCTGCAAATACCATAGGTTTGTCCCCAGCTGTTTGTGTCTTCCATCCCCCTACCAGGTGTTTTCTGCTGCTCTCCCCTGCTCAGATCCCTTTTCCTCCCCACAGGGCTGAGCTGATAAAGCTGATTTGGAATCACTTATTGCTTAGCAACGTTTATTATCCTTATTATCCCTGACAAGCTTACTCCAGCTGCCAAAGGGAACCAGAATGAAACAAGCCTCGCCCAACATTTGAAGTGAATTTTCACTTCTTGCTGCCCTCTGTGCATGCAGACATCACAAGGGCACATGGTGCTGCTCATCTTTCCCCTCCATCACTGTCCAAAGACCTCTGCCAGGACAGGAATTGGCATCTCCTGGGATGACAGAGGTTTCCAAGGGGATGCATTTGTGAAGGAGCTGAAGATCACCTACAAGGCAGTGGCAGTAGGGATGTGTCACCTGCACTGGGACAAGTAGGAAAAGCCTCTTGAGGTGTGTCAGCAGCCCCATGAAACACTTCCCCTCTTTCAAGGCTTGGAGTGAGAAAAGTCCTTTGGAATCAGGA
>NW_005054452.1:1391701-1412419 GCF_000277835.1 Geospiza fortis
AATGGGGTTCAGTTCACAGGGAAAAACCTCATTCCCTGGAATCTAGAGGCAGGCATTCAGCTACCTAAATAACAGCATCCATTTCCATCTATTGAGCTTTGGCCCAAGAGATGCCAAACTCTGGGATCCAGGATGGGATCTGGGATCCAGGATGCCAATTCAGCAGGTTTCTAAAAATGCCAGCTCTCCTCCCAAAACAATGAGCTTCGCCCACGAAGGAGAGGAACCATGATTGCTCTGTTCTCCAGCAGCTGCAGCAAACAAAAGCTGTGCCAGAGCCCCTTCCAGCAGGGAGGCACAGAGGAGAAAACTGCCCAAGAAAATGCAAGGAATTTCCTGGCATCAGCAGCTCTCCTAGCACGACCCATGCCCACAAGCTGGAAATTCAAACCCCTCTGTTGTTAGGTAAAATAATTGGGATTTAAAATCACATGTAAGCAGCACTGGCACCAGTGCTGTAAGGTGGTGATGCCTGGCAGAAAAGGGATCAAAAGAAAACGCATTTACAGAGAAGGAGGGGCTTTCTGAGGGAATTTCCTTGGGATGAGCCAGGATAAGGGAGAAGTGAAGATACCTGGAGCTTTTTTTGTAACATAAAACAGAGCAAAATCCTCAGTGATGGGAGAAATACCACTGTGGATGATTCCATCCCTACATGTCAACACACCTCTGGGAAGATCACAGGTTTTCAGGAAGGCAAAAGGAGTGTTGTAACCCTATTTCATAACAAAAGGGAAAGCACAGAGACTCCAGGGACAAGAAAAAGGAGGAGCACAGGATGACAACCTGATACTTTCTCCTTGACCCAGCCATGAGGACAAGCTGTGTCCTCCTTGGGCTAAAAATCAAAGCATCCAGGAAAGGTTTCTGGAGCTGCATCCAGGAGTTCCTGAAGGTGGCCACAAAACTGGAGATGGGCCAGAATCTTCTCCTTCTGAGCAGAACAGAAAACACAGGCAATGCAATAAAATCCCATTTCTTTTTCTGCCATGGCCCCAGATGATCCAGGGGACACCACTCCATAGCTTCATCCCTGGGGGGACCCCAGGCAGCTGAAAACCTCACCTGGTTTTGGAGTACATCAGCACTAGCATTGAGCATTAGGCTGAGCCTAATTTCAAGGTTTCCTCCACCAGATCAGTTCATGAAATGTGCAGCAGCCCAGGGAGGCAGCAGCTGAGGCTGGAAGGAAACTGAGGCACAGCCAAGCTGTGCATCCCAAGGACAGGATCCCAGTGCCATGCCTTCCTCCTAAGAAGCAGATGAAGACAGCACATACAGCAAAGAGTTGGGCTCTGGAGCTGCTCTGGCCAAGCCCCCAGTCCATGTTTGATGGCTCTGGTGAAAGGTTTCAGAGCTCGCCCCACTCCCTGGAACAGAACAAGGATGAACAGCTTGGCTTCACCTGGCACACTGAGCCAAAACCCTGACAGCAATGACAGGAGGAAACCAAGCAGCCTCCAGGACCTCCTCCCAACCACTTCTCCCCACTTTCCACAGCAAGAAATGGGATGAGAGTGTTGGGATGTGCCCTGCTTACCCTGCTCTGGGAAATGCTTTGCTGATGTTTCCTGCCCACCTACTGGCAGTGGCCTCAGTGTTTGTGCTCTTGGCACAGCCCAGGGAACCCGGGAGCTGAGGGAACATTCAGAGGGCTCGAATGAGTAGCAGCCCTGTGTTTGGGCTGAATAGCAAAAGGAGCTTGTGTGGGTTCCCTTTTCAAAGCCAGCTGAGAAAAGGTTTTGTTGCAAATCCGAGGCCAGAAGTGCTGAAGAGCCTTGAATGCTGGTCTCTGTGCTTGTTTGTGCCTATTTCGTTTCACTGTTTACTCTTTAGCTGCTCAGAGGGCTGAAGCAGCTAGAGCTCTTGCAGAGAGGGTCCTGTTGGTCCTGCCCAGGCCTGCCATTCAGCTTGGAGCCCAAGGAACCCCCTCCAGGACCCAAACACCTTCCCATGCAGGACATCCTCGCTGTGGGAATGGCCCCATGATGCAGCTGCTGTTCTGGCCCAGATCTGGTCTTGGCAGGGTGCTGAGAGGGTCCTCTTGCACTCAAGGGTTTTTTCCAGCCCAAACACAGCAAGAGGAAGAGAGGCAGAGCCTGATTGTGGGTGGAGTTGTGGCCGCTGGAGATTTTCCCCTTGTCCAGGACCTCTGCCCTCAGAGCATCGCGTCATTCCACAGCTTCTATGTCCTCTTCAATTCCCCCAAGCACCTCAGCAGCCATGGAGGGAAAGAAACACTCCCTCCCAGCTAGCCCTGACCTTAATCTGACACCTCATCAACTCATCCTTGGAGCTACTGCTGTTTCCCACAGACCCCAGCTCTCCAGGCATGATGGCTCTGCCTTGGAAGGAAGGCACAACACGTGGCCTGCAAACCCTGCCATGCCTCAAAAAACTCATCTCCTTGCTGGACCAGCACCAGGGGAAGCCAGGGGTGCAGTGGCCTTGTAGGAGTGTTGGGGTTAGGATGGTTGGGACAGATGGAGACAAGAGATCTCTGCAGCCAGGTCAGGAACTTGGGGTTTATTGCAAAGGGCCTGGGTGCAGGGCCCTGCTGGGAGCTGCCAGCCACAGCTCAGAGCAGGCCTGAGAGAGGGAGACAGTGGTGAAGAGGGTGAGAGAGAGGATAAGAGAGTGAGAGAGCGAGGTTCCCATTACAATACAATAATTCTTCTTCTGTGTTGAATATTCTAATTCTCACCAACCAATCTAGTACAAGATACAAATCCTATAGCATTTACATACAGCCTATAAGAATCTGTCACAGACATCTTTTATGAAAAATCCTTTCCTTAGGATTTTTTCCTCCTGAGAAGCTGAGAGGCCTCAGGAACAAAATGTAAACAATGGTTATCTGCTGCTGTGGAATGCAACAGGTGGATCTGTGATTGGTCTCATAGAGTTGTTTCTAATTAATGGCCAATTACAAGCCTTTGTTATCATTCTTTTTTTTTCTATTCTTAGCTAGCCTTCTGATGAAATCCTTTCTTCTATTCTTTTAGTATAGTTTAAATGTAATATATATCATAAAATAATAAATCAGCCTTCTGAAACATGGAGTCAGATCCTCATCTCTTCCCTCATCCTAAGACCCCTGTGAACACCGTCACACTGTGAGTTTTAAAAAGATTTAAAAAGCTTTTGGACAACTCTCTCAGGCACAGGATGGGATTGCTGGGATTCATCTGTGCAGGGCCAGGAGCTGGACTCAATGATCCTTGTGGGTCCCTTCCAGCTAAAGAAATTCCATTATTCCAGTCATGCTCCCTGTGGAGAGCGTGTGATTTTGGCTGAGCCCCTCTGCTCCCATTCTTGACCATCCTTTCCTCCTTTCAGCCAGAAACCAGCTGGGAGAGCATCTTCATTTCTGCAGTGAAGCTCATCAGGTGCTTAGAAACACAGATAATGATTTATTTCAGCTAAGCTACAAAGAAGAGCACCCCAGGAATGTTTTTGGTGATGCTGAATGATGGTCTCATCTTGATTTACTGAAGGAGAAGCATAAAGGAAGGATAGGGGTAGAGTGGAAGAGGATAAGGATAAATATTACTTTATGAGTATTAATATTTAGTAGCCATAGCCTCAGTCCTTGAATAGTCTTTGAATTTAGATATGAAGTTCTTGAAAGGGCTTGGAGGGATTTTTGTGCCTCATATTCTCATAGGTGTCAATTAATTAGATGAGCCAGCCTGAGGTGAAGCAGGATAACCAAAACCAGTCTGTATGAAGAAAAATAATTATCCATGAATAATTCAGAAGGAACACAGAAACCCTAATTAAGGCCAAACCTCACAGAGGGAAATGTGGATCTAAGGTTTGGGGGAGGGGATTTTTTCCCACTGAATTTGAAGTTTGAGTTCAACTTTGGGAGTTTTGGCTGCTGGGCATCCCCCCTCAGTGCCACGTGCCTGTGTTGCATGTGCTGTGTTTATCATCCCTCTGGGGCTGTCCCTGCACCACAGTGCATCAGATGTCTCCAGGGACATTATCCTTCCTGGAAACCTGACCTCAGCCAGGCCAGGCCCCAGCAAGGGAACATCCTGGCCCTCCCTCTGCAGTCACCCCAGCTGACATCAGGATAACCCTGTCCCTTTCCAGGCAGTGCATCCTGCCCTGCACATGAGGAAATGACCCTGCTGTGCTCCTGGCTCTGGCATTCTCCCCAGTGAGGGCTCAGTGTCCTGCAGTGCCTGCTGACCTGAGCTCCCTGCACTGCCTCAATCACGCATCCCCCTGAGCCATAAACCCCCAGGAAGGGCATGAGGGGGATGCAACCACCTGGATGAAGCTTTCACAGTGACCTGGAGAGGTCCCTTCCCATTCACCCTAAAATCTCAATTTGCAGTGATAACCAGAGTCAAGCACTAAAAGAGCCATTGTGACAGTGAGGAGGAGGATGGATAGATGCTCCTGCCTCCCTTTCCCCTCTCCATCTTCCTATTCAGAGCCTTAAGAAAAGAGAAAGGGGGAGGGAAGCAGATCTCCACCCCAGGCTCGTGCATTTTCACCCATCAGAAAAGCAATTTTCCATGATTACAGAGTTTGCTATTCTGGGCTGCAGCTGAAGGTTTATTAGTTAAGAGCACACCAGTAACTCTGGATTGTGCCTGCATTAGGAGAAGCACTCAAAGCTCATCATGCTCTGAATGAGACACTTCAGGAAACATCCACAGCACTTACAGCCTTTGATGGATCTCTGCCTGTGGCACGACTTAATGAGCTTGTAGTGGGAATAAGGAGAGGAGAGAGGGGGAAGAGGCTGATACAGCTCCCAGCAAATCACACTCATCTTCACCGAGGAGGTTCATGAGATATTGATCTGCTCTCAATATTTAAAGCCCAAAAAAGGGAGTCAAGTTTGAGCAGGCAAGACCAAAAGTGCAGAAATTGTGAAAGGTGTGCGGGAAATACAGAGCAGGCAGAGATCTCCATCAGCCTCCACAGACAGGAAAATTCCACCCTGGGAACAGATCCTCTTTGCCAAACTGAGGGGAGACAGGGGACACCGCAGGGCAGGGTGTGGCACCACATCAGGGGATGCCCTTCACACATGGCCTTGCTGCCCTGAGCATCTCCAGCAGACAAATCCTCCCAGGAGCCCACGGGGAGATGGAGCAGCTCCCATTCCACAGCCACAAGGAATCCTGGCAATCAAAGGCAAGGCAAGGACAGATTTAAACCTAAAGTACCCAAAATCCCTTGGCCAAGTGGTCATTCATTTCAGGACTTTAATGGACTATCAATTATTGATGTGTTATAAAATTACCAAGATCACTCTGATTTACAGCAGAACCAGGGGACTGATTTTTATTTTTTTTTCCTGAATGAACAAACATTTTCCTAAATTGTGGAGCTAGCCTTCCACTCCATAACTTAAAATAAGCATTAAAAAAAATTTAAAAATCCAATCGCAATAGCAATAAAATCAAAGCAAGCTTCAGTGACATGAAAATTTCTGCCAAAATCTGAAAAGATTTTATTTGAAAAGGAGACATCTTCAACTTAAACACTGTTTCAAC
This sequence comes from Geospiza fortis, assembly GCF_000277835.1. NCBI lineage: Eukaryota > Metazoa > Chordata > Aves > Passeriformes > Thraupidae > Geospiza > Geospiza fortis. The sequence continues at coordinate 1,397,224 of NW_005054452.1, forward strand.
TGAACTAGAAGAAAGCTCACTATAGAGGAGTTTAGGCAGCCCTCTCTTGCAGCAGAGACAAAATCCCACTTTCTGGGACTCTCAGCCAGTCTGGGCAGAGCTGCTCCAAGGCTGCCCTTTGGGAGGACCAACATGGGATGGGGTTATTTACCCAGTTCAGGCTGTGCTGATGCACTTCTTGTTCTTGTGGAGCTCAGCCCAGCCTCTGCCACCTTCCAGCAGCTCCAGCCCCAGCACCTAGCCTGGTCTGTGAGGACATGTTCTGATTTGAAAGCAAAACAAGTGAGACTCCAAGTCAGAAATATAATTTATTAGGAAAAGGGAAAAGAAAACCAAAATAGGTGCAATAATACAAAAGAAATACCACTGACAAAGTCAGAATACAACCTGACATACTGTTGGTAGCAGTCCAGTTGGAAAGGTGGCTGCAGCCCTCCTGGAGTGTCAGGCATGGTTCTGGTGGAGCAGGGATCCTGTAGAAAGGGTGTACTCTTCCTCTGAAGATCCAGTGGAAAAGACAGCTATTCCTATGGGAAACCAGTGGGAAAACTGCTCTGTCCCAAATCCCAGATTATATCCAGGTGGGAATGCTTAGCTTCTCCCTCCCAGGTGAAGCATCTCACAATGGGCTGTTATCATTCTGTGAGTCACGTGCTGGGTCCATTAAACAGAAATGGCTCCTGCAGGGAGTTATCTCTGGGTCATGCCAAGGCATTGATGGGCCCATTAACAGGAAATAAGGAAAAAACAATGCCCCTCCTGGTTTCAACAGTTCTTGAGAATGGGAATGGAATACATCTTAATATTGTAATCTAGGACAGGACAGAAAGTCATTTTTGGGGTCACCATGGCAGCAAGGTGTGGTGTTAGCATGTGGAAACCCAGGGCACTGGGTTATTTCTCTGTCTGCTCTGGGGTGCCCTGACCCCCAGGGCAGCACAGACTTTGACCCTCATTCATGGAGAAAGTTTCCCAGACTTCAAGATAAACTAGAATCCACAAAAGTGTGAAATAGATTATAGAGAGCAGTGTAGGTGTATCACTTGGTGAGAAATTTAAGTTTTGGGATTTTTAGTATGTTGTGGAGGGAAGCAAGATGGAGGGCACAAGATCATCCTGGGTTTCTTCTTCATGCTTCTTCTTCCTTCTTCTCCATGGGTTTGGGTAGCATTTTGTAATTAGGCAGAAAGGTCTGCATTGCAGATTTTTAGGGATCAGCTATTGGGTTAAAAGGGAAATAATCTAGGTGTCAGTTCTTCATTGCATAGTTTAGCTTTAAAAGACCTTGTAACAAGAGATTGTTGGCCATTTTTGTGGTGCTTTTCCAGTGTGCTGAGCCTGGTGTGGACAGCATGCAAAACTTTAGATAAGACAATAATAAACAAGAACCTGAAGACTGAAAAAAATCCAAAGCATCTCTCTTTCCTGACACAAAACCACTCCATGATGGTCTCCCCCAAGAGAGCCTTCCTGGGAGGGCCCAGCTCAAGAAATTGACATTTGCAGGCCAGCTCCTGCCCAGACCCTGAAGAGCTCTCAGTGAAACGAGCACTTTCTGAGCATCAGTTTTCCAGCATCCACTGGCCAACCAGCTCCCTCTGCTGCTGCTGCTGCTGCTGCTGCTTCCAGCCTGACCCAAGCTGCCTTTTCAGCCATGGGGAGGCAGTGGGATGGATTTCGGACACCACAGTCTCTGGGATGGAGTGAGCAGCTGGCTCCCCAGTGACACTCAAAATGCTCAGTGACACCTGAAACATCTGCAGGTGTCCCAGGTCCTGCAGGAGACCAACCACAGCTGGAGGCCAGCAGGTCCCAGGACACTTCCACTACCCATGTGAACAGAGTCCAGATCAACTCAAAGTTTTTTAGTTTATTTTCCATCCTTTGGAGGTATTTTTAGGGGGGAAAAAATCAGGCTTACCCAAGGCCAAACACAAACGTTCACTTCATCACTGAGTGCAAGAAGATCCTCTGGCATGTCCCTCGCTGTCTCTGTGTTCACATCCCTCCCTGGGGCCATCCCCAGATCAGATGAGCAGAAATCCTGGGCAGGGGTTATCAACAGAGCCTTTTCCTGGTTTATTTTGGAGGTGTTGCATTAACCAGTGCACACTCTGCCTTCAGACTCAGCTGGAGTGTAAATCTCCATGGCATCTCCTGAACCAAGGCATTTTATCAACCTGGCATTTGCATTCCTGGCCCTTGGAGACCGGGGGATGCCAGACACCTTCTGAGCTGGCAAACACAGGGATTGGCAGCAGAAAGGTGAGAAAAAATGAGCTGCTGGCTTATTGTCCATCCCAGGAGGAGCTACCATCATCCTAGTGGTGACAATCCTCCAGCCACTTGTCCCCAGAGAAACCCAAAACCCCGATGTGCCTGGCAGGGTGTGGGACACAGCACAAGGCTGAGGAGCAGAGGGGTGACAACCTCCAAATCACACATGGGGAAACTGAGGCACAAAGTGGCTGGAACGGATCAGTGATAAATTAAAAATGTGTCCCCCAGGCTCTGCCATGAGGATGGAGCTGCACAGAGGCACAGCTGGTTCCAGATGTGTTCCAGATGCCAGGAGGGTCCAGCTGTGGCAGGGAGAGCCCGGAGGGAAGGCAGGGGGACATGCAGGCTGTCACCCTGTCACCCCTTAATTCTTCCTCAGGGACTGGCAGCAATGCCAGCAGGATCCTGGCAGCCCTGAGGATGGAGTGGAGGTGCAGGGGGGGGTGTCCACCCAGCACGCACAGGGAAGAACCAACATGGAACAGCTGCCAGATGTGCCGTGTTGGGGTCATCTCCCACCCATGGCCAGGTTGGACCTGGTAACCTCAGGCTGTTTGAAGCAGTGACCCAGGGGTGAATGACAGCAGGGTTTATCTCAGAAGCTTTGTTTTGACAAGGGTGTCCACCCTAAAAAGAAAATAATGGGCATCCTGTTTTGGCTGGGCTGTGCTGCCAGAACTGAGCAGCTCTGGGTTTGTAGAGCAGAGTTGTACTCAACACCACCTTGAATCCATGTTCCCAAGACTCTGCATAGCCCTCAACATCTTCTTCCAGCATCTATTGTATTTACTGGGACTCCCATGGCAGGAAGGAATGATGAATCTGACTGCATGTTCTCAGAAGGCTAATTTATTATTTTATGATACTATATTATATTAAAGAATACTATAAAATTTATTAAACTATACTAAAGAATACAGAAAGGATACTTACAGAAGGCTAAAAAGATAATAATGAAAACTTGTGATTCTTTCCAGAGCCCCAACACAGCTTGGCCCTGATTGGCCAAAGCGTGAAACCAACTCACAGCAGAATCCAATGAAACAATCACCTGTGGGTAAACAATCTCCAAACACATTCCACATGTGAGCAAAACACAGGAGAAGCAAATGAGATAAGAATTGTTTTCCTTTTTCTCTGAGGTTTCTCAGCTTCCCAGGAGAAAAATCCTGGGCGAAGGGATTTTTCCAGAGAATGTGAATGCCACAAGCATCTTCTCCTGCCTGCAGACTGTGGTCACTAAGGAACAGGGAGGAAGTAGGACTTGCCCCCCAGAAAAGAAGGAATGGTTGATCTTGAAGCACAGGAGCTTCTCAGGTCAGAGATGCCAGCTCAGGGGAAGAGCTGCAGAGGTGGGAGAGGGATGTGTCCACAGCTGCAGGGTGGAAATGTGGCTACAGGAGAGATTCATGGTCCTGGACAGGGCAGAAAACCCAGAGGAACAGAGAGATTTGGAATGATAAATGAAAAGCAAGTTCTGCTTTTCACAGCAACTACAGAGCCCCTTATCAGGAGTGTGAGGAGGAGCCAATTTTAAGATGCTTCACTTTTCTCTCATAGCCTGAGGGCTGGCAGCTCCTGGAGGCATCTAAAACTGCTGGAGCACAGGTTCATCCTCCACCACCAGAGCTTGGACCATGGGTGAGAAAACTCAGCCCCTGCATTTCACATCATTGGCATCCCAGCAAACCCTGCCTGGAGCAGGAGCAGCTCCTCAGGATTGCTTCTGTGCTGGCTCTGCCTGCTCTTAAGTGGGAGCAATTTGATGATGTCAGTCCAATAACCCTGGGAATATCTTAAGAGGAGTCATAAATTACTGACAATAAGTTAATCACTTGGGCTAATAGCAAAGGCAAAGGATACACTGTTCTAAAATGGAGAAAAAAATTTCCATATTAAAAAAACAAAACAAAATATTCCTCCTCAGTGCTTTCTGCTGTTGCTGTTGACAGGAAAGTGATCCTAAAAGAGATTTCCTATGGAATTGCTGTCTCACTCCCCATGGAACAGAGGGAAGATGAAAGCAGCTCTTAAGGTAATTCCAAACTTAAGATCTTAAGTCATGAGGTCATTCAGGAGAAAGATTACCAGAAGAAGGTAAAAAGGTAAAAAAGAAACAGGATAAAATCCTCCTCTATCACATCACAGGGCAGCCTTGTGTCAGCTTTCACCTGAGGATGTGAAAATGCTGTAAATGCAGCAGGATGCTGCCCCTGTGCTCCTGGAGCAGCACAGTTACCCCTTTTCCAAAGGAACACAATAGGATGCTTCTTGTCCAAGTGCAGAGCTGGTCAAAAAAAATGTCATTGCATCAGCTGTGTCTTCCTCCTTCTTTGAAGTCTGACAGGGCTGACAAAGAGGTTGCTGCCTGGAAATGTTTATGAGGGCACTTTTGGGAAATCACCATTTTTCATGATGGAAAAAAGCTGAGCCAGGGGATTCCTGTGCTGTTCCACCAGAGCACGGAATCCTCCCCTGCAATGCAAAATTCACAGACACGGTGCTGATGGGAAGAATCCTCCCCAAACTTCAGCCAGAAATTCCTTTGAGAAATCTCTCCTGGATGAACAAGTTGATCCCTCCCACCCCTCTGTGTCACTCTGGATTGATGAACCTTCTGTATTTCTCCTTTCTCAGTTAGAAGTCCTGGCACACCTTTTCCATCTTCATGGATATCTGAGACACCTGACTGAGCACCTACAGAGTGTCCTTCTGGGCCAGCAACCAGCTTTGAAACCAGGTGTCTTGGTTTGGAAAGCCAGGTGTCTGCTAAGGAAGGCAGGAGCCTCCCTTTGAAATGGAAAATGTAAACCCCCTCCCTCTGAATTGTTATAAATTTGAAACAAAGGGGCTCTCAGGTAAAGTTATGGGAATAGGAATAACAGTTCTTTATTAGGGAAATTTTTAAAAAATACAAATGCAATTGTACAAAAAAAAAAAAAAAAAAAAAACAAAACCACTGACCCCTGCCAGAGTCAGAAACCTCAGATTGTATCCAGGTAGGAATGCTTGGCTCCTCCCCTGGGCAGAGCATCTCCCCATGGGATGATGGAATTTTATCAGCCATGCAGGGACACTCACTGGCCCATGAACAGAAGATAATTAATAATTAATGGCTCATTAACAGAAGAGATCTCCTGGAGGGAAGATTGGTTGTGGAAGAGATAAAGAACACTGCCCAATGAACAGAAGATAACTGCCCCACCTCTGACAGATGGAAATAGAATACACACCCTCAACTACAACTTTCAACCTGAGACACAGGGAACAGCCAGGGCATTCCAGGTCACATCAAGGAGCCCTTGGCACTCACCCTTCAGCAGCTGGAATGAGCTGGGGATCATGGAGAGAAGCCAGAGGGATGCTGGAGGCATTGGTGAGGCACCTGCTGTCCTGCAGATGCTGTGATTTTCCACCACTGGAGCACAGAGGATTATATCCTGATGGTTTCTTCCAAAATCTAAATTCCTGACCATGGTTCTCACCCTCTCCTCCAAATCATGGTTCTTCAAAGGGAAAAAACCCAAGCAAATCAAGGACCATCTACCTTGGCATATCAGGGCAGCTCTACCCCTCTTCAATCTTCAGAGGACACCAGAAAGGAGTCAGGCTGAGGGGACCTGAGTTCCCACCCAACTCGAAATTTTTGTGACACCAGGCTCCATAAACCCAAAGAAACTCCATCAGTGAGGGGGGTGGGAGGATGCTTCTCCTCACCCTGACCTGTCTGTGAGGTTTCCACATATTTTTTCCACTGGGGAGACCTAATTAATGATGGATGCACAGACCTCCCAGGCTAAGTCAGCACAGGAGAGGGACCAGCCCTCCCTGTTCCCAGCTCTCTGGCAGAACCACAGTCTAAAATAAAAGGTTTCATGGTGCAAACTTTCCTGAGGAAGCAAGTTTTCTCCTGGAAAGAACAGAGTGTGTGTGGCAGGAGCAAGCAGCTCCTTGGGAGCTGCCTGAGCAGGAAGGAAGATATTTTGATTTATTCTAGGTGTGAAACTTGACCAGGGAAGCTTGCCAGGTGTTTGTGTTGGCTGCCCTTGGTCACCAGGCTGTGCTTCCAGCAGGAAGCTTTGCTTTCCAAAGCTGGGGTCTTAATATCCATAATCAGGAGAAGTAGTGTGGACAGTCAGCAACAAGGGCTGGCTTACACAGCGACAGGGTTGGTGGAAGAGCTCAGATAAGAATGACAGAATCAGAATGGTTTGGTCTAGGGTTTCTGTGGTTGAGATGACCCCGAGGTATTAAAAGTCTTTTTTCCCAGCCCCGCGCTCGAAGAAGTCAAGATTCGTCAGTTCTGCTTTTCAAAGTTGTTTATTTTCTCTTATCTGTTGCATTATTTCTCTGTCCCACTGAGATCTGTCCAGCAGGTTGGGTTGTGGCACAGTCTCTGCCCTTGGGGTGGTGTTATGTTTTTATACTACGAACTACATGTACTTTATTTACAATAATTTCCCAATACCTATCACCTATGTTAGACAATCTGTCTCTACTCTAAACCAATCCAAGAGTGTCACTATCCCAGCAGAAGATGGAGGACAAGAAGAAGAAGGACAGGACACGCCCAGATTCCTCCATCTTGCTTCTTCATTCTAAAACCCCAAAATTCTACTTTTTCACCCTGTGACAAATTCACTAACATTCTACTCAAACCCTTGTGGCTTTTTACTCTTCACACAAAGTTGGTAATTGTTTCCACAGGCTAAAATCAAAGGCACAGGTGTTTTTGACTCTGTGCCAAGATCTCTGAGCCCCCTGCCAGGGTCTCAAATCACCAAGGGCAGCCAGAGGAATGTCCTGGGTTCCGACAGTTTGGGTTGGAAAGGACCTTAAAACTCATCCCATTCCCACCCCCCATGGCAGGGACACTTTCCACCATCCCAGGTTGCTCCCAGCCCCATTCAGTCTGGCCTTGGGCACTTCCAGGGATCCAGGGGCAGCCACAGCTTCTCTGTGCCAGGGCTCCTCACCCTCTCAGGGAAGGATTCCTACACAAGAGGTGACTCAGACAATCGGGTCTGGATTCTGCTCCAGGCCTCTCACAGCCTTCCCTTTGGGTGAAACCGAGTGTGCTGAGCTTACACAAAACATCCTGTACTTCCCTGACACCTGCAGCCAGAGGTGTCCTTGAGAGGCCACTTAAGGACAGGCTTCAGTCACAAATATTCTTGGTTTCATTGCTCAAAGTCAGACCTTTATTGTCATGGAAAGGATGTTGTGGTGAGCACTATCACTTCCAGTCACTGTTGAGATGTGGGCCTTGCCTCCAGCCAGCCCTCACACTCCCTGGAGCATTAACATTTGCTTTTCAGGATATTTATGAGCATCCCTGCCCTTAAATCACTACCTAATGGAGTAAGAGAGACCTGCTGTGACAGAGACCTGGGCCACCAAACCCTCCTGCTCAAGTCCTGATGCCTCCTCCCAATTGCACAAAAATTGCTTGAGCAAAACAAACTCCATGGCCAAGATCCACCTGCAGCTGAGCCAGCAGAGCAGCAGCAGAGGGAAAAACCTCAGCTGTTCATCCCCACCTCCTGTTCTTCTTGGGGGAAAAAAAATAATTCTAATTTCTAACCCAATTTGTGGACCCTCCTGAGTCTGTGGTGTTTCACCATGCTTAAATGGGACCTGCAGGCTGGGTAAGGGGACTCCCAGCAATGCAGGGTGAACCACAGGAGGAGAAAAGAGCTGTGAAGAACCATCCTGAGGGGCTCAGCCCTGGGACAGGCAGCAACAAAGCCCCAGCTCCACAGGAGAGCACCTGGCAGCCCTTCCCTGGAGAGCAGGAGATCAAACAGGCAGGTGCAAGGGCCCCAGAGCCCATCCTCACAGCAAGCCTTGCTCCCAGGGGGGGATCAGGCTCTGAAAACAGCCAGGTTTGCATCATCTCTTGTTGTGGTGGGGCTCACAGGGGTCCCAGGATGAGGGAAGAGATGAGAATGTTGACTCCATGTTTCAGAAGGCTTGATTTATTATTTTATGATATACATATATTGTAATAAAACTATACTAAAAGAATAGAAGAAAGGATTTCATCAGAAGGCTGGCTAAGAATAGAAAAAGAATGATAAAAAAGGCTTGTGACTGAGACTGTTTGGACGGCTGGACTGTGATTGGCCATTAATTAGAAACAACCACATGAGACCAATCACAGATCCACCTGTTGCATTCCACAGCAGCGGATAATTATTGTTTACATTTTGTTCCTGAGGCCTCTCAGCTTCTCAGGAGAAAAAATCCTAAGGAAAGGATTTTTCATAAAAGACGTCTGACATCTTGGAAATCCTCACCACTGACCTGTAGAGAATGGGAGAGAAGCAGGAGGAGCTGGGTTTGAAAAGCCAACACACCCATGTTTAAATGGAGTTTTCAGACTGGTTGGGCTAGGAATGAACCTCAAGGACAGGGGGGTTCAGGAATGAACCCCCAGTGCAGGACAGACCTCAGATGCCATCTGCAGATCTCTTGGATCACACCAGAGCTCAAACAGTTGGAGAGACCTCAATATGGAAACCATTTCCATCCATGCTCCCTTTAGATTTTGCTGTGGCATGATCCAGGTTTCCTCTGCAAAGAGCAGTTCCCATCCCAAACAAGCCTGGGGAGGCAGATAGGGGCTGTTTGTCCCACAGGGTGGTTTTTGTTTGAACTGGTTTGTGCTACTTGAAACAAACAGCCCAGTTCAGTGCCCTGCTACCACAGGTGCCTGAAAAAACAGCCACATCCCTTGGGAAAGGGAACAAAACATTGAAATGGGAAAAACAGAGGTGGAACATGCACAGATTGAGGACACTGAGATTTTCTTCCTGGGATCCCTTGCTCAGGACACAAAGGGAGATATCAAGACGCAAAATCTACTGTGGCCTGTAATCATTTTATAGTTCCTCTCCATCACGGCTAAGAAGAAACCCACAGTCAGGGAAAAAAATCCCCTAAAACTGCCAAATGCCTCAATTTACCTCTAAAAGTAAAGAAAATACACTGGTTTAATATTCCCTGTCTTTCTACCCCCTTCCAGTCCAGAAAAGGTGCCCATCCAGAAGGGCAGCAGTTAAATCCAATCTGAATCCCAGAGAAAAGTGATTTTCTGCTCAGGGCAGAAGGATATTGTGGAATTAAAGCCCCATATGCAGGTGTGGGCAGTGCTGGGTACAGTTTTGCTCCACAGCCAACACAAAACATGTGGAAAAGTGCTGCCAGCACCCCTCATCCAGAGGAAATAATGTGGGGATGAAGCAGAAAAGGAGGAATGGTGAAGCAGCAGGATGTGATTGATCAAGTGTGGGATAAGACTCTGCCAGCAAGAAGGCCCCTGTGCCTCCTGCAGCCTGGCAGGGAAATACAGAGCTCACACAAAGGGAATCAATAAGGAAAAACAAGGAATCAATGAGGAAAAAGAAAAATCAATTGTATTTTAGGACTCAAAGTAAAAAACCCAGAAGGCACACTCCAAACCCCAACAGCTTTTCCTGGCCTGCAGGAGCTGTGAGCCCATTTCTCTCCCAAGGGAAGGGAACAGAAATGCTGTGAGCAATTCAATAGCCCCTGGCTTCCACCTGGTGAGGTTTTACAGTGCAGGGAATTTCCAGAGATTAGATCTCTATGCTTTATTTGCTAATTATCCTCTGCAAGCCACTTCCCTTCATATCTCTGGTTTTGTTTTGACACATTTATTGTGTTCCTTTGATCTCCACCTTCACAGTGACACCACAGATGATCATTCCCAACAAAGGATTAAATATTTTGATGTCTCCACATGCAGCATCTGCTGTCACTCCAGCTCTGAAGCAGCTGCAGCATCTCACAGCCCTCATGCTCCAGGGCACAGGAAGATGATCAGCAGCTGAGAACATGAAAAATCACATTGAGGGGCTGGAGTGTGGCCAGGGAAGGGAACAGAGCTGGGAAGGGGCTCAGCCTGGAGCAAAGGAGGCTCAGGGGGGACCTTGTGGCTCTGCACAGCTCCTGACAGGAGGGGACAGCCGGGGGGGTCAGGCTCTGCTCCCAGAGAACAGGGACAGGAGGAGAGGGAACAGCCTCAGGCTGGGCCAGGGTGGATATTTGGGAAAAATTGGCTCCCAGCAAACCAAGAGGTTCCAAAATGTGGTTTCACACACAGAATCACAAGGTTGGAAGAGATCTTAAGGATCATCCAGTCCAACCCAGCCCCAACACCTCAACTCAACCCTGGCACCCAGTGCCACATCCAGGCTTTGTTAAACACACCCAGGGATGGGGACTCCACCACCTCCCCGGGCAGCCATTCCAGAACTTTATCACTCTTTCTGTGAAAAACTTTTTCCTGCTATCCACCCTGTATTTCCCTTGGTGCAGCTTGAGGCTGTGTGCTCTGGTTGTGTCAGTGCTGCCTGGAGAAAGAGCCCAGCCCCAGCTGAGCACAGGCACCTCTCAGGAGCTGCAGAGAGCAATGAGGGCACCCCTGAGTCTCCCTTTCTCCAGGCTGAGCACCCCCAGCTCCCTCAGTGTTCCTCACAGGGTTTGTGTTCCCAGCCCCTCCCCAGCTTTGCTGCCTTTCCCTGGACACACTCCAGGATCTTAGTGTCCTTCCCAAACTGAGGGGCCAGAACTGGACACAGCACTTGAGGTGTGGCCTCACCAGAGCCAAGTACCAGAACCAAGAATCCCTCCCCTGCTCCTGCTGGCCAGGGAGCAGCCAGATTCTCCAGACCAGTGAGAAGAGGAAGACAGACACATCAGATGTGCCTCCAAATTTGTCCCAGTAGGCAACTGGGAAAAAAACCCCTTCAGTTTAGAACATAAAGAAAAAGTTTTACTTACAACCTGTTGTTAATCTGTGGAACTCACTGCTGAAGGTATTTCTGAAGATTTTTAAGTATTAAATTTCATTATTTATTATTGATTTCCACAATAAATCAAGGCCAGGTTGGACAGGGCTCAGAGCAACCTGGTTTAGTGGAAGGTGTTGCTGCCATGGCAGGGGGGTGGAACAAAATGATCCTTAAGGTTCCTTCCAACCCAAAATACTCTGGGATTCTATGAAGTACATTTCCTCCTGTAGGTTTGTTCCAGCTTTGTCAGAGTACTCATACAGAGGGAAAAAAAATCCACATTGAGGTAAAACAAAGATGCTGACTTGAAAATTGTGGGAGATGCCTTGATTTGGTGAAATTCCCCTCCTCACCCTGGGGGCTCAGGCACACAAGGTCACACATTTGTCCCTGCAAGACCTTGCTGGGACAAATCAGCTCCAGGACTAAATCTAAACTGTGTCATAGGAAATCAGGGTCTGTAGGTTTCCAAGGGGTCTGAAGGACAGTCTCCCATGTGAGGGATGGGACATTAAAGATAAGGACAGCTGCTTTCCCTCTTTAGGCCACTGCATGTGGGATGCAAGTTCTGCAGCCACCTCTCCTACTGTGACACTGTCACCTGAAATAGGAGGGGAGGTGTGTGTGAAGGACAGCACCCACAGCGGTGTTAGAAGGGTCAGAGGGGGAGTCTGGAAAGGCAGGACATGAATATAGAAATATATCGAGTTATCCAGGTATTAGAGTGTGACCCTGCTTTTTTAAGATTTTCTAAGCATTCTGATGTTTACATTCTTGTAACAAACTTTCTCACTTTCTGTAAATAACTCATTGTTTTGCATTCCTTTATGGAGGAGGAGAAATTTGATAGGCTGTTGGTTGTCCAGTGTCATTGGAGAGGTGGCACCATCACCCTCCAATCCACTGTCACTTTTGGAAATCTATAAATGTTAGAGTCAGAAAATAAACTTCCCTTTCTTCTTCACCTTGAGAGCAGCTGTGTGTGCTTGTGTTCTTTCATGTGCTATAGTGACACTAGAGAGCACCCAAAGGAGAGCCATGAAGGTTCTGGAAGGGCCATAAGAGGAGTGGCTGAGGGCACGTGGTTTGTCCAGCCTGGAGAAAAGGAGATTGAGGTGAAATCTCAATCTCAATTGTGGTTTTCAGCTTCCTCACAAGGAGGAGCAGCAGGGCAGGCACTGATGCCTGCTCTCTGTGACCAGGGACAGGATCTGATCTCTGCTCTCTGTGACCAGGGACAGGATCTGATCTCTGCTCTCTGTGACCAGGGACAGGATCTGATCCCTGCCCTCTGTGACCAGGGACAGACCTGAGGGAACAGTGTGAACCTGTGTCAGGGAAATTCAGTTGGATATCAGGAAAAGGTTCTTCACCCAGAAGGTGGTTGGGGCCCTGGAACAGGCTCCACAGGGAAACGGCCACAGCCCCAAGCCTGGCAAAGCTCAAGGAGCATTTGGACAGCAATCCCACTGCCCTCAATGCCAGGGATTTGCTGAGTGCCCCACTCAAAGCTCTGACTCCTCAGTGCTCACACCCAGCAGCTCCAGGCTGAGCCACGTGTGCCTGTCAGGAACTCCACCCCAGAGCAGGCAAAACTGAGCTGTGCTGGCTCACATTACACACCCTGAACAAAAACCAGCACCCTGGGAAAGCCCAGGGGCACCTGCCAGCTGTGCCAGGGCCAGCTGGTGACAGGAGCATGGCCCTGCTCCAGCTCTGGGTGGCACTTGGCCAAGGTACAGTGCTTGTGATCCTACAGACAGATTTTTGGCCAGCCTCCCTTGGCTCCTCACTCGTTTTGGGACATGAGCCCACACAGCTGTCACTCACAGAGCAGAGCTGGATGTTACAACACGTGGGATGCTGGAGAAGAAATCACCTTATCAGGGTCTTGATGCAAGATTTTGGCACAACCAGGGCAGAGGGGTTGGGAGCCTGAGGCTCAGCCCCAGGAACAGCACAGAACCATTGTGGTGGTGTTTGAGGGTCCCCAGGACAAGGGAAGAGATGAGAATCTTGACTCCCATGTTTCAGAAGGCTGATTTATTATTTTATTATATTAAAAGAAAATGCTATACTAAAACTGTACTAAAGAAAAAGGAGACATAAGAAGCTAGAAAAGAATGAATAATAAAAACCTGTGACCGACCAGAGAGTCTGACACAGCTGGACTGGGATTGGTCATTAATTAAAAACAATTCACATGGAACCAATCCAAGATGCACCTGTTGGTAAGCAACCTCCAGATCACATTCCAAGGAATCAGATAATTATTGTTTACATTTCTTTTCTGAGGCTTCTCAGCTCCTCAGGAGAAAAATCCTGATGAAAGGATTTTCATGAAATATGCCAGTGGCAAACCCTAGAATGGGTTGGGTTGGAAGGGACCTTAAAGGTCACCTAGTTCCAAACCACAAAGGCAATGGATCCATCTCCCACTGCATCCTCACCTACCTCAGATTTTTACCTGAAATAGCTCAGGAAGCGCTTCTAGCTGGTGTTTCCCCAGGAGATTTTCAGCTCTAGGAAAGATGGAAGACCCAGCAGGACCCAAAGCCAGCGTGCTGGAACCCCTGTCCATAGGCCAAACACCACAGCTGGATCCTGCACACAGATGCTTGGAGATGCTGGCACAGAGCTGGTTGTGGCCAGCAAACAAGAACCAGGGGGTTGTGCAGGCTCTTGTACTTCTGTCAAGGCTGGAAGACATCCAAGAGACCTGAAAATAAAGTCTCAAGACCAAAAAAAAATATAAAACGAGAGAAAAACTTAATAAAAACTAACAAAACCCCGAACAACAGCCAAAAAAAAAAAAAAACCAAAAAAAAAAAACCAACCCAAGACCCACACTCTTCACAAACAGCTCTGACTGCTCCAGACTGAACTTAAATAGAGCTCCAGGGCCCAGGGGTGGTGTGGAGGCTGCAGGTGAAGCTGGTCCTGGCCATTAAGGCTCATTTATGTCCTCAGAGCCCTGACACCAAGGATGTCTCTGCAGCTGGGCAGGTTCTGGAGCTCTTTCCTGGTAGATTACAGCTGGGATTACATTTTTCCATCCAGCCACATGAGCAGAACACCTCAGCAAAGGTGACTCAGTAAATGTGACACAAGCTCCAAAAAGCCCATCAGGAGCCCTCAGAAATGCTCAAATACCTTGTTTTCACATATAACAAACACTCTCCTGCAGGTCTCAGATATTTTATGGCTGGTTCCCTTCAGCATCATCTCCTTCCAACTCTGGGGCTTGCACAGTGCTCAGTGATGGGTTCAGGACCCTCAGCCCAGAAGAGCAGCCCACACAGCTGTGTCATCTCCCTGGAAATCATCTCATCAGTGGGGAATGTGACTGGAAGTTCAGGAACTCAGAAATCCTGGCATTTTACCTTCCAAAGTGCCTGTTTTTACTGCAGGCCAGCAGGGAAATCCTGCAGCTCTGACGCCAGCCCATGGCTTTGGGGATATTATCTCCTGTCACCATTAATACCCACAGGCACACAAAGGCATGTGTCTGGAAGGGAAGGAGTCCCACCCAAGGAAGGAAGGCTGCCTTCTTTTTATGCATTTGCACTAAAAAAATTTCTAAATTCAGCTTTAGGAGAGGTCAGTTCCCATGCAAGCATCCATGTGAAGCTTCCGTGCCTGCAGGGAGGATCAGGGGCTGCCAAGGGGCTGCTCAGCCCTTCAGAGCACCTTGGCTTGTGTGAGAGAGCAATGGAGACTTCACAGTGAGCAAAACCCTCCTGCTGGCTCACAAAGCCAATGTTGTGACAGTGTGAGCTGTCCTAGGAGTGTTCATGGCATTGAAATGAGTTGTGGCTTCACATTCCAGGGACATCAGCACTGGGAAGGGGCAGAGCCAAGTCCCAGCTCCCAATCTGTTTTAGGCTGGGGGTGTGTGTTCTATTCCCATCTGTCAGAGGTGGGGCAGTTCTCTTCTGTTCATTGGGCAGTTTTCTTTATCTCTTCCACAGCCAATCCTCCCTCCAGGAGATCTCTTCTTTTCATGGGCCATTAATTATTAATTATCTTCTGTTCATGGGCCAGTGAGTGTCCCTGCAGGGCTGATAAAATTCCATCATCCCATGGGGAGATGCTCC
>NW_005054452.1:1412626-1413436 GCF_000277835.1 Geospiza fortis
GAGTGGTTTGGTTTTTTTTTTTTTTTTTTTTTTTGTACTATTGCATTTGTATTTTTTAAAAATTTTCCTAATAAAGAACTGTTATTCCTGCTCCCATCTCTTTGCCTGAGAGCCCCTTAATTTCAAAATTATAATAATTCAGAGGGAGGGGGTTTACATTTTCCATTTCAAAGGGAGGCTCCTGCCTTCCTTAGCAGACCTTTTTCTTCTCCCCTGCACTCCCAGAGGGAGACCAGGCCCATCTCCAGCACCCCTGGAGCTTCAGAGGAAAACTCCTCCCTTGTCCAGGATCACCCCAGCCTGAACCTCCAAAAATTTGGCTGCTGCTTCTGCCCTGCAGCTCCAGAGCCCATCTCAAGTGTCTTTTCTGGCTGGGAGCCCATGGATGGCTGATAAAAATCCTGGAGGGTTTTTTAGTGCCAGTGGCTCCAGCTGGTCTGACAGCGCTGGTAAGGTAGGGAGTAGGAAAACAGCACAGGGAAAAGACGTGGCTGTGGTGCTGTTTTGTAATCCAAGGGCTCTCTGGTTTTCTTCTGGCTTGGGAAAACCCTGAGGGATGTCTCTGTGAGGAAAACAAAGAGGGAGAGCACTGAGCTGTCAGGGTCAGCTGGCTCCTCGTGTTTCCAGAGCGGGCAGGGCTGAGCCCTGGGCAGGATCCTGCAGAGCAGCAGCACAACCCACACTGTTTCCTATGGTGGTGTTCACAGGGGTCCCAGGATGAGGGAAAAGAATCTTGGCTCCATGTTTCAGGAGGCTGATTTACTATTTTATGAGATATATATATATATTTATTATTTTTGATATATATTT
>NW_005054452.1:1413458-1418254 GCF_000277835.1 Geospiza fortis
TTTATTATTTTACTATATATTATTTTATGATGTTATTATATTTATTATCATAATTTATGATTGATTATTTTTTGATACGTATATTATATTAAAGGTAAATGATATATTAAAACTATACCAAAAGAACAGAAGAAAGGATTTCATCAGAAGGCTAGCAAGCAAGAAGAAGAATGGAATGATAACAGAAGCTTGTGTCTCACCAGACAGTCTGATACAGCTGGACTGTGATTGGCCATTAATTAGAAACAACCACATGAGACCAATCAAAGATCCACCTGTTGCATTCCACAGCAGCAGATAACCATTGTTTACATTTTGTTCCTGAGGCCTCTCGGCTTCTCAGGAGAAAAAAATCCTGGCAAAGGGATTTTTTGGAAAATATCATGGCTACATTTTCTACAGTTCCACCCTGCTGGGGTGAGCTGAGGCCAGGACAGCCCCTGCAGCCCCTCAGCTCTGCCCCACAGCAGGGATGAGCCAGACCTTGGCTCCTGCGAGTGCCCCAGTGGAGGGCACAGAGCTCCACTCCACAGCACTTCCCATCAGCAATGGAGATGTGTCACCCTGATTTTTTAAGATTTTCTAAGCCTTTGATGTTTACATTCTTGTAACGAACTTTCTCACACACTTTTTGTAAATAACTTATTGTTTTGCATTCTTTTATGGAGGAGGAGAAATTGGATGGACTATTGGCTTGTCCAGTGTCATTGGAGAGGTGGCACTGTCACCTTCCAATCCACTGTCACTTTTGGACATCTGTAAATGTTGGAGTCAGAAATTTAAAAACTCTCTTTTACCTTGAAAGAGCAGCGTGTCCACAGCACGTGGACACGTGTTATTTCTGTCCTATAGTGACAGGAAGGTGGCACAGCAGGGGCTGGAGCAAGACCCTCAGCACAGGTGGGCTGGGAATTGATCCAATTTACCCTTTGGTTTTCCTCGTGAAGGTGTTGCTTATTCTGGGAAGGAACAAGTTAATCCCAGAGCCACAACATCCCTACCTATAGGAATGTGCCCCCCGTTCACAGAGTGACAAAATTATCCTTTGTCTCCTTAAAGAGGAAATAAGCCCAGAAGTTTCTCTCCTCAATTAGAGAAAAAGACACCTCATAGGACCTGGAGGACTTCACCTCAAACTTAAGGATGGCCAATTGGACAGAAGGCAAAAAGTCCCACCTGAGCAATTTACTAGAAAAAGAAGAGAACAAAGGAACTAATGGCTTTTGTGAGGTGTTTTACCAGGAGCAAGAACCTCTTGCACCTGGCTTGGTTTTACTCTGTAAAGAGTTTTGTTATTTTGCCTTTTATTAAATTTTTTTGTTTCCAACAACGCCACAGAAGCCATCCTGCTGATTTTATGCCTTCTGAGGTAGCTGAGCTATCTTGGGTGTGAAATAGATCTCCAAGAGCTTGTGAGAGCTGGCTCAAGGAGACCATATATGACTACCCAGGCAAGATGCCATCCTGCTTGTCCCAACAGGACTGAGGGCAGTGAATCCTCTAAAACCCAGTGTCTGCTGTGAAAAATATGTATTTTATGATTGGCTTTTTCCAAATATTAAAATGAATATTATATGTGTCATGTTAGAAAGTTATGTTGTGTTAATTTTCTTAAGTAGTGTATTAAATACAGTTTTAGGTTATAACATAATGTTAAAATAGAAACTGTGCTATGTAGGGTACTTTTTTTCCTAAAGAAAGGACTCGCACTGAGATAGCAGCCACAGGACACCAGAATCTTTCAGAGAAAAATAATTTATTGCTCCATTGTCTGGAGAAACCAACTTCTTCCTGCCTCACTCAGCCCTGAAGAGCCGTCAGGATTAAGAGGAAGAAGTTGACACTGACCAGACAGAATCCTGTGTTTGAATGGAATTTATGCATCATGTATGAGGTGTATGAATATGCAACAGGCTGTTGCTTTTAATCCTCTGTTAATGTGGATCCTTTTTCGGGCTTGTTTTGCCCAGAAAGAGGTACCTAGACTGTCTGTAACTCTATGTTTTTTATTGTCTCATATTGTCCTAATCCAAATTGTCCAAATTATTATTACTCTAATTACATTACTATTTTTATATCCATTTTATTACTATTAAACTTTTAAAATTTTAAAAACGAGTGATTGGCGTTTTTCACATCTGCACAGAAACTGAGGGACTCCAGAGCCCACCCGAGGTCCCACCCTCCTCCCACCACATCCAGGTGAGATCCTGGCTCACACAAACTCCTTCCCCACCATGCCAGGATTGCCATGAACATAAAACCCTACAGGGCTTAAACCCAACCAGCCTCCCCTCAGTCTCATGCCAAGGGTTGGGATGCTTCTTCCTGGCCCAATGGGAGTTTTGGGGCCACCCAGGAGCTTTCATTCCACTTGGTTTTGTCCCTTTCCTGCCCAAGTGTAGCTACAAGCCAAGGACATAATTTGGAATATACAGGCATGTACCCACTCCTCTGTAAACCTTACAGGGCTCTGCTCACTGCTTCCAGGCTTCAGGCAGCCAGGAATATTTGGACAGACTTTTCCCCCAAAATCACACAATTTATAGATATATATCTCAGGAGGGTTCACTGCCTTTTCCAGCTCAGGGAGCTGAACGACTCCACACACCCCATTTTGTATTCTCCTGAAATGCAGTATTTTAGGTGGGAGGAGGTTTTTTGGTTTGGTTTTGCTGGTTTATTTCCTATTTGAACAGTTATTGTTGGGCATTCGCAGTTGTCATCACACCAAAAGTTTGGGGTGGTTTACATCCCATCTGCCTGGGGGAAGGATCCAAAGCTCAGCCTTTCCTTTAGGACACACAGACTGTTTCTTTTCTAGATCAGGGGTATTTGCAGGGCCCTTTGCTGCCACCATTCCCACATAAATCCATGGCAATGGTTTGCCCTGTCCCACAAGCACCCACCTGGTCTGCAGCAGAGGCTGGAGGCAGCTCCTCCCGTGGCAGAGCTGCTCTCCATGCACAGCCCAAACCCACCCTCTCAGAAATCATCTTCCAAGCCAACTTTTATCCCTTGTGCCAAGCTCCAGGTGTGTTTTCTCCCACCTCTCAGGCTCAAACAGGGATGGGGAGGAAGGCAAAAGTGTTCAAGAGTTGAAGCAGGAGACCTCTGGGATGTCCCACCTGCAGCTTGGAAGGAGAAGGAAGGAGGGAGCTGGAATCAGACACTGGATCTTTCCGTAGCAAAATGGCCCAGCTCTGCCAGGAGGGTTTTTTCCACTGTACAGCTACTGTAGGCTTGATGACAGGAAAGCTAATTACATCAACATCCTGTTTACCCAGAAACAAGGAAGAGGAGCCCAGAAACACTTGGGCTGTGAGGGCACACTCTGATCTGGTTTCACAACAGAAAAATCCCATCCATGCATCTGGCTCATTTTCTTCAGCTACCTGCTCCCACTGCCCCAAAATTTGTTGGTTTTCCCAGAAAAAAACAGAGCCTGGAAAGCAAATCAGGTCATGTCTGCCTTGTGCAGCTCCTCCCTGAGCTGGGAAACTGCTCAGCTCATCCTTGCTGGAGCACCTGGGGTTTGTTGGAATCCCTGGAGGTTCCTGCCAACCCTGCAGGGAGCTTTCCCCAGGAACACCCTGACGAAGCAGGATTTGCAATACCCAGAAAAAGCCACCCAGGAAGTCAGGGCACCTTGCCTCAGTTTCTTTCTCTGTCAGAGTTTTATTTTAAAAAGTTCTGGTGCCTTTTTCCCAGCCCCTCCCAGCCCCACAGTTCACATTCGTGGCTGTGAGGCAGCTGGGTGTGCTGCAGGCTCTGCTCCAGATGTGGTTTCATTTTGGTTTCTGCTTTTTCACCAAATTGACTCACATCTGCCACAGCCCCTGTGCTCATCTGTGCTGTCCTGCTCCAGGGCTGGAGAAGGGAAAGCTCCAGGGAGATCTTCTAGCACCTTCTACGACCTGAAATCCTGCCTCATAGATTCCTCCTGCCCCACAGATCCTGCCCTATAGATCCCCTGTGCCCCATAAAGCCCCATAAAGAGGGAGAGTGACTTTTTACATGGACAGGTAAAAATGGGACAAGGGGAGGAGTTTAAAACTAAAAAAGGAGATATTTAAATTGGGTATTAGGATGAGGATATTCCCTGCGAGGGTGAGGAGCCCTGGCACAGGGTGCCCAGAGAAGCTGTGGCTGCTCCTGGATCCCTGGCAGTGCCCAAGGCCAGGCTGGATGGGGCTGGGAGCAATCTGGGATGGTGGAAAGTGTCCCTGCCCATGGCAGGGGTGGAACAAGAGATCTTTGAGGTGTCTTCCAATCCAAACCATTCTCCAATTCTCTGATTTTATGATTCTACTCTTTTCCAAATTTCCCATAATTTCACTTCTCCTCCTGAGCCTGGAGCACCGTGGGACAGCCCAGGGAGAGCAGGGCTGGAGAAAGGAGGATGATTTGTTCCTTTTGCCAAAGGAAGGCCCAACCCTAATTCATGTCAGGCCAAATGCCATGGCCAGGGCTTCAGGAGCTCACTCCTGTTGCCAAATCCTCTTCCTTCCTTCCTTCCTTCCTTCCTTCCTTCCTTCCTTCCTTCCTTCCTTCCTTCCTTCCTTCCTTCCTTCCTTCCTTCCTTCCTTCCTTCCTTCCTTCCTTCCTTCCTTCCTTCCTTCCTTCCTTCCTTCCTTCCTTCCTTCCTTCCTTCCTTCCTTCCTTCCTTCCTTCCTTCCTTCCTTCCTTCCTTCCTTCCTTCCTTCCTTCCTTCCTTCCTTCCTTCCTTCCTTCCTTCCTTCCTTCCTTCCTTCCTTCCTTCCTTCCTTCCTTCCTTCCTTCCTTCCTTCCTTCCT
>NW_005054452.1:1418334-1437756 GCF_000277835.1 Geospiza fortis
GCACCACAGAAATGAGCCTGAAAAACACCCTGACCCACCCTTCGCCCCTTCTCTTGAGTCCTCTTTCATCAAGCCCACCTAAAGAGGAGGGGGAAGTCACTCAACCCATGTGACATGTGCCACCTCATGAAGAACCAAAATAGGCTGTGACACCTTGGGAAGGCTGACCTGGAACAGAGGCTGGACAGAATTAAAGAATAAAGCAGGGATTTATTGGGAGGCCTCAATGGATCCACCTTGGGCAGCACAAGAGCCCAGCCAGGGCTGCACCCAAGACGAACCAAAATGGTCAAAAAATGAACCCAAAATGGTCACAAAAGGAACCCAAGATGAACCAAAATGGTCACAAAATGCACGACCGGTCATGGGGTCTCTCACTTTGATCAGTTCTGCTCCGTTTGCATATTGGAGTTAATTGTCCAAGTACAGCTTTAGGTCATGGAGTCCCATCCTTCTTGTTTTTCTCTCTTCAGCCCACATTGTTTGTGCTCTTGGGGCTGAGATTTGGATCATTTGTCCTTGGTGCCCAGCTGGGGCAGGAATTGTTTTGTCTCCCTGCTCTGTGCAGAGAGCTCACCATCCCCTCATATGAAACCCAAACCAACACACTAAAGCAGCAGAGAATCTGAAAAATATAAAAGCTGAGGCATCAGTTGAATCCAGAAGAGAAATGGCAAAGCCTGGCAGTGCCAGCAGGATCTGGGGTGGGATGAACACCAGGAATATCTGCTGGGATTGATGGAGAATCTCAGGTCACATCTGCAAGGATATCACTGATAGGACAGAGAGGGACAAAGGGATGTGCACACCCCTCCAAAGCAACATCTGGAGGCCAAAGCTGAGGCAGGACTAAAGTCTGAGCCTGCTCCAGGGTCCTACGTGAGCCACTGCACCTTCATCTAGCAGGGTCTGGCTCACTCTGCCTTTTCCACTGAAAAAAAGGGGATTTTAGTGGCCAGAAGAACTCATGAATCTGGCAAATCTCTCTAGACAGATGAAAATAAAAGAAAAAAAAATACACAACAGATGAAAAAAATGACAACATCTGCCACAGCTTATTCACACCAGCAGTACTAAATCAAAACAGGGTTAGGGCTAGAAACAAAAGCAAAATAACTCTTTTGCTTTGGGTCAGATTTCCTTTTTTTTTTCCCAGTCTGTGTTTTCAGTGGAGGGGGTTCTTGTGTTTATTTACTTTGTTTGACTCAGCCTCCAAACTCCCTTTGATTTTTCAGTGTGAGCTGAGGGCCAGATGGGGTTGTTTGCACAGCTGCCTGCAGAGCACCAGCCCCTGGCCATGGAGGGTGCAGGGACACACACTTGGGGACAGCCCAGGAGTGCCACATGAGATGTCCTAGAGGGGACAGGAGGGGTGGACACAGTGTGTCTCAGCCTTTCCCTCATCCTCCAGAGCCCCTGTGCAGCACACAGCAGCCAGCAAGGGCAGGAGAGTGGTGGAGTCAGACAATCCTGGAATGGTTTGGGTTGGAAGTGTCATTAAAGTCCATCTTGTTCCACCCCCTGCCATGGGCAGGGACACCTTCCACTATCCCAGAGTGCTCCAAGCCCCATCCAGCCTGGCCTTGGGCACTTCCAGGGATCCAGGGGCAGCCGCAGCTTCTCTGGGCACCCTATGCCAGGGCCTGCCCACCCTCACAAGGAGAATTTCTTCTTAATATCCCATCCATCCCTGCCCTCTGGCAGTGGGAGCCATTCCCTGTGTCCTGTCCCTCCATCCCCTGTCCCCAGTCCCTCTCCAGCTCTCCTGGATCCCCTTTAGGCCCTGGAAGGGGCTCTGAGCTCTCCCTGGATCCTTCCCCTCTCCAGCTGAGCACCCCCAGCTCTCCCAGCCTGGCTCCAGCCCTTGGAGCAGCTCCATGGCCTCCTCTGGGCTCTCTCCAGCAGCTCCAGCTCCTCCTGCTGTTGTCCCCAGGGCTGGAGCAGCTCTGCAGGAGGGTGTCACCTGCAGAATCCCCCTGCCCTGCTGGGGATGAGCACACAGAGGGCTCTGGGCTGTGAGTGCTCGTGGCTGGGGCATGTGGAGCTCCTCATCCATCCACATTCCCTCTGCAGGAGGAACAAGATGTAAAAAAAGAGACAAGATGAAGACCCTGAGGCTCCAGTGAGGGTCACAGACTCTGCCCTGATCCTGGCCTGGCGTTGCAGTCCCATCCTACCCCTGCAGGATGTGGATTGGGACACCAGGGCTTGGCTGAGTGGGGCAGAGGTGCAGGGCTGGGATATCCCACCTGCTGTTCCAGAGGAGCTTCAGCACCTTGAAGGTCCTGTGATAAATCTACCAGCTCCACCAGGTGCCCCATGGCACCTCCCCAGGGCCATTTTGCCTCAGCTGAATCCATCTTTAGGGAGGGAGGCAGCGCTGGCCCCACAGAATGTATGTAATACAAACTTCTCTGGGGCTGATGGGGGATTTCAGGAAGAAGTAAAGAGCTCCAGGGCAGCCTCCAACATCCCTTTCTCCCTTTTTCCTGATGGAGCAGTGCAGGAAGGAGCAGCCTTGCTCTACCAGGAGCAGCCACAGCAGGCTCATGGCCAGCAGAGGCTGCCAGACAAGGACAGGATCTGCTCAAGGACAGTGAATCAAGGATCTTCCCTGCCCCAGGCTTTCAGGGCCCCCTCAGATGCACACCAGGGATGAAATGGCTGCAGAAAACAGCTGGAAGCTTCCCACACAACTGGAGAAAAACAGTTGGGTTTTTTGTGGTTTTATTTTTCCCCCTCCTAATCTAATTCTTGCAAAATGCTGAACTATTTTAGCTGAAATTTTCCAAAAACACTTCAGCCTGGAGGCAGCCAGCCAGCCTGGGGGAAAAAGAGTGGAGTCTGGCAGATTTATCAGTAATTAAAGGCAAAGTCTTAGAAAAACAAGGAGTGTGCGAATGATAGATCCCAGCTCTCCCTTTAGACAGGCAGCACCAGCCACTGAAATAGAGCTGCTCTGGGCACCAGAAAGGAGGGATGGATGATGGATGGATGGATGCATGCATGCATGGATGCATGGATGCATGGATGATGAATGGATGGATGGATGATGGATGGATGATGGATGATGGATGGATGATGGATGATGGATGGATGATGGATGATGGATGGATGATGGATGATGGATGGATGATGGATGATGGATGGATGATGGATGATGGATGGATGATGGATGATGGATGGATGATGGATGATGGATGGATGATGGATGATGGATGGATGATGGATGATGGATGGATGATGGATGATGGATGGATGATGGATGATGGATGGATGATGGATGATGGATGGATGATGGATGATGGATGGATGATGGATGGATGGATGATGGATGGAATGATCAAAATGGGAAAAGGAAAAATGCAGAGGAGCCAATTTTCCATTCAGACAAAGGGCATGATGCCCTTCATAAGCTCCAGATAAAGCCCTACAAGCACAACCTCAGTCAGAGAAGGTCCTCTCAGCCATCACTGAAGGTCCATCACAGTGCCATCAATTGTCCTCTCACTGGGAGGAGGGATGGTGATGCAAACTAATCCAGTTCAGAGTTTTCTGGTATCTGCAGGAGCCTTTGGTGTTCTCCAGACCATCAGCAGTTCCTGGGCACCAGGACTCCCAGAGGTGATGCTCTCCCTGAGCTGTGAACAGAACCACAGGGAAATCACACGTGGCCTTGGACCATGGAAAATGTCATCCTCAGCAGAAAACAGCTCTCTTCCTGAACTAAGAGGGATGTTTTGGGACATACATGGTTGAGACAACAGAAAGATAGTAAAAAACTCACATACAGCCAGCAGCAGATGAAGATTTCTTTGTTACAGAACATTTTAAAAACTTTCTAGCCAATAGTATATTGGTAAAGCTCACAGACAATTGTTTTAGTCAATTATCAAAAGTACAAAAAAAATCATCTTACCTTTACTATTTCCCACAAGCAAGGGTGCAGCACAACCAAATTAATTCAAATGTGACAGCCCACATCACCTGAATGCCTGGCATATGGTTCTGAATTAGTTGCTATGATCATTTCTTTATTAATTGATGTTATTACTTTGGCTCCTAAGCTTTCCTTTCATGGACCAGGATCACATTGAGCAAAATGCAATGCAACAAAAATGCAGTTTATTGTGCAAAGAAATGGATTTCCAACACATTTTTAAGCTGTATTTCAAATTTGCAAAAACAACAAATCTCTGCCTGGGTAGCTTGCTCCAAATTTACACAGCAGCCCTCTTTGCTCTGTGAAAGGCAGGATCATGACCCATAATGTAACCATGTTTCTCTTCCCAGAGAAAAGCAAGGCACAATTCTTCCCAGGAATATTTCTCGGATTCACATTCTCTGAACCTCAGAGAAAGGAAAAACACAATTCTTATCACTTGCTGTGCCTGTGTTTGTGCAAAAGTAGAATGTAATATGGAGATTGTTTACCCAGAGTGATGGGGTTTTGTTTCCTTGGCCCATCAGGGCCAGGTGTGTATGGTGGTGTTCACAGGGGTGCCAGGACGAGGGAAGAGATGAGAATTTGACTCCATGTTTCAGAAGGCTGATTTATTATTTTATGATATATATTATATTAAAAGAAAATTATATACTAGAACTATACTAAAAGAATAGAAGAAAGGATTTCATCAGAAGGCTTAAAAGGAAAAGAATAGAATGATAATAAAATCTTGTGACTGACCAGAGTCCAAGACAGCCAGACTGTGATTGGCCATTAATTAAAAAACGACAACATGAGACCAATTAAAGATGGGCCTGTTGCATTCCACAGCAGCAGATAATTATTGCTTACATTTCATTTCTGAGGCCTCTCAGCTTCTCAGGAGAAAAATCTTGGCAAAGGGATTTTTCATAAAACATGTCTGTGACAAGTGTGTCTGTGTCAGAACTGAAGGCTGACAGTCACAGAATTCAGTGCAGTTGTGTGCAGGCAGATTCACTTTAGATGTAATGTATCATAGTGTAATATAATATAGAATAATATGGTATAACAAAGTAATTAATTAGCCTTCTGATAAGGTGGAGTCAGATGCACCATTTCTCTCCCCTCATTGGGGACAAAAATATCATCTACACCATAAACCCCCAGTAATTCCAGAAAAGCCTCACCAGGATGCACCCGAGGCTGACCTGGGGTTTCCAGCCAGCTCAGCCCCATGTGAGAACATCCCTGCAGAGCTCTGCTCCTGCTCAGGGCACTGGGAGATGCAGCTGGAGCTGCAATCCACTGACAGGCAGCTGGAGGGAGGCAGATTTCCATCGAAACCACAGAATGTCAGAACTGCAGAGGCAGCAAAAGCTGCGAGCAACCTGAAACCCTGCTTTGGCCAAGGATATTCACATCTCATTTGGGACCAGCAGCAGGACAGGCCAGCACGTTCAGGCCTCTGGAACATTGACTCAGGAATTTTTGGCATGTTAAATTATCTCTTCTGGGATTTTTTTTTTGTCTGTTTTCTTGCTTTTTGAACAATTTTTTCAGCCTCCTCTGTGCAGTTGAAGGGACCAGACATTTGTGTTGCATGAAGATCCATTCCTGCAGTGTTTCTGTGGACACTCACAGCAGTCAGGGTGGTAAGAAAAAGCACCAGGGATCTCAACTGACAGCCCACATCATCTGAATGCCTGGCATATGGTTCTGAATTAGTTGCTATGATCATTTCTTTATTAATTGATGTTATTACTTTGGCTCCTAAGCTTTCCTTTCATGGACCAGGATCACATTGAGCAAGATGCAATGCAACAAAAATGCAGCATATTGTGCAAAGAAATGGATTTCCACCACATTTTAAAGCTGTATTTCAATTTTGTACCAAACTTCAATAATTGAGTGAGATTTCAAACCTTTGTCCTCTTGGACAGAGGAGTGTTACAGAAGTAGGATCAGGATCCAAAAGGATATTTGGCAACATTTCCCTGCCAGACCAGGTCGGATGGGGCTAGGGGAAGGTGTCCCTGCCCATGGCAGGGATGTGGAGACCTGATTATCCATAAAATCCCTTCCAACCCAAACCATTCTGGAATTCTGTGGTCATCCCTTCTCCCCCCAACCCCTGTATGCCTTTCCATCAGTGGGGGAGCAGAGGGCGGGTCAGTTGTAGCTGGGACAGCTGTGTCCATCCCAGCAGGAAATCCTGCTGTGGGAAGGGACTGTGGCTGGGAGAGGAAGGCAGGGAAAAGGAGACTCTCAGGATTCACAGTGAATATTCAAATATATTCAAATATCCTGTGCCAGCCTCATCACAGGCCCTGTGATAGTCATGTCCTCACAGGGTTCTGAGATTTGGCTCAGGTCCCCATTTCAGGTCCATAAAAATATATTTATATTTAAATATATATTTAAATATAAATATATATTTAAAATTAAAATAAAATGAATATTTATATTTATATATATTTATATATATACATATCTAAGTACATATAGAAATTATAATATAACTATAGATATAGATATAGATATATTAGATATAGATTAGATAAAGATATAGATATGGATAGATATAGATTTGCTTTAGAGCTCCCTTCTGTGGTTATCTCTCTTCTGTCCCCTTCCTCCTGCCACTCTCCCTCCCATCCCTGCTCTGAGTTGCTGCTCTCCCCTGCTCAACCCAAGCCATGACCCTCCAGAGAGGCTTCCCCAGGGAATGGGCACAGCCCCAGGGCTGCCAGAGCTCAAGGACAATTTGGACAATGCTCTCAGGCACAGGGGGGGATTTTTGGGGCTGCCCTGTGCAGGGCCAGGAGCTGGACTCGATGATCCTTGTGGGTCCTGTCCAGCTCAGGGTGTTCTGTGATTTGGAGGTCACCACTTTTACCTCCTCATCTCCCACAGAAACCATCCTGGGACCTCTTCCTGGTCCTGTATCCCTCACTGAAGAGGAAAGAAAAGTTTTTTCTGTCCTCCCCAACACTACACAACCTCCACGCAGTCGCAGTAGTTTCAACTCTAGAATATAAGATGGGGCTGAAGTAAAAGGCAGAGATGCCAAGACCACAAGCTACAAAAATTTCCCAAAGATGGGATCTTGCATTCACATCTAACAGAACTCTTCATTCCAGACTTGGGAATTCCAGTTCCCAAGGACTTTATCTGGATGAGTGGAGTTAGGCTGCCCCAAAATCCACCCACCCTTGGAGGGCCAAACCCAAGACATGAAGCCCATGGAGGAGCTTTGTGTCAGTGACAAAAAATACAAATTTACAAAGCTCACTGGGAGTACACCAAGCCCTTTTCCAGCAAGAAAAGCTGCCCCCCATCCTTGCTGGGGATGGGGGAAAGGGGAACATCCATGGATGTCGTCCCCACCCCACACTCCAGCCCCCCAGGGAAGAGCCCCAAGCCCCTGGTGTCTCCACAGCAGCACTCCTGTGCTTCTGGACACAGCCACTAGAGGATGGCAGTGTCCCAGGCCACGCTGGGAATCACCAAATCCTGCTTTGGAAACCGACAGCACGAAGAGATCCCATCAATGGGATCTCACTTCCAAAGCTGGAAGTTCCCAGCCCTCAGCTCTTATTGCAACGCTGTGACAGCCCCAGCGAGGGGAGAGATTGATGGATCTGACTCCATGGATATCAGAAGGCTAATTAATTACTTTAATTAATTAATTACTTTAATTACTTTATTATACTTTATTATTCTATACATCTAAAACAAGGAACCAAAACCCCATCACTCTGGGTAAGCAATCTCCATATTGCATTCTACTTTTGCACAAACACAGGCACAGCAAGTGATAAGAATTGTGTTTTTCCTTTCTCTGAGGTTCAGAGAATGTGAATCCGAGAAATATTCCTGGGAAGAATTGTGCCTTGCTTTTCTCTGGGAAGAGAAATGCGGGGTTACAAGCTCCGCTTTGCATCCCAAGCAAAGGGAGGCCCTATGGAGACTGGAAATTGGGATTTTACAGGAGATCAGCCCCCACATGCTTCCTTTTCCCCTTGGGACACAGCTGGGTGTGTTTTGATGAGTTGCCCAGTGTATTTCCAGATCTCACTGTGTCTCCTCTCCAGTTTCTGTGAGCACAAGATAATCAGAGCCCCATTATCAGGGAGTTCCTGCCACCTCCATGGTTTTCCTGCATCCACCATCACATGTTCAGACCTCTGGGCTCTCCATGGGATCATGATTTCCAGCAAAAACAAAAGCCTGATGAGCCAAGGGGATGGAGGCAGCCCAGCATCCCCCCAGGACACCTTGGAGGGGATTTTCAAGGCAAATATCTGGAAATAATGAATGCCAAGTAGAAACCCAATTATGCCAAAAATATCCTGTCTGAGCCGCAGCTTGAGGGAATATTCCCCCTCCTGAGGAAGCATAACCACCAAGCTGAGCTGCAGAATGAGATGAACTGGAGCTCATTGGGGAATAAAACATCATCAGCTGCATCAAAATAAGATCATGGATGTGAGTGTGGTGAGACTTGAGGCTGCCTCCTTCATGGGTGCCCAAGATCCTCAACAAACCACTGGGAATCCACCTCCCTGCTTCCCTGGGGCTGAATTCTGCCCAGTGGGGCGAGCGTCCTGCTCCAAGCAGAGAAGAAAATCTCCATTTCTTCATGGGTTTGAGCAAAGCAACCATCAGGCCATCAGGGAGAATTCATTATCTCAATATGCAAATCAGTCTCAGGGTGCAAATAGACTGGATTTGCTCATGTCTGCTGGCCGTGGTGGTGGCATCTTCTCACAGGTCACCTGTGGCTTTCCCATTCCCTCCCACAAAGATTCCAGGTGCATCCCACCCTTCCTGGGATCTGCTGGGCTGGCCCCAGCACACACCAAGGGCTCTCTTAGGACTGAGGAGCCCAAAATGGAACGTGGTCTCCAGGCTTGGTCTTGCAGGGATCCCAGATCCTCCCTGCAGGTGTCCAGCCTATCCCAAGATGTGGCATCAGCCTCTGCAGGGTCCCCTGGGCCTCCACCCTGCTTCCCAGTGTGGTGTTATCCACAAAATGATTCACTTTGGTATGATCCACAAAATGCACCACTGCTGGCTCTGGGAAACACCAAGACAAACCTCAGAGGCTGGGGAAAAATGGAATAAAGCTCCTTGAGTGCCCCACACATGTTGGGGACCATCTCCATGAACCATTGGCTGCTTTGGGGGTGCTGGAGAGCTATGGTGACACTTCTCTCCCAAGATGTATCCCAGTCCTGGGGAGGGGAACCTGCTGACACAGAATCCTTCCACAGCATCCCTGAAATCCCTTTTTTTGCTGCTAATTAAAGTCTCTGATGTCAGTGTTTTGGTTCCCAGCAGTTGTGTAACACCGGGGCTCCGCGCCGCGTCGAGGGCAGGGATGGAAATAGATCCACCAAATTCCAGCTCCCTGCTCCCTGCTTGCTCCCATGCCTGCATCCTGGTGGGATGGATGGCCCTGGAGAAGAGGTTCTTCCTCCCAGAGGAAGGTGGGAGCAAAAGCACCCACCCCGTGGTGCCTTCAGAGGGGTGCCCAGCTTGATGCCACCCTCCCATGGACCACCCAGAGGAGCATCCTGACCCCTTTTCTCTCCAGCAGGTATTCCCATGTGGTGGCTCAGCTTTCCCCACCCAGACAGAGTTATAAAAAGGCACTGCAAGGCCTCAGGTGCATCCAGCAAATTCCTCCAGCACCAAGGGTAGGTTTTCACGAGGGACTAGGAGCTGGAACTGAGTCCAGCTGAGTCAAAGGTCCCTGCAGCTTGCCAGCTGGATGCAGGGTGCCCAGTTTCATGGGAAAGGCATCCAGCCAGAGGCAGATGAAGCACAGCCCAGGTCAAGTGCTCCTCACCCTGCACAAAACAAGGCAGGGGATACGTGAATGGAGTCAGGAGCCTCCAACCCGGACCAGCCTTCTCTGCAGATCATAAATAACCCCAGGGATGCTCAGCTCAAAAATCCCTGCTGCCGCATGGAAAGCTGCTGGCTGGAAGGGCAGAATGAGCTCTCCTGGCTGTGCCTGGGACAGCTGGTAAAGAGCAGGTTTAGGGTGGGCTTTAGCTACCAACTGAGCAAGGTCACCCTGCACCACTGACCAACAGCAGCCCCAAAATCCTAAGGACACATCCCAAGTTTTCTGGGTCAAGGCCACTCCCAAGGCCTTGGGACAACCTTGTGTGGAGTGTAGGTCTGCTCTGCAGAGGCAACAATCCTCTTCAGCTCAAGCCAAGGCTCTGACCTTGAGTTATCCAGATTTTGGGGAGCTGCAATGGTTTCCCAGAGCTTCCTGCTCTCTCCCCTCCATGTGATGGTGTCCCACACATTTCCCATGGGAACTGCTGATCTCTCCCCCTCTGTTCCCAAGGGCAATGTGAAAAAGCATCACTCAGTGCCCTGACAAGGACAACATGGCAAAGGCAGGTGGCCCCAGGGAGAACGGGTCACCCCAGAGGGCTGTGCCTCAGTTTCCCCAGCTGTCAAAAGAGGATTAGTTCACTTCCAGGATGTGATGAGACCCAGGAAGAAACTTCTGGGGCAGGATCAAGCCTCACAAAGGCAGCAGCTTATCTGGAGTGCTCCAAGCACTGCCCAGGAAGAGGAGCTGTGGTGGAGCATCACCTCCCCAGCCAGCCTGGTGACAGGCGGGGACACCACGGGTGTAGACACGTGAGGAGCTGCTTTTCCCTGTGCCAAGGAACGGCTCCAATTGCTGAGCCCTGGTTAAATCCAGAGAGTAAACACAGAGAGGATTTATGGGGAGAGAGCTGATGCCACACCTGCCCTAGGAGACCTGCCACGTGCTGCTCTCCTGCCAGGGTGGGAGAAGAGCTGAGGCGCTTTCCTAGCACAGCTTCCATTTGGGAAGGTGCTTCTGGGCTGGGATTTCCCCTGATGGAGAGATGTTTGAGGAGGCTTTTGTAGCAAAAGGGAGAAAACACCATAAGCATCATCCTGTTTGTGGAGACCCAGGCTCACTCAAGAGCAAGAAAATGCCCCTCAAGTGTTTTAATCCATGTTACACCTGGGGAAACTGAGGCACAGAGGGCTCCCAGCCATTGTTCCTCTGCAAGCACTGGAGGATTTTGGGGTGCAGGTGCATTTTCCCTCACTTTATTGCCCAGCTCGTCTCAGAAACCAATCTCCCCATCCGCCTTGTCCTTGTACAACTGCCCTGATTACAGCTCCAGCAGGGGATCCCACCCTTCCCTCCTCACCCCCTGCCTCCTCTACCTGCTTTAGGTCCAATAAGGAGCCAACCTTCTCCCATTACAGCCTTGGGATCTCTTCCCACAGCACAGGGGTGACATCTGGGTTACTCTGCCCAGGCTCACGTTACAAACCCAGCGCCGCTTCCCACCTGCTCAGCCTCAAAAATATCTGCGTGACACCCATGCCAACTTCCCAAAAAACCACCTGCTGCTCTCCATGGCTCCCAGGGCAGCTTTGCAGGAGCACCACAGATGTTGTCTGCTCACAGGAAGAGCCTTCTCACCTCTCTTGGGTGCCAGGGGGTGGTGGTGGTGGTGGGGTGGGGAGCAGCAAACCCTCGTTTGGGGGATAAAGACAGACCCAGATGGTCGGGGTGAGCATCTCATCATGCTGCTGCCAGCACAGCACTGTGTTTTCCAGGTGATTGGTGGCTCAATGTGGACACAGAGGAAGAGAAATAAACTCTTAGAAATGACCCATGAGCAGGATCTGCTGACTCAGCGAGGTTGTGAAACCACAAGGCAATGAGAGCTCCAAGAAAGGCCAAGACCTTGGCCAAAAACAACAGCAAACCTTTGGAGGAAGGCTTAGAGAAGCCACCCACCTTTTGGGTGAGTGCTGATGCATTCAGCATTTCCTTCTCCCTGCTCTCCAACCAGGCTGGTCCGGCTCCACCACGGCAAGGCTTGGCCAGCTCCCCATGTTTACATCCCCTGAGATGCTATCAGGAGCCCAGGCTCTGCCTGTGCTTGCAGGAGGTAAATCCACACTCAGTGCAAAGGGTGGGGACTTTCCTCTCTCCCAAGTTAAAGACAACTTCAGGAGAGTTGCCTCAGTGCCTGCTCTCCTCAAAGCACAGGCGTTTGATGTCCACTTCCATGGATTTCCAGATGTGGAAGAGAGAGGTTAATCAGCTCCTCTGGCTTGTGGCAAGTGGTAGCAAAGAGAACAGGGCTGGAGATGAGATTTCTGGCAGAGGATTTATTTTTCATTAGCTTGTTTTTTGTATTTTATCTATTTATCTCAGATAGAAGTTGTTCACTCTGCACAAGCATTTGCCATCATGCAGGACCCACTCTTCCCATGGGGCAGGAGGGTGTGGTGGGCCCCAGATTCAATGTCCTCAGCTCCAAAAGCAGTCAGCCATCAGATCTCTGATCATCTCATCTGCTGGATGGTGCCCCTTTATACCCAGAGCTGTCCATCCCATGAGCTCCCCTCTCAATCTTCCTAAATTACAAATTCAGGGAATCATGGAAGAGTTTGGGATGGAAGGGACCTTAAAGACCATCCAATTTTCACCTCCTGGGAATTTTTCCCTATTTAAAAGTTGTCCCTGGCCTTATCCAGGAGCCCTGTGGATCTCCTGCAAGGTTTTTCCCAGCCTAATCTTAAATCAATCCTGGCTTATCAAGTGTGGTCCCAAACAAAAGCAATCTGTGGAACAAGTCTGAGGAAGGGACACTGTTCAATAAAGTTGGTCTGGACTCTCTTGCTCCCCTCCTCCTGCTTTGTTTCCTAGACCCTATTTATGGAAAAAAAAAAAAAAAGAAAAAAGAAAAAAAATTACCCTCAAACCCAAATTTTTTGTCCATCACTGCACCCTACAACTAAATCCATGTGTTAGAGGGAAGTGGCTGCTCCTGGTGAGGTGGGAATTGCCTGGTATTCCCAGCACAGAGGGGAATAAAATCCCTGAAACTGCTGAGGCTTGGGAGGATACCAGTGGCAGATCACTGGAGCTGTCAGCCCCAGCTCCTGCACACCCCAGAAATGTGCCTGGGATGGATCCCACCTGCACTCTCCAAGTGCTCCTGGACAGGATGTTCCTAACAAAAACCCAGCCCAAGGGCTGGCAGAGCTCTGGGATGAGACAGTGAGTGTGTGTGTGTGTGACTGTCTGAGCCTGCAAGGGACAGCCTGGACCCCTTCCCAGTTTGGAGCATTCCTGTCTCTTTGTGGCTGATGTTCTCCAGATGTTTTGTATTGCAGCCTCATGTGGAAACCCTGAATCCTGCTCAGCCCTCCACGTTACACCCAGCAGAGAAGAGGAGGGAGCAGGGGGGTTTCACATCGCTCTTCCACATCATTTATTATATTTATAGCATGAATCAACCCTGGGCTGCACCACAGCTGCCCCAGAAGTGCCTCTTCCCGTGCCTGCTCATCCTTTTGAACTCTTTTTTTCCCAAGGAAACACCACATATGGGATCACCCCCCTCTCCACAAGCCCATCAAGCGCTGCAAAGCAGAAAGATACAGATCCAACCTCTGGCTTAGGAAATCCTGAAGCAGCAAATTGCCGGAAACTGAGAGAATCTAATGTGGAAAGCATTCCCTGGCTTGGCCCTGGCCTCACATTCCTGAGGAGCTGCTCCCCCCAGTCCCAGCCAGGGGATGGATACCAGCAGAGTGGGGCCATGGCTCTGAGCCAGGAGAAGCTCCCTTGCCACTGTGCATGCATGTTCCTTGTCCATATTGTCCATATTGTCCATTTCTGGTGGATTTTGTTGGACCCAAGGACCTTGCCTGTGTCTCTGATCCAGGAGGAGCTCCCTTGCCACTGTGCATGCATGTTCCTTGTCCATATTGTCCATATTGTCCATTTCTGGTGGATTTTGTTGGACCCGGAAGTTCTGCCTGTGGTGGGGTTCACAGGGGTCTTAGGATGAGGGAAGAGACGAGGATCTGACTCCATGTTTCAGAAGGCTTGATTTATTAGTTTATGATATATATTATATTAAAACTATACTAAAAGAATAGAAGAAAGGATTTCATAAGAAGGCTAGCTAAGAATAGAAAAAGAATGGAAAAAAAGGCTTGTGACTGACTGAGACAGTCTGGATGGCTGGACTGTGATTGGCCATTAATTAGAAACAACCACATGAGACCAATCACAGATGCACCTGTTGCATTCCACAGCAGCAGATAACCATTGTTTACATTTTGTTCCTGAGGCCTCTCAGCTTCTCAGGAGAAAAAATCCTGAGGAAAGGATTTTTCAGAAAATATCATGGCTACACCTGCCTGTGTCTCTGACGGGTGGGACGAGGTGTTGGTGCACTCCTGAGGGATAAGGGGGAATCTGGTTATCCTCCCTCAGCTCTTGGCTCTAGTTTGGTCCCTGAAGTGACATTCTAATGACACTCTAAGTGGCATTCTAGTGCACCATGCCCACCAGGGACATGGGTTTGGCAGCATGGATGCAGTGGGACATCCCATTCCCAGTCAGAGCTGATGGACACGGTGCCTCCAACAAACGGGTTTGACTTCCCATTAGGAAACATCCTCATCTACCACGAACAGGCATTTTAAGACACCCCTCCTTTACCATTCCTCCACACTCCACGCATCACTGAGGGTGAGAGCAATCCTGCCCTCTACCCTCTGCAATCTTCCCATGGCTGGGGCTGCTCCCACCTGAGCCCACTTTTCCCTGTGCCATCCATCCTCTGCTCTTCCCAGCAAGCCCATCCTTGTGCCAGGGCCGGCTCCTGCCCCGACAAGGACGCTCAGCCTCAATGAAGGTCTTTTTCCCAGAGCAGGAGGGGGCAGGCAGAGCCCAGAGTGGTGTTAAGGGGGGAGGGACGGTCTGGCTGCCTGAGGGGAATTCCCGACTGCTTCCTCGCCTCTCAGGAACCACCTGCATCCTCCAGCAAATGCTCCCTGCTCCAGAAGAAGGCGCTTGAAAAGTTTTCCTGACCTCAGTGGTAGGAAAAACCTCATCTCCATCCTGACAGTGCTGAGCCAAACATCCCAAACTGCCAGAGACATTCCCAGCAGGATCAGTCCCAGCCTGTGGCTCTGAGTCCCCCTAAATGAAGTTTTCAGCATTGCCTGGCGATGGCCAGGTTTGTAATTTTCCCCTGGCCCGTTTTTGGGGCAGGAGCATGAGGAAGAGGATGGACCCACACGGATACAGGTTGGGCTATTTCATCTCCAAGCACCTGCAAGCAGGCTCCTCCCCAGTTTACTTCCCAGCTTGGATGCAATCGGTGACTCCCTGAATTCCCCTTTCCTATCGGGGCTGGCAGGATCCTGTGCTGCAGCCAAGCCCCTCGGAGCGTGAGGAAGAGGAAGAGCTGCAGGGTTTTGGTTGCCACCCAGGAGCTACACCTGCTCCACTGGCTCAGCAGGGCATGATCCCCAGGTGGATGCAAAGGTGAGGAGGGAGGTGGGAGGGGGGTCAGCCCCGGGCAAGCCCTGCCAAAGCAGTGTCACCGCCTGACTCACAAAGTCATTAATGAATCAAAGCTCCCGGGTAATTGCTGTTATGAGGAAGAGGAAGAGTGTGTGCTGCTCCACCCTGCTCTGCATTGGGCTGGTCAGGGGTAGGAGCAGCGTGGAACGGATGGAGAGGAG
This sequence comes from Geospiza fortis, assembly GCF_000277835.1. Classification (NCBI taxonomy): domain Eukaryota; kingdom Metazoa; phylum Chordata; class Aves; order Passeriformes; family Thraupidae; genus Geospiza; species Geospiza fortis. The sequence continues at coordinate 1,433,837 of NW_005054452.1, forward strand.
GTGTGAGAAAGCAAAGCTGCACCCTGAGCAGGGCACAGAGCTGGCAGTGCCACCACAGCAGGGAGGGACAGAGGGAGGCTCTCCACAGCCCAGGCAGGGGCACAGATGGGATGGGCACACGTTGATATTTATGGAATCATAAATTCTATGATATTTATAGAATCATAAAATCATTAAGGTCGGGAAAGCACCCTAAGATCATCCAGCCCAACTGTTAACAGAGAGTGTCCTTGGCTGAGAGGGGACAGGGATCTTGGATCAGCTGGCACGGCCACCCCAGAGACCTCAAGGGAAAGGAGGGGAGAAGGGGAGGCAAGGAGTGGGGAGAGCAAACAGGCAGGATGGATCAAGAAAGGAAAAAACAGAAGAGGGAGAAAGGGGAAAAGTGAAATGGATATTTTTCCAGTAAGGGTCTGTCCAGGACCTGGCAGGGCTATGCCATGGGACCAAGGAAGGGGATGATCTGCAGGAACCCAACCCTTCCTCTGCCCACCAGCTCCACCATCCACAGCACCTCTGTGATGGGCTTGGCCAGGCTGGTGATGCTGAAGGTCCCCTTGACCACAAAGGAAAAGATGTGGGGGTAGATCAGAGAATCATGGAATCATTAAGGTCAGAAAAGCCCTCTAAGGTCATCAAGTACAACTGCCAATCCCACCATGGACCATGTCCCCAAGTGCCACATCCACACAGCTTTTAAATCCCTCCAGGGATGAGGATTCCACTCTGGGCACCTCTCAGGTCTTGACCCTCCTGTCAGAGAACAAATTTTCAGAGGAGCAGGAGATCCTGACAGGCAATGAGAGGGATGCTGCCACTACTCCAGCTTTCACCTTCCCAGGGACACTTCAGTGCCATCCTGAACTTGTCACCCCATTTGAATTGCGGTGACGACAGATCTGCCGTGGCATTCGTAGTCCTGCACTGCCAGAGAGGAATGAGAGGAGAAAGGAGACATCTTCCACCTTCCCATGGGACAGATCCACCCTCCCTTATCACCTCATCTCTGTAAGATCCAGGCATGCAGCTGGGCTGGATCACGAGTGCCTTCACTCATCACAAAGAAAAACAGGATGTTCTCATACATACAGTAAGGTGTTGGTAGCAGGAACACGTGGAGCAGGGAGAAAGTGAGCACTGTGGTTCTCTCTGAGGCCAGGGAGGGAATCAGGTGCATCCCCACACCCCCAATTAGCTGAATTTGGGTGCCCCCACCCCGCATCCTCCCTCTGCCAGCACGCAGGCAGGAAGAACTCTGCCCATCCAGCCTTCCCCTTCCACTGAGGGGGACTTCCTTGGCCATATTCACATTCTCTGAAAAATCCCTTCACCCAGGGTTTTTCTCCTGGGAAGCTGAGAAGCCTCAGAGAAAAAGGAAAACAAGTCTCATCTCATTTGCTTCTCCTGTGTTGTGCTCATGTGGAATGTGTTTGGAGATTGTTTACCCACAGGTGATTGTTTCATTGGATTCTGCTGTGAGTTGGTTTCACTCCTTGGCCAATCAGTGCCAAACTGTGTCAGACTCTGAAAAGAGTCACGACTTTTACTAAAAAGTATTATATTTTTAGCCCTCTGTAAGTATCCTTTCTGTATTCTTTAGTATAGTTTAGTTTAGTATTCTTTAATATAATACAGTATCTTTAAATAATAAATTAGCCTTCTGAGAACATGGAGTCAGATTCATCATCCCTGCCTTCATTCATCGGGGCACCCCACAAATACAATATATTCCCATGTAGGCAGCAGTGCTTCCCAAAGGGAAACTGAGGCAGGGAGGGTGGTTCACCACAGGAGCTGCCCTCTGTAACTGGCAGTAGACCCTGGGCATAAACCAATGTCCAGGAGTTTATTTCTCCTGTGCCAGCACTGGAGTCACAACAGACACCCTGCCTGCCCACGTCCAGAGGGCTGTGGGGCCATTTTGGGGTGGTTTTTATTTTCTCTCATCCAGGCAAAGAGGTTGGACATGCCTCAGCTGTGTGTGCTGGCAGCCCAGAAAGCTCTGGGCTGATGTCCCAGTGTGGGCAGCAGGGGAAGGGGTGGGATTTTGCTCCTCTGCCCTGCTCAGGTGAGACCTCACCTGCAGAGCTGCTCCAGCCCTGGGGACAACAGCAGAAGGAGCTGGAGCTGCTGGAGCCAGTGCAGAGGAGGCCACAGAGCTGCTCCAAGGGCTGGAGCCAGGCTGGGAGAGCTGGGGGTGCTCACCTGGAGAAGGCTCCAGGGAGAGCTCAGAGCTCCTTCCAGGGCCTAAAGGGGCTCCAGGAGAGCTGGAAAGGGACCTGGGACAAGAGCCAGCACTCTTCTCATCAGGAAAAAGGGGAATGGTTTCACAATGACAGAGGGCAGGGTTAGATCGATATTAGGAAGAAATTCTTCCCTGAGAGGGTGGGGAGGCCCTGGCACAGGTTGCCCAGAGAAGCTGGGGCTGCCCTTGGATCCCTGGAAGTGCCCAAGGCCAGGCTGGGAACAACTTGATCTAGTGGAAGCTGTCCCTGACCACGGCAGGGAGGGTTGGCACAAGATGAGCTTTAAGGTCCCTTCCCACCCAAACAATTCCATGACTCCGTGCCAAGGACAAGGCTCGCAGCACTCCCTCCCTCTCTCCCCTCCAGCTGCAGCTCCGGAGTGGGAGGAATGGCAGAACTCGATTTCCGAGCGCATTTGCTTCCCAAATCCCTCCTGTCCCGGCAGTTGCCGGCAGGGCTCCCCGCGGGGCTCTTCCCAACGCCAGGACTCCCAGCTCCAGCATGCCCGGGCGGATCCTTCCCACAGCCGAGCGGGGATTCCCACAGCGGGAACAAGGCTTCACCAGTGAAAACATCCAGCGGATCGGCCTCAGCGCCCGGGAATGCCAGGGTCAGCGCCGGGAGCCCTCCCACGGCAGCGCCGGGGGCCCGGGAGGCGCATCCCAGTGTCCCCTGGTGTCACAGAGCCCGGGATGTGCATCCCAGTGTCCCTGCGGGATGTGCATCCCAGTGTCCATCCCATCACAGAGCCAGGGATGCGCATCCCAGTGTCCCCTGGTGTCACAGCACCCGGGGTGCTCATCCCAATGTCCATCCTGTCACAGCACCCGGGATGTTCATCCCACTGTCCCCTGCTGTCACAGCACCCGGGCCCGCCGTGTCCCTCCGTGCAGCCTGGAGAGGGAAGGAAGGGGACAAAGAGGATCAGCTTCCCTTGTATGCCTGGGACATCCTCGGAGCAGCGCGTGACGCTGGCTCTGGGGACATCCCAGCTCCAGGCTGATGTCATTCCCCCCGCAAGTGATGTCGTGTCCATGCAAAGGGACGGGGGTGGGGACAGCTGGAGGGGTGCGGGCAGCGATGAGCAGAGCAGGACAGTGCCCACCCGCACACCACCCCTGGTGCCACCTCCTGTCCCCTCTGGGTCACCCCCCCTGCCACCCTGTTCCCATTTCCACCAAGCCCTGTCATCTGTCGTCCCTCCTGCCAGGCCCTGTCTCCATCCGCACTCGCTGCCACCCTGTCCTGTCCCCACTGCCACTTCATGTCCCCAAAGTCATCTCCTGTCTCCACAGCCCCCCCACTTCACCATCCCCTTTCCCCAGTGCCACCCTGTCCCCAGTGTCATCCCTGCCATCCTGTCACTTCAAGTCCTCACTACACCATCCCCACCTCCTCTGCCCAGTGCCACTGCAATGTCTCCTTATGCCCCCACAGTCACTCCCGGCTCCCTCTCGACCCTCCGTCACCTCTGTCTGTCCCAACCCCTCCCCGTGTCACCACCCGCCACCTCCTTTCGCTGTCACCCCCGTGTCACGCCCCATCACCTCTGTCACCTTCCCCTGTCCCACCACCCCTTTCCCGTCATTCCTCGCCACCTGCTTTCCTTGTCCCATCCTGTCCCCGGGTCACCCCCGTCCCCCCCCCACCCCATCCGCTGTCCCCTCATGTCCC
>NW_005054452.1:1437868-1463091 GCF_000277835.1 Geospiza fortis
AGGACCGCAACCCCCCCGAGCGCCCGCATGAGGGGAGGGGACCCCCTCTGGGGACCCCCATGTGGGGTGGGACTCCTCGCTGTGCCGTGTTCTGTGGGGAAGGGACCGCTCTGCATCCCCACTGTGTGCCTGGGGTCCCTCCCTGTGCAGCGCTCTGTGGGGCAGGGTCCGTCCTGCAGCTGCGCTTTGGGCAGGACCCTCCCTGTGTGTCTTGTTCTGTAGGGAAGGGACCCTCTTGCAGCCCTTCTGTGCCTTGTTCTATAGGGGAGGGTCCCTCCTCCATCCTGTCTTTGGGCTGTACCCTCTCCCTGCGCCTTATTCTGTAGGGACGGGTCTGTTCAATCCCCTCTCCCTGTGCCTTGTTCTGTGGGGTAGGGTCCCTCCTCCGTGCCCTCTTCGGGCTGTACCTCACTCTGTGCCTTGTTCTGTGGGACAGGGTCCCTCCTCCATCCGCTCTTTGGACAGGACCCTCTCTCTGTGCCTTGTTCTGTGGGGCAGGGTCTGTTTTCCAGCCCTCTGTGGGGCAGGACCCTCTCTCTGTGCCTTGTCCTATGGGACAGGGCTCCCCCTCCACCCTCCCCCGCTGTGGGGCAGGGGCGCCCCCTCCTCAGCAGCTCCCATGGGGGACAGGGTCCCTCTCTGTCTCTGCTCCGCTGTCCCCTCTGGGACAGGGACCTCCACAGCGCAATGGAGCAGCCCCCACATCCCTGCAGTCCCCAAAGGAGGCACTCTCAGGGGTCTGGGCTATGCTTTTGGGGTGTCTGGCAGCACTATAGGGCTGTCATAAGGTGCCGCTTGTGGGGGCAGATGGGACAGCCCCAAGGCTGGAGCCTTGGACTGGAGCTGCATCACCCCGGAGGGATGCTGGGGGGGAACAAAGGGACAGGTGACATGTCCCCATCCTTCCTGGGACCCCCTGATGAGGGGGAGCTCCTGGGGTCCCACCCCACGCTCGGCTCAGGGTCCCCAGGTCACCTCTGTTCCCAGTGGCCGCTGGCTTGGAATCAGACACGTCCCCTTGCTTTCCTGCGGCCGAGACAGGACGCTGCGGGTTTCTTCTGCTTTAAAAGAAAACCAAAAAAAAAAAAAAAAAAAAAGCCACCTAGAAATGGGAAAAGCTGCTTTTTTGGAGTTACACTGGGCTGCTGTTCCTGCCGTGCCGCCACGTCCGTGCCCTCCCTGCACCCGCCGCTTTGGCAGGGGACCTGCGTGGGACCCTGGGGACTGGAAACCCACGGGTAAAAATGCACCTCCTGCGGTTTGGGGATTTTGGTTTTATTTTGTTTGTTCAGTTCAGCCTGGCTTTGTCTTCGCCGGGGTGCACGGAGGAGAGCACGCCGTGGGTCTCGGTCACCCCACGAGCGGCGCCGGCTCGGTCGGATGTGGCAGCGTGTGTGTCTGGGGGTGCTTCCCCCCTCCCGTGCACACCTTTGGCAGGAGGCTTGGATGACATCTTGCTCTGGCACGCTCCTCGCCTTTGATCTCGAGTTTCCTGCCATGGATAACGTGTTCGGCAACACGCTAGCCCGGCTCCGCAGCTGCCGGGGAGGGCGATGCGGGTGCCTCCTCCTCCTCCTCCTCGTCCCGGTTTTCCCCAGCTGGCTCCTGCCTACAGCTCCCGGCTTTCCTTTGTTTCGGGTGCCGCCAGGACGGGCTCTCACAGCCCAAGGATGCTCTGAACGGAGCACAAAAAGACACCTCCCCCCCATCCCTTTGTTTCCAAGCGTTTGCGGGCTCAGCTGGTTTTTACACGGCGGCTATTCATGTGCCCGGGCAGATAAACCCGACTACTCAATGTCTCTTTCTTTTTTTTTTTTTTTTTTTTTTTTTTTTTTTTTTTTTTTTTTTTTTTTTTTTTTTTTTGTTTTGTTTTAATCTTTATGCCTATGGAGCATTTAAATCATTTTCTAAGGTCTATTCTGAGTGCTGACTGCTGCCCTTTGTACTTTTCATCTTTCATCTTTATGATCCAAAATACTGACCCCAAAATGCAGTTCAATACCACAGATAAGATCTAAATGAAATTATAATGTTGTCAAGCTGATGTATATTTTAATACTTTATGGCAAGTTTATTCCTTGATATGTCACTCAAGACCATCCTTAGTTTCCACTAGGTATTTTTTTTTTTTTTTTTTTTCCTATTCTGAGTTATTTTGGGTGCTTTAGTTTGCAGGGAGCACATCCTGGCTGCAGGCTGTGCCAGAGGGATGCAGCAGCTTTCTGGGAACGGGGTGAATTTGCCAGAAGCATAACTGGAACATCTCGTGGTTGTCCTCTGGTGTCCTCCTTGCATCTCCTCGGGTGAGCAGAGCCATAAGCTCTCAGCACCACGCTGAAATCTGGGATCACCAGCCCTTCTCCTGGGAGAACTCTGACCCTGGTTTTTAAGACCTGCTGCCAGCAGCAGCTTTGGGGACAGAGGAAGGTGAACAAAACCCAGGCCTGTGCTCAGCAGTGATGGCTGAAATCAGCCTTTTTTTAAAAATATATCTTTTACTTTACAGAAAGCAAAATATGAGTTCTAATATTATCATCATCATTATTTTTTAGATTCCTACTGCTGTTTCATTTCCCTCAGGTGCTGGGTTTAACAGCGAAACCATCATCTGAATTCATTTGAATGCTATTTTTTTTTTTACACAACAGATGTACACAAAGCACCTTAAGCGTATCAAACAGCCCCTGAGTAAATCATGTTGTTTGCTCTATCACTTTATTCATACAGGTTCGATGCTCCAGCTGATGCATCTGGAGTGCTGTGCCATCTGGAGCAAAAATTAAATACAAATTTGGCCCCTGGCCTGGAAAAAATAACAACCCCGTGCCCCACTAATAATCAGCAGTGGAAGGATAGAGCCCCTGACAGAAGAACTGCTTGGGGGCAATGTGGAAGGAACCCAAAATGCACTAATTGAGGTATTTAAAACGTATTAAAAAAGAGAAAATAAATGCTTCCAGCCCTTTGTGCCAGAAGCAGACAGGAGCAACAACGTGATCCCGTTACCAGGTCACAGGGCTGTGGTGGCAGATGGTGGTCCTGATCCTGGGCGGGTGGTGGAGCTGCTGGAGGTGTGTGGGGTGGTGATTTCCCACATCTCCCAGCCTTGCTGCTGGAGGAAATCCCCTCCACAACCTCCCACAACCTCTGTTCCACCACTGCTCAGCTCAGCTTTGCTAATTTTGTCCCCATTCACCAAGATCTGCTGCTTGTGTTGCTGGCATTGCTGTTTGACCAAAGGCTGTGTCAGATTTGGGCAGAACAAGATGTGGAGGTGGGTCAGCTCTGCTGGAACTTCCTGCTTGTGCATCCCAGGCTCAGATCCAGCCACCTCCAGGTGTGATTGGAGATAACTCTGATGGACCAGCTGTGAAGGACACCTTTGGGGTCAGCGTGCTCTGAATGTTGTGGGATCTGTTGGACCTTCAGATGAGGAATACTGTGTGCGCCACATGGGAAATAAGGTGATGGCTGCTGGTTGCTGCCACTGTTCTTGGCTGGAGAGTGGTCCTGGCCCTGTCCTGTGGGAGAGGCAGGTAATGGGGTGGACGAGGAGGAGGAGGATTCCCTGGTGAGGAAGCAGAGCTGCTCAGGATTATGGATCTGAACCAAGCCTGAGGGTTGTACCCAAGAAGAGCCAACTTCCAGCTGCTTTCCTGGATGTATGGGATTACAGGAAGACTCCTGGCTTTGCAAGCAGGGCTTTTGTGCTTCTGGACCATCTCTCCAGGCGTTCCCCCTTGGGTCACCGCTGCCAGTGACCTGCTGTCCCCTCCACTGGCTGTGTGGCAGAAGATTTGTTGTGAGTGATTCACTCACAGCCATAAAACAACACTTGGATGTGGAAAAGGTGGAGAGGCACAACTGGTGCTCGTTTCCTGTTCTCACCACCTGCACCTGGAGCCTTCTGCCTTGGGATGACAGGGCTGAGCCGTGGTCCTCCCCCACCTTGCCAGGCTCCTGCTGCACAGTAAACCCAAACAAGCCCATCCTTGGGGCCATGGCAGGAGGTGCAGCTCCTTCTACTGGTCCTCAGCCAATTTGGATCAATTTGGATCGTTGGTGTGGAAGCCTGGAGGGTGTTTTTGGGGGTTGAAGCTCCCCGGGTCTCAGCAGTGGTTGGTGTGCCCGAGCTGGGTTTGTTTGTTTTTGTTCCTGCAATCATTCCCCTTAAAGCTGAGTGTTGTTGACACAAGATAAGATCGGCCGTCACAGCCCTTCCCTCCCCTGGCACTGTTGCCCTGGAACCGCTCAGACTCAGATTGGGCGTGGCCGTCCTGGTGTTCCCGTGTCCCCACCCCGAGTCGCTGACAGGGCTCTAAAGCGGCGTCAGTGATGATGAGATACGGGGCTTAACTGCGAGAGAGCCCCATCATCACCTGAGCCCAGCTTAACTGTGAGTGAGCCCAGTCATAGCCTGAGCCCGCCTTAACTGAGAGAGAGCCCCATCATCGCCTGAGCCTGGCTTAACTGCGAGAGTCGCCTGAGCCTGGCTTAACTGTGAATGAGCCCAGTCATAGCCTGAGCCCGGCTTAACTGCAAGAGAGCCCAGAGTGAGTCCAGTCATTTCCTGAGCCCAGTTTAACTGCGAGTGAGCCCAGTCATCGCCTGAGCCCGGCTTAACTGCGAATGAGCCCAGAGTGAGCCCAGTCATTTCCTGAGCCCGGCTTAACTGCGAGAGAGCCCAGAGTGAGCCCAGTCATCTTCTGAGCCTGGCGGGTGCTCCCTGCGTTGAGGAATGGCAGCGATCCCATGGAAAACAAGGAATGCCAGTGATCCCATGGAAAATACGCCTCAGGAGAGGATCCAAACCCACGTGGTTTTGCTGCAGCCGTGGGTAGTGGTGATTTTCTTCCTGACCTGAGGGATGGGAAAGCCCTGACGTTCACAGTGGGCTGGAGCAGGGCCTGTTCCTCCATCCTGGGATGCAGTGGTCCGCACTGGAGATGGAGCTGTGTCATTTTTGGATGCTCAGTAACACAGGGAATGCGTCATTTTTCTACTTGTCTGGCATGTTTAAATTCCATCAAAGAACAAAAAGCAGTCCTAAAGGGCTCCAGCCACATGTGGAGGTGCCCTGCTCACGAACAGTTGCAGTGCTGAAGGGGTGTTGAGAGAATACATGCCTGGCCCTAATGCCAGTGAGTGGATGGACAGCAGGAGCTCATGGACCAAATCAGCTGGAAGCAGCTGGCTCAGTGTAGCTGAAGGCTGTGAGATCTCACATTGCTTCAATGCTGGAGCTGCAGCTGGATCAGGCTGTGGAAAAAGCACAGACATCAAGAAACGGGAGAAGCAGTGAGGGCAGGGTGGTGGGAAGCCTAGGCAGGGATACCCTGCTTTTTCTGCTTCATCTTCAGGACTGTGAGTGTGAGGAGCAAGAAGGAATGAGTTCTCCAGGCTTATTTTGGCTTTAGTTTTGTTTTTGGGTGGGTTTGCAGGACACCAAGACTGCTCAAGGACTTGGGTTCTCCTGGCTCCGAGGGGAAAAAGGATCTTTGCATGGGATAATCCTGGAGGCTCATCCCAGTGTTTGAGGGACAGCATGTCCTTCAGTGTGCTGTCTGCATGGAGGCAGGGGATGGAGATCAGTGTGACAGCTACCAGGGTTATTGATGTGTTGGAAACCATGAAAGCCCCTGAGAATGGTCACATAGGAATTGAGACTTCTCCAAAAAGGTGCTGGGATTGATAACCCAACTGAAGTGCACCTGCACCAACAACCACAGCAACCTGTGGTCACCAACAGGAGAAGGATCTGGAAGCCACTGTGCATCAGGAAAGCTGTGACACGGTTGCCAGCAGAGAGTCATGTGGGATGACTCAAACAAATGGATTGCTGCAATGGATGGGGGGTAACTTTCCATGATTTACCCGCAGCCCTGGCTAACTGGGAGGTCCCAGCTGACTGGAAGTGAGCAGATGTGACACACACAGCTGCAAGAAGGGCAGGAAGGAGGATTTTGGGAACTACAGGGCTGTCAGTCAGGTGACAGGAGCAGATCACCCTGAGTGCCTTCACACAGCCCCAACAGGGCAGTCAGGGGATCTGGAGCAGCCAGTGTGAGTTTGTGACAGGCAGGTCCTGCCTGACCAACCTGATCTCCTCCTGTGACAAGGTGACCTGTTTTTGCAGGTGAAGGAGGAGCCGTGGGTGTGTCTCTCTGGACTTTGGCAAGGCCTATGACACCACTTTTTCGTGGCAGGGGCTGAACTCAGCGTCCCTGGAGGGATTTAAAAGCCATGAGGATGTGGCACTTGGGGACATGGGTTAGTGAAGGCCTTGGCAGTGCTGGGTTAGCCTTAGAGGACTTTTCCAACCTAAACGATTCCATGATTCTGTGATTTTATTATCCCCTGAGAGGATTAATCCCACCACTAATGCAGCTTTTCACTCGCAAAGCGCTTTAGAGGAAGTTGTGCCAGGAGGGTGCTTGGAGAGAGAAACTGAAAGTGCTGAGCAGGAGGGAGCTGCCCTCCTGATTCCAGCCTCTCCCAGCCTGTGCAGTAGGAGTGAGTTTCCCAGCTTCTTGGTTTATGGGAATATTTCGGGGAAAACACAAGAGCTCCGTGGTCGTGCAGCTTCCCAGGCATTGAACCAGGGCATTTCAGCTCTCCCATTGATCCTTGAAATCCAGGAGGAGCAGCCCGGCAGGTAAGGAAGTGGGTGAAGCCAAATTAGAGCTGAGCTGAAGGGATCAGAGTCTCCCGCCCGACAGCTTCAACTACAACAAATCCACCTGAGTGGATCGAGTGGATCCTGCCTCCCGCCGACCGGGGCTCTCGGATTGTAGGGATCAAATTAAACTTCTCTCCACGCAGAGCTTTGTCCCGAGCAGGCAAATATTTCCTCGGTGCTTTAACGACTCCCATTTTCCTATTGTTCCCTGTAAAAACCCGTCGCCAGGCTGGGCTTCCCCCGAGGCAATTTCCTGGCTCTGCTCAAACCAAGCTGCTGGGTTGGGGTTTTTCTTTCGCTTTTTAGTTGAGAAGTGTTGGATTAGACCCCTTAGACCCGGTGTTTTTCTCCCTTGGCGTGTGAGATAAAAGATAAGGCTTTTAGAGGCTGTGGTGGCGTTGGCCATCTGAAGTGGGATGGGATTGTGTGATGTTGGGTTGTTTGAGGGCTGAATAAATTGGGATGAGCTGGCTGGAGCCTATCTGGTGGTGCTCTTGTGGGTTGGGTGTCTGTCACCTGAGCCCTGCACCCCAGTCTTGCTTGGCATTCACACCAAAAGACCCTCACTGTGCTGAGCATTGTTTGGGGGTGGCACTTTGGGAGTAAAAGCAGGAAAAACGGATCATTTTCTCAACTGTGGCTTTGCCTGAGGGATGCTGAGCTGTCATGTGCTTCTGAGCATTCTTGGGGCTCCCTCCTTGTGTGCTCCTCCTCCTGAAGCATCTTCCCCATGCAGCTGCCAGTGATGCAGCAGGAGGAGCAGGTCAAGGAGGTGAGCCAGGGGAGAGGGATGGAACTGCAGACAAGCCTGACATCAGGTGGTTTATTCCAACCTTTGATGCTAAAGCTGGGAGCAAGAGTGTGCAGGGAATTGGGAGATGGGACTGCAGTGAGGATGGTGGGTATTTGTGCCTAAAAACTAAAAATTATATGGTCCTGCAGAAAAATGGGCTGGAGAAGAGGGATTCTGCTGCCATCCTTTCAGGCATCTCCAAAAGGAGGGGTTTTAAGACAAGCTGATGAAACTGGAACCTTGTTTATAATGAGGTTGGAACTTGAGTCCCTTTAGGTTTCCTATTTGGATGGAATTTAAAAGAGGAAAGAAGTAAGCACTGACAAAAGTTTTGTTTCTTTCTTAGAAAACTTCTGTTTTCTAACAAAAGTTGTACTTCCTCTCTAAAGGATCCCCTGAATCCTTTCTGCTTCCTTTAGGTTTGATTTATCTCAGCTATCGATGTTCTGAGCTGGCACATCCAACTTAGTAGCAAACTGCTTAATATCAAACCCCAGACTGAACATTGCCTGCTTCGTCTTCTAAAACAAATAATTTATTCTTCAATATTATGAATCACTCATTGTGAGGGTAGCAGCAGATCCCAGTCTGTTCCCATGAGGGTGCCATGTTATATTTTCCTTTTTAACCCAGGTCCTTACCACAGAGCTGTGTGGATGAAGGCTGCTGTGTAGATGGGCTCAACCTGGGTTTTGTTGCTCAGATATTTTTTTCTTATTATTAAAATGATGTTTTCCTAGGCCAATGCAGAACAAGTCAGGTGGTTGGGATGGATTTTTTTTTAGCTGAAGCATCCATTTCCATAAGATGAGTTGTGAAGCCCTGGCAGGTTGCTTGCCCAGGATGGGATCCTGTCTTGAGCCTACTGTGGATGGACTGATCAGGCTTCCCTTGGATACCCACATCATTCCAGACAACCCTGTGCAGCACTGGGCTGGAAATCCCCCTTTTCCACCCCAAAACCAGCCCAAATGCAGATTTCTCTGTGAGGACTCGCTGTGTGGCAGCCATCTCTGCGGGCTGCTCCGTGCTTTTGTTTACATCTGGTAGAAAACTTCTTAAATTTCCTGGCAAGGGAGTAATTCTAATCCCTTTCAATGAGATCAAGGGATTAGTGTCTCAGATGCTTATAAAATTGTGAGGATTAGCCAAGCTTCTCCCCCATTCTTTCTATGCCACGTAACGTCATCGCCGTGTTTTAAAAGGGGATCTCTGTGCTGTTACCAAGAGCTGAAGCAATTTCTGGGAGCCTCTGCGAATCCAAGCGATTAAAAACCATGTCTTCATCCTCTCCCTTGCTCCCTCTGGATTTTTGTGCAATTTTTAGGGTGTTTTTCTCTTTTCTTCCAGCATCCCTGGTACCAAAGCACAGTAGCTGTTCAAGCAGATACGGTTTGCGTGGCTTGGCTGCGTTGCGGCGCCCGTGCAGGTAAGTAGGGAGCTGAGCCCAAAGTTTTCCTTCACAGACTCTTGCAAATTCCCATCTTGAGAGGACCAAATCCGTGTTATTTCACGAGTTTGCCCCTCATTTCAAAGGATTTGGGCTTTTGTGGTCCATCCCCAGAGGGGAATGGCGCTTCTGGGATGCTCTCACCCCAACTGTTGGGAGCAGGATGAAACTCCACACACCCACATTCCTGCATCCTCTTAATTACAACCCGCACTTTCATTAGGACTTGCTGCCTAACCAGCTCGAAGGGAGCTGACAGGGAGGAGGGTTTAGTTCAAGCCCTGTTGCCTCTCCCCTCAGGGCACTTTTTAAATGCCTTTTCTCCCGGGTCGATGGCTGCGTGGTCGCTTGACCTGTGTGAGCAAAGCGATCCCGAACTGCCGAGTGGTAGGAGCTCAGAGCCAGGAATTCCTGGCCCCGACCCAGTAGAGTTTCAGAGGCAAGCTTTTAAATATATACAAAGACAAGCTCATAATTTCCACTCTACTAATGAGGCCACGGCGTTTTCATTGAAATGTGCCAATAGGCGCCGTGGTGGTATTTTAGCAGCCTTGTACTGTGAATCCAAATGTGATTTAACATGGCAGCCCCCGCAGAGCCGAGGAAAACCGGCTTCTCCCGCTGAATTTCAATGATGCTGCTCAGCAGCACCTCCCAAAAATCCCCTCCGTGGTGGGACCTCTCCTTGTGTTTCATCCCGACAAAGCTTTTCACTTCGGTGAAGGTGAGAATGGGTTGAAAGGGGATATTTAGGAAGGGAAAGTCTTAATTTAAAGCCTGGGTGTAACAGATGCGTGGCTGGCTGGTGCGAGGCGGCGATTTAATAACCAGGCTGGCCAGAAATATCATTAAATTGTAGTAAAAAAAACGGAACGTGAGGGCTCCAGACATCGTGTTCTCTCTTGACCTTTAAAAAGCCACTTGAAGCTGCCAGCCTGCTCGTTGCTAAGCCACCTCCTTAGTGCCACTCATATATTTTCCCTTCTAGTAGGCGATTCAGCACCCGGGAATTCATGGAGGTCCAGCAGTAAACTGTTACACAAAATTCCCACTGGTTGTTTTTAACTTTGTAGCCTTGAAGCATTCAGAAAATATTTAGCAGGTTTGGTTCAGTCAGTTGGAAGAAAAATGTAAATTTTAAGTAATTCACAAAAGGTGTTTGGTTTGGTTTGCTTTTTTTTTTTTTATTTAAACAAGTTGTGCGTCAGAGCAGAGCTGTAAATTGGGGTTTTGCTTATTTAGGGATCAGTTTATGAGGAACCCCTGTAAGAAGCAGCATCCCTGGGCAAAGGAGGGGTGTGGGCAGGTGGTGTTGAAAATTTACACCATCCATCACCACCTGGTTGCAGACCCTGGGGTATGGGTACCCCTGGATTTTAGAATCACAGAATCATAGAATGGTTTAGGTTGGAGTGGCCCTTCAAGGCCATCTCATTCCTCCACCCTGCCATGAGCAGGAACACTTTCCACTAGACCAGGTTGCTCCAACCTGGTCTTGAACATTTCCAGGGATAATGAATCCACAACCTCTCTAAACAACCTGTGCCAGTGCTTCACTAAGGAACCTTCATCTTCTGCACCCCATTAAGGTCAGGCCACAGTTCCTGGAGAATATGGAAAAAGGATGATATCCCATGGCATCACCCCTGGTGCTGAGGAGGAGATGCATTTGTTGGTTGGTGAATGTTTTTCTCCAAGCACCTCAATTGGTTGTGCAAGCCTGGCTGTGGAAAAGTTCCATTTTCCATTCCCAACTAAATTTTGAGGGGTTTTTCATCCTTGCAGTCACCCTTCTTGTGCCAGTCCCATAGAGGTGAAGCAGTTTTTGTCCTGTTTCCATACAACTGCCAGGAGGTCTTTTTGCTGCACTCTGTAAAGTGTTGCAAAACCATTCCAGTCTCTGTTAGCAAGGGAGAAGGAATGATTAAAAAAAAAATGCTCCCCTAAATCCCAGTACTTGAGTCAAAACCAGGAAAGGAGGGTGGACTGTCTGTGCAGCTCATTTTTTGGAAGTATTAGGAAAAATTGGAAACAGCAGTGATGTGGCATTGGTGTGAATTCCCAGCAGGCTGGAGTTTGGGATTGTCTGGTTTTCCCTGAAGCCTTTTTCAGGCTGTCAGGATTGTAAAATCCAAACCTGGCTGGATCAAAGGGGGGCTGGGGGAATGGCTGCTCCGTGGGATTTGTTTAGGGACTTTTTTCCCCAGTCTCCAGTCACCACCTTTTTCACTCTTCTCCATCCAACTACCTCTTCTTCTTAATTTTTACCTCAAATATAAATGGTGCAATTAAAAGGGTCCATGGAGTGCATTCCTGAGGACTGAAACCCAGGATCCAGGAGCAGACAGCAGCAGCATAAAGAGGAATTCTTCCCTCTCTGGCCTCATGCTGCTTTTCCACCACAAGGCTTTACAGCCATCTGGATCCCCTTTCAGATTATGCCCCCCCTTCACAAAAATCCATAACCTAGCAACCTTATTTAGTGTCAGCTAGATCATTCTGCCTTCCTGTTCCCAAATTGTGCTTGGCTCCTCCAGCTGCCTTTATAGGATGGCTGCTGGCAGCTGTGATCCCATCACGGGTTCAGGGTGCTCATCTCCAGCAGGGTTTTGTAGGATTATTGATCCCTGTGTGCTGCACTGATCATTATTTTTTTTCTTCATTTCAGCTTAGGAAATGGGGGAAAAAGGCTTTTAGGAAGTTGTTTAATCCATCTGCTTCTTAGTAATAGAGTGGAGAGAGCAAGTTGCTCTTTGGCTCCATGGAAAGTGATTGGTTCTGGTTCAGCCTGAAGATTACTTGATCAAAGTGGGATTTTTTATTTTTTTTCTTCCACTTGTGATATTTTGGGAGTCCCCATTGCTTCCCACAGCTCTGTGTCATCACCCAGGAATTTTCAAATTCTCTGGAGTGTTTAACACCAATTTCTCTGCTCTGACCCTTCAGCTGTGTAGGCTGAGTGTTTCTCATGGAGTTTCCAATTTGTGTTCCCCAAGGAACCTGTTCATTAAGGAACACTGTGAATGAGGAAAACCTACCACAAATGAAGGTGGGAGATTATTCCCACTTGCCTGTACTCTTATTGCTCTTTTTGGGCTAAAATGCACCCAGATTTAATAATGTTTGTCCCACCACCATCAGCCCATAAAGGGAAGTGATGGCTCCTGCCTCCTCTTTTCACCTCAG
The DNA here is from genome assembly GCF_000277835.1 of Geospiza fortis. Taxonomy (NCBI): domain Eukaryota; kingdom Metazoa; phylum Chordata; class Aves; order Passeriformes; family Thraupidae; genus Geospiza; species Geospiza fortis. The sequence continues at coordinate 1,449,977 of NW_005054452.1, forward strand.
GAGTACAAAGAGGGCTGGGGGCAGGAGGAGGCAGCAGCACATCCTTTCCCACCACACTTTAGGGAGGAAGAGTGAGCTCACCAGGTCGTGACGTTGGAACTGCATGCCAGGAAAAGGGGGGGAAAAATAATTACAAATCCCCAAGGCCAAAGGGGAAAAATTCCTCAAGTGTTATTTCATCTCTGAGCAGTGAATGTAGCTGTCCTTGGGCAGCTCCTGTGAGCCTTTCTGATAGAGCTCTGCCAGCTCTGCTTCAAACCCTCCTGGGAAGTGATTCCCAACTCTTATCCCTGATGGGAGCTCAGGCAGGGCTCTCCTCCAAACTCTGCTTCCCCCTTCCTCCAGACTGTATTAAATTGTGCTATTGATTTTATTTTTTTTTTTCTATTTATTTTTGCCTGTTTTCCTGGAACTTGCAAAATCAGCCCTGAGCAAACCTCTGGTTTGCTTTTCCAACGGCGCCGGGAGAAAGAACTTGGCTTTACAGAGGGTGATGGGAGCTGCAGCTGACCCATTTCTGCACGTTTCTCTGCCAGTGGTAGCAAAAACATTTTCCCACTTAAAGGTTCTCTTCAGTTTTAAAGTTCTGGGATTTATTGTTTCTTCAACTGAATCAGAAGGACTTGCTGGAAATTGCAGCAGTACAGTTGTGCTGCCGGATGTTGCTTTCCTTAGACTTTCCTATTCTTTTTCCAATTGCTTTGTGGTGTTGTCACGTCACTTTCTGTGTCCCCTGCCCAGAGGCAGTGGAGAGGGTTAAGGTTTTGTGTTTGGTGTCAGCCAGCTGGGGAACACAGCCAGGAAATTTCCTGATTCCAGTTCAAAAAAAGCATCGGATCCGCTCTCAGGGAGGAGGGATCAAAGGTCCAAAGCCCTTTGTGCTTGGAGGTCAGTTTGGTTCCTTGGATGTCCAGGCACACAGCAAAAACCCACCAGCACCCCTGAGCCTGCAGGCAGCCAAAATGGGTGAAACAAATGGGTTTTTGTACTGTTTGACACCCAGAAGTTCTTTCTGTTGCTGTGATGGTGCTGCTTCACCCCAGCCAAGCTTTGGTGGATCATGGTACAACTCTGCCTGTGGTGTGAGGGACCTGTTGGGATGTTCCCTCTTCCCTGATCAATAACCCTGCCAAGCCTTGCACCATCCCTCACGCTCCTCCATTCCCTGCCAGGTTTGTGGAGTGAAGGATCTGGGCCAGGTCGGCTGCTCAGAGCTGGCACTGGATGTGGCATCCCCATGGTAGCACCGTAGCTCTTTGAAATTGCATCATGCCAAGAGGTTTTGTTCTCCCTCCATGCTCAATCCTGTTGTTCCTTGGTTTTGGACAGCAAAGGCCATCACTCCTGGCTGGAGCAGCACTGAGATTTCCCCCTGCTCCATGATCCAGCTGTGTGGCACCTCTGGGGCGATGGCAGTGCTGGTTTGGGGCTGGCTCTGCAGCTGCCTGTGATTTTCCCATCGCCACGCTGCAGATCCTGGCTCTGGACCAGCTCCAGAGACAGAGCTGGAGGAAATTCCTTCCAGCTGCCTGAGGTCAGGGCTTTGCTTTGCTTTTGGGGTCCACGAGGGGGATTTTTTGCCTGCAAGTTAAACGAGGGCATCTCTGGCTGCTGCCTCTTAACACCTGGAAGAATCTTTTTCTTTTAAATATTATCCTGTTAGTCATAGCCGTGAAATAACCTGCCTCTTGTAGAATCATTCCATGGAAGAATACCCTGCTTTGCAGCACAACTTGGGCTGTTTCAGAAAGGTCTTGTCAGCTGCTCCCAGTTTAACTTTCAACCAGTTAATAACGCTTTTGGTTAAACCTGTCTGAAACACGTTGCGAAACGCCTTTGAAACTCGAGACGCCGTTCACGCCCGCTTGAAACCTTTCCCATCGATAAAATATTCCAGCTTGGAGTTTGGCCACGGCTTAGCATTCACTTTTCCCTGAGATTCGTGATTTCAGGCCTGCCTGTGTCTGGCTCTGCTGGGTGTTTGAAGCTTCTGGAATGGGTTGGCTTTGCCAGCCTGGCCAGTGGGATGCCCAGACCACCAGCTCCATCCAGTTAATGGCTGAGGAGATTCAGGCTGAGTTTGCTTTGAACCCCTGTGGAGAAAGTTGTTTGTCTTGAAAACATAAAGCAAATCCCTCTAAAAACAGGAGTTTATTTACAACAGCAGAGGCAGAAGCCACTGCTCCACCCAGCATGTGGGCTGTATTTAGGTGTGAGGATGCACAGCACATGCATGGCCCCTTTATGCACTGATGTTATAAATAAATAATAATAAATTTTTTTTGAAAAAGGACAAGCAGCTCCTTTTAATAAGTAAAACCCCAAGAAGGAGCACACAGTTCCAATCCATGTGCCAAAGCAGCAGGAAAGCAAAAATCTGCAGCTTTCAGCCCATGGCATTACTTAAAGTGGCATCCCTGGTGTCGCCTCCTGGCTTCAGGGAGCACAGCTCTGCCTCGCTCCCCTCCTCCTCCCTGCCTCAGTTTCTCTACCTGTGAGCCGACAATTGCATGCTTTATTAATCCCTGAGAGATCTCCTGAGGAACGTTCTGGGTACAAGGTTGGCCCCACGCATTAAGGGCTTGCTGTGGCTCTGATGGGGATTAATTTGGGACGTGGCTTGGTGAGGTTTACCTTTCACAGCCCAAGTGTAATCAAAGCCCTGCCACGCTGGAGCTCGCTGACCTGTGACACTCCCTTCCTTGGCTGCTCGATGGGCCATTAACCAGCACTTTGGCTTTTAATTAAAGCTGGGGTTTGTCCTCCTTGGAGAAATGTGGATGTGCTTGGCCCCACGTTGCTGAGTCATTGGAGGGTGTAAGGAAGGAGATGTGGAGCTCAGGTTGTTCTGCCATTTGTGCCTCTCTGCATCCCAGGACAAGGAACCATTGTTCTTTGCTATTTTTCACAAAATCATGGAATTACAGAATCATGGAGTGATTGGTGTTGGAGGGACCTTAAAGCTCATCTCATTCCACCCCCTGCCATGAGCAGGGACACCTTGCACTATCCCAGGTTGCTCCAAGCCTCATCCAAGCTGGTCTTGAACACTGCCAGGGATCCAGGGGCAGCCACAGCTTCTCTGGACAACCTGTGCCAGTGCCTCCTTTTCTATGTGCAGCCTGTGTCCCCCATCCCAGGGATTTCAGGGGCTTACTGGAGGCCATGGATGCCCCACAAGCATCATCTCCCTGCTCTGAGATGCCTTGACCATGGAGAGAGCAACAGGGAGGCTTTTGTTCTGCACCAGAAACTTTTCATCCTTCTTTATGGCTCCTTTTTTATTTCTTTTGGCTGTGCCCTTGCAAATCTGAAGCAGCTTAAAATACACCCCCCCCCCCCCTCCCCCCCTTAAAAAAAAAAAAAAAAAAAACAACAACCCCAAAGCTTGGCTGCTTGAAATCATCAGATTTCACTGGAGTCCTTTAAAGTTAACAGTTTCCTGGATCCTGGGCAGACTAACTGATTTTCCCCCTTTAACCTCCGTGTTTTTTGCTGTAACGTTTCTCAGCTGTTGCAGCAGGAGGGCGGGAGGATCAGGGCAGCTCCAATGTGGAGAAGGTTATTTCACATACAGGGGTTGGATGAATCTGGTGTGGGATTCCCTGGTTTTGCACCACAGGGGACAGAAGGGTTGTCCCCAGGAGGCTGAGCCCCCACGACATGGCTGGCAGGTAGGTCATGGCTGCATTCCTGACATTCTTTTGGGGCAAAATATTAGGGAAATGGTTCCATTGGAGGGGATATTGGGGTGCTGGGGGTTGGTCTGAGCTCTGTTTCTGCTGACTGTTTATTTGCTGAGGGCTGTGATGGTTCCTAGCTGTGCTCAAGGATGTGGGGACTGCTGCAAGAGCAGCACAGCTCAGGTGCACACGAGCAAGAGGAATTTTTCTGGCTTGATGGGATTTGCTGCCTCAAATGCAGCCTTGGATGTTCCTTACCCACAGAATCTCTTAGTGGGATTGCTGAGAAGAGCATCACAAGTTAAAAGAGTTGGAAAGAAAAGCTACAGTCCAGTGCTGGTTGGTTTTGTTGCCTGTCCTCCAAGAGTTGTTTCTCCTTCCTTGCAAAATTTCACCTGGAGCTTTCCCAGACTGAGAGCATTTCTCTGGGGTGGCTGAGGAGCTGGAGGCAGCCAGCCTTGGCCAAAGGCAGTGATTATCAGCCCGAGGGTGAGGTGGGGCAGTGTCCTCCAGCTGAAACATCCTCATGCCCCAAGTGTGACCGAGGGGAGCCCCTGACCCATCCCAAATCCCTCTGACCCACAGGACTGAAACCCAAACCCAGCCCCACGACTCTGAGCTGCGCATTAACTCTGCCAGAGCTGGGAACAAAGGTTTGGGGGCTGGATTGGGCTTTTTAAAATTGATTTGCAAAGCAAACCAGCTCAGCTGAGCGGAACAGGCGTCGGTGGAGGAGCGTGAGCTGCCTCCTGGGTGGTTGCTGGGCTATAAAATCCCATCCCCACCAGCGCTGGCAGGGGGATGTGCCGGCTCCCCGAGCTCTCGGAGCGTTTCCACGTTGGCCAGGAGAGGTTCTGAACATGCGTGGTGTTGGTCTCTGGAGGCTTTAATCAAATCCAGACTTTACCAGAAATCGACTCGAAACTTCCAGCAAGCTGAGGAAACTGAAAGCAGCCGGAGCAGGGAGGCTCCCGGGCGGGTGTTTGGGGCTGGCAGGGATGTTGCCTTCAGCAAGGGGACAGTCCCCGTGAGGCAGCCGGGATGAGAGGTGAGTCTGCTCCCTGTGGGAAGTCAGAGGAAAGCTCACAGGGTTTGGGAAAAAAAGGCTTTTCCTCAAGGGGGAAAGGAGATTTGGGAGTGAGGGTGCTGCTTGAGGGGACTCTCAGAGGACACTTGGATTTTGGAGCATCGCTCCCTGGCGTGTGTGGGTTCAGATCCTGCGGTTTCCCCGCCGTCTTCCCGCCCTGTGCAAAATGAGGAGCTGTGCAATTACTGCGCCGTGGAAAACTCCCTGCTCCAGGGGAGGGTTTTGTTATCCCTTGGTGATTTTATTTGGGAAACAGGGCTCAGACTGCAGGTACTTTCCTTGCTTGTAAAACTTCATCACATGTTGCTCTCCCGTGGGCAGGAGGGAAAACAAGGTGTATTTTTAACTTCCTTTTCTGAGCTAGGGGCAGGGGAACTTTGTGCCTGGTTGTGATCATCTGAGGGCAAATGGTTCAGAGAATGATAGGAAGATAAGAGATAATAAATAAGAGCAATTAAAATCCTGGGGGACAGGATTTGCTGAAATCGTTATCCCAGACAGCTGCTCGGGGTTTCATTGGGGCTCTCCAAGGGGAGGGAGGTTTTGGTCATGGGTCCCAGACGTGGGACATGACAGCCAAAATTGCTGCCTCTTCCTCTTGGCCGCCTCTCGCTGGTGCCTCGGGGCTTTCCTGGGGGGAAGGAGCCTGGGGCTGTGCTGAGGAATAAAGCTGAAAGCTGCAGAAGTGCTCTTAAACCACCAAACCTGTGTCTCAGATGGGAAAACAAACAAAGCCTCCTTTACAGAGTCCGTAGTTTCCCCATAATTCCTCTCAGCAGCGCTGCTGTGTGTCATGGGAATGTCCTTGTCCTCTTCCTTTTCATCTTTGATAATCTTGGTGGAAGATTTCTATGGAATGAGGAGTCAGTCTTAGAAACCACTGGAGGGGAAGGGAAGGCAAACTTGCTCCAAGGCTTCCTGGCTGCTTTCAGTATTTTTACCAAGTTACTGCAGGGTTTGAGGGATGCTGGCTGCAGCTGGGGCTGCTTGGATGCAATTCCCACCCTCCATCTCATCCAATGGTTAACTTGGAAGGATGATGTGTGAAAGGAAAAGAGCTGGAGGAGAAACTCACAGTGGGAGAAGGAAAATCCCAGCCCCAGCTGATCCTGCCCTGCTTTGTTTTCAGGGTTACCAAGATGGGAACTTGGTTTTGGGCAAGGAGGAGGGGGATGATTGAGAAGTCATCTCCAACCCCCTCCAATTCCATTCAAGGGGACCACTGGTCTGCAAAGTGCATCCCTAAGGAATGTCACATCCCTGTGTTTTCTCCCTGTCTCCACAGCCTACCCATGAGCTCAGACTTCCAGCATTACAGTTTCAGGATGCCGAACATTGGGTTCCAGAACCTTCCTCTCAACATATACATCGTGGTTTTCGGCACAGCCATCTTCGTCTTCATCCTCAGCTTGCTCTTCTGCTGCTACTTGATCAGGTAAGGAAATATTGTAAGGGAATGTTCCCCAAGAGCTTCCCTGCTTCCAGGCCCAGCACTGATCCCTCCATCCCAAAAAGAGGATGGCAGCACCTTATTTCCTTGGCAGCACCAATTTCCTTGGCACATCTTATGTCAACCTGATGTCCCACAAAGTAATCACATTATCCACTTAAAACCAGGAGATACACATTTGCTACTAAAGGTCTGGAATTGTTGTCAGCTTGTCAGAAAACCTGGAAAGGGATGTTTCATGGTCCCTGCTTTCTGCTTAATGTTTCAACACATTTCCCTCTGTAATGAGTAACTCGTGTCCTGCGTGCCTAAGGAATGTTTAATACCTGCTCCGTTGCTTATTGAACACAAATTGCTCCTTCAACGGCACAGTTTGGAGATTAATGATGCAGAGTTGATGTGCTAATCTGAGCAATGGGGGAGCAGGATGGCAGGGTGAAAGGTTGTTCCTGTTTGGGGCTTGTTTTAATTATTTTATGGGCCATTGGGGAGATTGTTGCGCTGCTAACTGAGAGGAGAAACTCTTCCTGACGGAGGGAAAATGAGGCAAGTGGGGAAAAACCACAGTGCCTGAGAATTGAGGTGGTGATGGAGATGAGTTGTGCTGATAACCCAAGATGGGAGGAAGCTGTGCTTCAGTCTGTGTCTGGGAACAGAGGGCATCATTCTGCCAGCAATGGTACCCAAAATTCTGCATTCTCAGAGCTCTCCTCTCCAGCTTTTCCATCTCCTCTCCTTCCCCTCTGTCTTTCCAGCTGGCCCCAGCTCCCTGCAAGCTGTGCATCCATCACATCCCTTCCCTGTGTTCCTCACACCACAGCAGCCTCTCCTCACACCACAGCAGCCAGTCCCACCAGGTTATCTATCCAGAGGGTGTTGAAAATATTTTATCGTGCTCTTGCACACCAAGGAAACGAGATTTCAATGTCAACCTTCTAAATACTTGATAATTCCCACCCATTTTCAGTTCTGTATGAAGCAAAACCTCATCAAACATTCAGAGGAGCCCAAACCCAGGTTTACCAAGTGCTGATTTAGGCTACTTGGGCATCATATCTTAATTTTTTTTTCCCCATAATTATGAAAATTGTGTTTTGAATGTGTATGAAAATAGAGCAGATGTGTTCAGAGGGCTCAAGGACTTGTTTTGCTCAGGTGGAGCTCGAGTCTATACGGCTCACTTAGAAAATTGCAGAGGTGTTTGCACTTTGAGAGTATTTTCCTGGGCACTCGCTGGCTGTGTTATGCCCCAAAGAAGGCATAACAAGGAGTAATGTCTGGAAGGTCAAGCCAGAAAATCTTTAAATTTAGAAGCTGGAGGCGTGTTGTAAGAGAGAGAGGGTGAGTAACCGGTGAGAGAAGCCAGCAAGGAAGTGGCAAGTCCTCAGTCTCCTCACGCCTTTAAATCAAGACCAAGGACCTTTCTGGACCAGACATTTTGGCTCCTGTTCCTGAGGTGCTATTTAGCAACCCATGATAGATGTGGACTTGGATTAGGTCATCCAGTGATCCCTTTATAGCCCAAAACCCTAGAGAGACTCTACAAATGGCTCTTCAGCCCTCCTCCCTCAGCTCTTTTATTGGCAGAACAGAACCAAAACAGGATCCTCCAGCCCCCACTGGGGAGGGCTTTGCTGTGCTGTGGGTTTTAGTTGTGCCAGTGTCCCAGGAGCATCCACCTCCACGGAAGCTGCTCTGTAATCTCAGCTCATCTGGGATATAAAACTCTGAATTTTGGAAGCATTGTAGGTGGACAACAGGATGAGGACCACCCACCTGCAAGGGCAGAGAGACCGACAGAAGGACAGGGTGGTCCCTTCCAGAGCTCTGCTTCCATCTGTGGGGGTTCTTTGCAGGTAACAGCAGCTCCTGGCTTTCCCATAGGTGCAGCATCAGCACAGCCCTTCCTCTCCCTCTTTTCCCATGACTCCACATCTCCAAATATTTGGCAAACATCACCCTCAGGCTCTGGTTCTCATTTCCTGCTCTGGATCAGAGCAGCCCCTGCAGTTCTCCCCACATCCCCAGCTGAGGAGGCATCCAGAGTGTGGAAGAGCCAATATCAGGTGTATTCACCCCAAATCACCGAGTTGATGGCATTAAATAAAAGATGTGCTGGGGAAGGAGAGGACATGGGCTGTGCTTTGCAGCTGTGTCAATACAGACTGTGCTGCCTGCTCCAAGGGAAGGAAAAGTGACATTTTTAATTGGATTGGCTCAAAACAGGAGTCCAGTTTCACAACAAAAATCATTATTGCCTGTGTATTGTTCAGGTGAACCTCGAGCTTTTCTGGTGCTGCAAACCACTCAGGTCAGAGCTCAGGTCCCTCCTGGCTGCTGCCTTTGCTCAGTAAAATTACAGATAAAAAAGGAAGAACAAGGAAATGAGATTTTGCAGGCAGCTGGTTTTGTCTGATCTCTGGTGAATTAATGAAAGTGATAAACTCATGTTGCCTTTGGTCCCATAAAACCCAGTCCAGAAGGATGCTGAGCTGAGCAGTGCCACCCCCACTGTGGGTCCATTCTGCAGCATCCTCTCTCTGTGCTTTGCTGTGGATCGTGCAGGGCTCATCCCTGCCCAGCCTGGAGCAGCTCTGGGAGGCTCAGGGTACACAGCACCTAAAAAGTCTTTTTTTTATAGGATTGTTTCTTTCTGCATTCAGACCTGCCAGGATGCAACACAGTGGTTGAGTTTTGTGTTCAGAGAAAGGAACAGAGCTGGGGAAGGGTCTGGAGCCCCAGGAGCAGCTGAGGGAGCTGGAAAGGGGCTCAGCCTGGAGCAAAGGAGGCTCAGGGGGGACCTTGTGGCTCTGCACAGCTCCTGACAGGAGGGGACAGCCGGGGGGAACGGGCTCTGCTCCCAGGGAACAGGGACAGGAGGAGAGGGAATGGCCTCAAGTTGTGCCAGGGAAGAATTAATTTGGATATTGGGAAAATTTCTTCACCCAAATGATGGTCAGGCATTGGCACAGCTGCCTGGGGCACTGTTTGAGTCCCCATTCCTGGAGGGATTTAAAAGCCATGTGGATGTGGCACTTGGGGACATGCATTAGTGGTGGCCTTGGCAGTGCTGGGGGACTGGGTGATCTTAGAGAGCTTTTCCAACCCAAACAAATCTGTGATTCCATGAAGAGCCCAAGGAGCCTGGCTGAGCTGGGGACAGAACACAGTGATGGGATAAAAAGCCTGTGCCCAGGGCCTTTCTCCTTCTCCTTTAAAGCGTCTAATATGGAAATCTCAGAAGTAAACCTGCAAAAAATATTCCTCTGCATTTTATCCCCGTAGTTGTTCACGTGCTGTAGGTGATTCAGTCAACCAGAGAAGCAGGGAGCTCCCACTCCTGCAGCAGAGATCCCAGAGCCCAGGAGAGGCAGTTGTTCCTTCAGGGAACAGGGTGACAGCACACAGGATCAGCAGCCAGGCACTGTGTGGTCCCTCATCTCGGGCAGACATCTGCCAGGAATTCCTGGGGAGTCACAGCACTTGACACGAGATGGATGGAGGGAATAACCCTTGCCAGGATCCGGGGTCTCCTCACACAGCTGCTCCAGGCCCCATCTGGCCCAGGATCCTGGCTCAGGGAGCAAGGAGGAGCAGGCTGAGCTCGCGCGCTTCAGCACCAGATGTGCTCATGCTGCTCCCCAGAACCTCCAGGGAGGAGTTTGGATTTTTTTTTTTTGGGAAAATCTCCCTGTCCAGCTCAGCACCAACCCAGGGCATTGCAGATCCCTGCTTCCTGGCACATCCACAGCCAGGTGGTCACTTCTTCCCCATCACTGGTCTGTGGAAAGCCAGGGCACTGAGGGAATATTTCTCTGTCTGCTCTGGGGTGCCCTGACCCCCAGGGCAGCACTGACTTTGACCCTCACTCATGGAGAAAGTTTCCCAGAATTCAAGATAGACTGGAATCCACGAATGTGTGAAATAGATTATAGAGAGCAGTGTAGGTGCATCACTTGGTGAGAAATTGAGGTTTTGGGATTTTTAGTATGTTGTGGATGGCAGCGAGATGGAAGGCACAGGGTGTCATCCTGGGTTTCTTCTTCATGGTTCTTCTTCCTTCTTCTCCATGGGTTTGGGTGGCATTCTGTAATTGGGCAGAAAAGTGCTCATTGCAGCTCTTTGGGATCAGTTATTGGGTTAAAAGGGAAATAATCTAGGTGTCAGTTCTTAATTGGATAGTTTAGTCTTAAAAGATCTTGTAACAAGAGATTGTTGGCCATTTTGTGCCTTCTAATGAAAAGCTGCTGAACAGTAGTGAGACTGTTTTACTGATAAGAAATAATCAACACTGTCTCAAGTGCCTTCAAACCAGACCCAGAAAAACCAACAACTGGTACCCCCAGCACTGCTCCAAGGTGCTCCAGTGGCTTTGGCTCATGGGGGCCAAACCCTTGGTGGCCACTCAGTGCTCCATACAGAGGGAAGCTGCTTCCCATTCCAGGCCAGTTTTCCCTTCCTGTGTCTCCAGCCTGGCTCGTCCCCATCTGTGTTTCATAAGCGCCGGATCCCTGCGGCTCGGGCCGGTTTCATCCTGTTCCCTCCATTGTTCCTGCATCTTCTGCTCATGTTTCTGCTCAGGGTCACTGCCAGAGGGATGAGACCCCAGTCTCCTCCTCCTCCTCTTCCTCCTCCTCCTCCTCCTCCTCCCTGCCTGCTGCAGTGTTTTCCATAGTTCCGCAGGCGGGTTCCTGCCAGGCAGCAATGCTGGATGGCTCCCTGTGAAATTTGGCACTCAGGAGCTTTGTGCATCTCTCCCTGCAGCATTAAAGTGCATTTTTACCCATCTCTCACCTTCTAATGCCCACAACATTTTGGGGGAAGGTGTCAGACATAAGGAAATTTTTTTCCATCCCATTTTTAGAACTTCCCCCACTGCAGCGTGGCAGGGTTGGAAAATCCCCAGAAGCTCAGGTTGAAGCAGCCAGGGATTTCAGACAGCCCTCAAAAATATTTTTGCAGAATAGAAATTCCAGGCAAGGGGGTTTCCCATCTAAAATCACTTGGGGCTGGTTGGGGAAAATATTCCTGTGGCTCTCCAAGCCCTGCAGCCACACATTGACTCTGTATTGAAAGTCCTTGGCCAACTCTTCAGCCCTGGGGACTTCCCTCCTGAGTTTTCCAAGCACTTTATTAAATGCCATGTCTGGTAATGAGAGGCAATATTGGTTATTTTAATTTTAAGTGTATTTATTTTAGGAGCATAATGGGTTTCTCCAGCCAGCAGATGCCTGTGGAGTGCTCTGCTGGCTCTGACTCTGGAGAGGGGAGGCTGGGGAGGGAAGGGATGGAGCCAGCACTTAAAATTCCTGCTAGACTTGCCACTGCAGCAGGTGTTCTTGGAACAGGCCCATCCCATTCATCTCCATCCCTCACTTTGCTCCAGGAGTGGATGTGGTTTGATTGGTCTTAGAATTGAGGATAAAGCTGAGTTTGAGGAACCCAGTGCAACATGATGGAGGCTTTGGTGGAAAACCTCTGGGCAGGGTTTCCTTCCCTGTCCCTGCTGGAGTGGGAGCAGGGCTTTCCTCAGCTCTGAACCCCCATGCCTTGAAAAATGGTGCTGCATTCAGTGTTGGAGCTGTTGCCAGCAGAAGGGTTGGAAACTGAGGGATTCATGGCACACTGTGATTTCCTCACCCACTTTTTCTGGTCTTAACTATGTGGTTGATGTGTGCTTGGAAGATCAGGGAGGTCAGAGGAGGGATAAGGCAGGAGTTGTGTGCTTTGGGATGGAGACATTGCCCTGCCAGCGACAGGGAAAGCTGGATGTTGCCTAAACGTGTCATTTCCTGTGGCCATTCTCATTTCTGAAATAAAAAAATGTAAAATGTAACATGTTAAAGCTGGAAAGGAGGGAAGTGGAATGTTTGAGGTATTACAATAATCCTGATTTTTTTGCCTGACCTCACGTTTCTCCCTGGTTTCATTGCAGGCTCAGGCATCAGGCACACAAAGAGCTTTATGCCTACAAACAGGTGAGATGATCCTCTAACTTTTTTTTATCTTTCCCTTCTCCCTAGTGCCAAATCCATCCATTTTCCTCTCCTTGGGAGGTTTCTGGCCCTGTCCCTGCTGATTTTATTGTCCCCTACCAGCTGGGCCCCCCAGGACCATCCCTCACCTGCTCATCCCTGAGTCTCCCAGTTTTCCACTGAGGTCCTGAGCAGTGGGAACATCTCCAGCTCTGGAGCACCCCAACCTCTCCAGCCTGACCCACTGCACAGCAGTGATGCCATCACTCCCCTAGTCACCAAACTTAGATTTTGTGGAATCTGGATTTGCTCCCAGGGTTGGATCTGGCTCTGTTCTGACCCCAGCTCTTTGCCTTGCAGGTCATACTCAAGGAGAAGGTGAAGGAGCTGAACCTCCATGAGGTGAGCACATCCTGGGGCAGCAAAAGCTTCCTCTCCCTCCTCTTCCTCACCCTGGGGAAGGGGGCAAACCCTCAAATTCAGCTCCCCTGGGAGCAGAGCATGCAGCCAGCTGGGCTTTGGAAATGGGGAAAGATCCTTTGCAAAAGTCTGGATGAAACCCTCTCCCTTCTCCTGGCTCCCCTTGGCTTTTCCTGCATCTTTATTGTTATTTATTGTGTTCTTCTTATCACAGAGATAAGAAGCTGTGGATAAGGGGAGGCCAAGGCAGTCTGGGCCATGTATAAACAGTGTCCCTGAGCAGGGACGTCCCCTCTGGGGTGTGACAATGCCCAGCACAGCCCTGGGCAGGGAAATCAGGATAAACACGCTCCCCCAGCTCCTGCAAGAGGCAGGTCCCTCCTCCCTCCCCGCCCCCCGAGGGCTCAAACACCTTCCTTTATCTCCATGGCCTTCCAGGCTTTTTGGGGCTGAGCGTTTCTATTCACAGCTCATTTTTCCTGATGAATTTGAGCAGGAAT
>NW_005054452.1:1463101-1466338 GCF_000277835.1 Geospiza fortis
TGCTGAAATCCCAATCAAAGCACGGCCTGGATTGATTTATTCCTCTGGAGATAACAAAAATGCCCACCCACATCCAGGCACGAGGCTGCTCATCTGCTCAGCACCAGCTCCAGTTGTTTCGAAACGACTATTTATTTCATTTTATTTTATTTTAATCCCCTGAGCAGAGCCCATCCCACGTTTTATCCTGAGCCTCCACTCCCCACAGCCCCCAGGGTAAATCCCAAGGGCCCCAGGGTTGTGAGCAGTCCCTGTTCCAGGCCCCTATTTCTGATCCACTCCCTTTAAACCGACCTGCAGCAGATTTTTGTCGGCACACAGGCTTCAAAGCACTTCCTGGGGTGAGAAATGGGCTGGAGGAGGGATTTGGGAATGTGCCAGAGCCAGGAATGGCCTCAATAAGCTCAGCCCTCCTCCTCCACCTCTGTTCCCAGCTGTCTGCAGCTCTCCCAGCTTTTGGAGAGGACGAGGCCTCTGTGGGGAAGAAGACAGAGCTGTTCAAGCTCTTTCCTGGGATTTGGAAAAGCCTGGAAGGGTTTAGCTCAAACAAAAAAAAATCCCATTTGGGGCATTTGTACTTTGGTATTTGCAGGCAGGTTTTCTGGAAAGCAGAGAAGAGGGTGGGAATTTTCCAACAGGATGGGGCGGCTGCCCAGAGCTCTGTGGAGGGAAAGCTCCCACCCAGCCCTTCCCTCCCTGCCTCTGCCTCTGGTTTTCCCCTTTTCCCATCATTCTGCCTCTCCCAGGCCCTGGGGGAGCTCAGGATTTGTGTTCCTCAGGGGGTGACCCCAACAGCTGCACTGAGAGATCCCAGGCCAGGGAGGCCAGGAAAACCACCCAGGAATATCCAAAACCCCCTGGGATATCCAAAATGAGTCAGGAGGAATTGGCTGTGAGGGTGAAGGAGGTTTTGGCTGAGAAAACAGCCAGCAGCTTTCCCAGCCCTGAGACAGGCATGGCAACAATCCCATTGCTTTTCCTTTTCCCAGAGGCGTCCCTGTGGATGCAGCTCAGTCCCAGGGAGCAGGCAGCAGTGTGGATCCATCCCCTGCACCCTAAAACCTCAAACACATCCCAGTTTTGGGGCTGTTCCCTTGTGGATCCATCCCCTGCACCCTAAAACCTCAAACACATCCCAGCTCTGGGGCTGTTCCCGGAGGCTCCATGATCTCTTCCAGCAGGAAAGGAAGACCCGAGCCTCAGCTTGTGATCCTGGAGCTTGGGCAGCAAAATTTGGGAAGGCTTTAGGGGAAATTTCATTCCTGTGAGGGTGGGGAGGTCCTGCACGAGTTTTCCAGAGCAGCTGTGGCTGCCCTTGGATTCCTGGCAGTGTCCAAGGCCAGGCTGGATGGGCCTTGGAGCACCCTGGGACGGTGGGAGGTGTCCCTACCTATGGCGGGGGGGGGTGGCACTGGATGGTTTTTAAAGTCCTTTCCAACCCAACCCATTCCATAATTCCATGGTTTCAGCCATCTGGTAGTTTTTATTTACAAAGGTTGCTCCCTGAGCACTGACATTCCCTGTGCATCCCACCCCCTGCAGATCTGTGCCGTGTGCCTGGAGGAGTTCAAGCCCAAGGACGAGCTGGGGATCTGTCCCTGCAAACATGCCTTCCACAGGAAGTAAGTGTGGGCAGGAGGGGCAGGAGAAGGGAAAAAGGGGCAAAAAAGGAGAAGGGAAAAGCCCCTTTGGATCACCTGGGAGCAGCTGCAAAACCGAGTGACAGTTTGGGGAGCTGGGGTGGGATTTGTAGGATGCCCTGTGCTGAGACTGCACTTGGCCTTGGTGATCCTCATGGATCCCTTCCAAGCCAATCTGTAATTCCATGAAAAATGTAAAAATATATATCTTATATTGGTGTGATTTATATAAAGCAAACCTGCTAAAAATAATAATAATAATAATTATTACTATTACTATTATTATTATTTTATGTAATATTCCATATGCTAAAACTACAGCATATCCTACTATATGTTACAGATATTTTTATATTCTCTGTATGTTTATTATATACATTATATAGATTTATAACATATTTATATTTATATTTATATTTATATTTTTACATATTTATACATTTGTATATACACTATACTGTATATACTGCATATACTATATAAAACTATATCTAATATATAATATATATTACATAGTATATATAATATATATTATGTGTATATTAAATGTGTGTATATATACATTTATATATACACTATGCTATATATACTGGATATACTATCTAAAACTATAATATATATTACATTATATATATTATAATATATAACATAATATATAATTATATATAATACATAACATCCATAATAGTATGATTATATCAGTTATTTACATTATTTTTATTTTTGTTTATCCATACACATTATATACATGCTTGTGGATTATTGGTATATTATTTATAGATTCTGTGTTTATAATTTCACAGACACCTTTTATGTATATATTTTGGTAAATTTTTGATAGGTGTATGCATTTTTATATCCCTATTATAAAAACATAAATATTAATATGAATATAAATATAAAATTATATATTATATAAATATAAATAATACATAAAACATATCTATACAAAATCCCTGTATATAAACACAGAGAACCCCCCCAAAAAAATCCCAATAAAACATAAAGGCACACAAATGGTGAATTAAAAACTGGGCACAGCAAAGCTCCAGGGCAGAGTAGAGGGGCTTGGGGGGGATTTTTGCAGCTCCACATCAATGTCAGGTGTGCCCAGTGATGTCAGGTGTGTCCCCATCAATGTCACATGTGTCACCACTGATGTCAGGTGTCCCCAGTGATGTGAGTTGTGTTCTCAGTGATGTCAGATGTGTCCCCACCTACATCAGGTGTGTCTCCATCAATGTCTGGTGTGTCCTCACTGATGTCAGCTGTGTCCCCACCTGTATCAGGTCTGTCCTCACTGACAGGAGGTGTGTCCCCAGTGATGTCAGGTGTCCCCATCAATGTCAGGTGTGTCCCCAGCGATGTCAGGCATGTCCTCACTGATGTCAGGTGTGTCCCCACCTGTATCAGCTGTGTTCCCACTGACATCAGGCATGTCCCCAGTGATGTCAGGCATGTCCTCGCTGATGTCACGTATGTCCCCACTGACGCCCCGTGTCGCGGTGTCCGCAGGTGCCTCATCAAGTGGCTGGAGGTGCGGAAGGTGTGTCCCCTGTGTAACATGCCGGTGCTGCAGCTGGCGCAGCTGCACGGG
>NW_005054452.1:1467019-1468716 GCF_000277835.1 Geospiza fortis
CCGCCGACCACGGGTTTTGGTCGTCCCCTGTGTCCCCTGCCGTCCTCAGCAGTCGCATTCCCGGGGTGGGGAGGGAGGTGTCAGTATTCCCGGGGGCAGGGCTGGGGGGGCTCCTGGTGTCGTCCCCCCTCCCAAAAAAACCCGGGACTGTTTATGGAGCGTGGAGCCTCATAGACGTGTTTGTACACTACAAATTCTGCAGCAGAATATTTTTTAAAACATTCGCTGGTTTTGGTTTTTTTTTTTTTTCTCTTGTTTGTTTGGTTTTTTGTAAGCTCTATTTTTGTATATTTAATTGCTATTTGAAAATTCTAATAATGCGTCTTTTTTGCTAATCACACTCTTCTTAAGGAAAAACCAGGAAAGAAAAAAAAAACAAACAAAAAACAAAAGCAACCAAGAGTTTGCATGTGATTTGACTTGAAATGTAAATAAAAGCAGGTTTTGGAAGCGGGGGTGTGTTTGCAGAGGGTCTGTCCCCTCTCCATTGTTCACTGTCACCTTGGGGATGTCCCCAGCAGGGGAGGGACACGGATGGGCGGGTTTGGGGTTGGGGTGACGTTGTCCATGTCCCAGAGCAGAGCTGATGGGGACAGCATCCCATGGGGACAGGCTGGCTGCAGAGCGCCCCAAAACACCCAGCTAAGAGGGATTGTGCAGGATCCAGGTGAGCTTCCCTGCTTAGGGACAGGATATTCCTCCCAGCAACCTTTCCACCCCAAATCCTAATGCCGACCTTCCTTAGGGCAGGGCAGGGTTCAGCTCCAGCTCAGCGCTGTGGGATCTCCGGGGGTGCAGCTCCAGCCCCGTTCCCTGCTCACTTTGTCCCACTCCTCCTCTTCCTCAAGGCTTCACCAGGCGGGTGCCAAAGTCCCCCTGGGTTGTGCCCATGGGGGTGGCCGAGCTGGGGTCACCCCGGGCTGGGGTCCCTGCAGGACCCCGGTGTGAAGGGGGAGACGGAACTCCCGCGTGTCCTGTCCCGCTGTCCCCGTCCCTGCCTGCGGGGCTGCTGCCCTCTAGTGCCGGATCCACCTGGAATCCTTGGGATGAGCACGAACCTTAAATCCCATCCCATTTCACCCCGGCATGGTCAAGAACAGCTCCCACTATCCCAGGGTGCTCCAAGACCCGTCCAGCCTGGCCTTGGACACTTCCAGGGATCCGGGGGCAGCCACAGCTTCTCTGGGAAATCCATTCCAGGGCCTCTCACCCTCACAGGGCAGAATTCCTTCCCACTATCCCACCTAACCCTGCCCTCTGGCAGTGGGAAGCTGTCCCTCAATGTTCCGTTCACCTTCTCCAGAAGGATCCCCAGGGACTGTGCTGCCATTTTTGGGATGATGAGCTCGCTGGGTGCCTTCCCCCTGCTGGGACAAGGTCTGGATCTCCCACAGAGCTGCACAGAACAATTATTTTTGGTGCTTCCACCCCACAGCTCCTGCTCTGGATTGATGCTGCACCCTTCTCACCAATCCCATTCATATCAATGATCAATAATGAAGTTTTTCATCAAAGCCAAAACTGCTGCAATTTCCCCAGAATAATTAATGCTCTTTAAATTTTTTTCCCCCTTCTTTAAAATGTTTTGAAATACAACTGATTCCCAGAACCTGAAACATGCAGGATCAAGGATTACCAACAATTATTTTCAGTGACCTAAAAATCAAGTGGGGTCAACCCCAATTTCCCCAGAACAT
>NW_005054452.1:1468726-1472690 GCF_000277835.1 Geospiza fortis
AACACCCATCCCACAGTGCTGGAGCTCCAAGAATGAGACATAAAGCAAACAAAGGGTTTGAAGCATATAAAAAAAAAGCTAATATTTTATAACAAAGAAAAAAAATCAAGCTGTTTACAAAAAAGGAATAGACAATAAGCCGTGAGCTTTGATGCTGGGATCAGACTGTGCTGGAGCTACTCCAAAATCCAGAGAAAAAGGAGTTATACAGGCTCATGTACAGAGTGAGGAAAGGAAAACCTGCAGGATGCCGAGCCCAGGGACTCCAGTGCCTTGGGGCAGGGATCAGGCTCTGGGATTGCTGCTGGAATTCCCAGCCTTGCAGAGATTTCCCAGCTCTCCACAGCAGAACCATGGCAAGGTGGCTTCTTAAGAAAAGCCAGGCTTTTTCCTGTGGATCTGAAGGATCCCCACACCCTCCCAGCCCAGCCTATCACTGACCTGTTACATCAAGGAGCCACACAGGTCCCAGGCACACAAACATTCTAAAAAGACACAAGTTTCTGTGCCTTTTCCATGAGTTTTGTCTGTGAGGGTGGGTGAAAGGCCAGCCAGGTACATTTGTGTTAAATTTCAGGTGGTGCAGCAGGAGCTGAGTCCAGAAACCCTTCAGTCAGCACTCTGGAAATGGAGATGTTTTTAATGGAGAGTTTGGGAACCTTTGTGTGATTTCACAAGGAGTGAAGAATAAATGAGAACTTGAATTCAGCTGATCCCAAACAGGGTGCCCAGAGCAGCTGCGGCTGCCCCTGGATCCCTGGCAGTGCCAAGGCCAGGCTGGACAGGGCTTGGAGCAGCCTGGGACAGTGGGAGATGTCCCTGCCCATGGAATGAGAGGGGCTTGGAGGTCCCTTCCCACCCAAACCATTCCCTGAGCTGTATGATCCTGGAACAAAGACCAGGACACAAATGGAACTTGCGTAAGGCTGCAGGAAAAACAAACATTTTTCTCCCCAGCCAGCACAGATCACCTTCCACAGAAGCCCTGTGCTCTTTTCCCTGATTTTACTGGGATTAAATCCCTGGCTGTGTCCAGAATCCCAGCTCAGATCAGCTGAGTTTAGAGACAAACACAGATCTCCCCAGCAAAGCAAACACCCTCTGAATCTGTAGTTTCCTTCCTTTTCAGAGGGAGGCGCCACACAAGGAACCCACCTTGGAGTGCTCAGATCTCAGGATACAGCAACGAGCAGAGCTGGGCAGATTCATAAGGCAGGGAAGGGCTTGGGGCTGCCCAGCACTTCCAGCCAGGCTCACAAGGGAATCAGAGAAAAATTGGAAAAAATTCCAATTGGAAAAAAATTTAATAATTGGAAATTGGTTTCTCTGGGAAAAAAACAGGAGTGGAAGGGTGTGTTGGGATCAGGGTGATGGTCATTTTGATATCCTGGGATAAACCCATGACCTGATCTGAAGGATCTGAGCAGCTTTCCCTGTGCTCCACAGAGCTGCTCGCTGGGAAGCCAGAGCCCTTCCAAATCTGCATCTCCATGAGCTCCCATCCCCAGGGAAGGTGCAGATACCTTGTTGCTTTTAGAGAGCGTTTATTGAGCGTGCAGGATCCATTCCAAGCCCCCATCCCCGGGGTGCAACTTCCACAGGGGCTCCACACTGCAGTATCCTGCTGACAGGCTGTGTGGCAGCATGCACAGGGAAAAGAGGGAGCACAGCATGCATGGAAAGGGGAGAATTCCCCAAAATGACAGGAGTGCAGCCATGGAAAATGGAACATGGAATATTACAGAGATACAAGTGTGACTGAAGGAAGCGTCTCTTTGGTAACAGAGAGAAAACCCCAGACAAACAAACAAATATCCCTATTCCACCCTCAAATCTAGATCTCAAGGCTGGAGGCTGACTGACACCCCTGACAGCATCCCAGAGGGTGCTGAGGAGGTGCAGGAGGGCTGGAGACTGCAATGGGACTCACCCTGAGGCACAGACCTGTGCTGTGCTGCACCTTCCATCCCTGGGACAGACACAAGGACATGTGGAACAGGGATAAATAAAGCCTGGTGACAGCACAGCTGTGTCCCAGTGTGGATGGAGTTAGTTACACACACCAGGGCTGTGCTGATGCTCTTCCCCTCTCCCAGAGCATTTTCCAGCACCTGGAGAATCTCTGATTGTGAGCACAGAACTGACCTGGGCACTTGGCACTCCAAGGGATGCCAGTGGAAGGAGCAGAGTGCCCCTGCTCTGCTTTGTCACCGTCATTAAACATGGAGTAAAACTAAAAAAAATCCCCTAAAAAGGGCAATTCCATGTGACTGAAATGCCCCCTAGACCTTCCCATACACCCCCAGGTCCAGCCAGTGTATTCCAATCACATCCTTTGGAACAAACCTGTGCTGTAATCCCAGATGGATTTCAATTCTTCCAGACACCATCCCCAGGCTGTCCCCACAGTGGAACAGTCTCAGTGGGGGCTGTGACACAAACCAGGGGCTCAGTGACACCAAATCAGGGGCTCAGTGGCCCAGGGAGTGCCCTGAATCCACAGGTCCACCACAGATCCTGCACAGAGTCAGGCTGAGTCCAGGAGTCCCAGGAGAGCTCCAACTGCACCGAAGTAACCCTGAGGAGCAGATGGGAACATGCAGTGAAAATCCATGGAATGTGTTCCCTGACACAGGAACAGCAATGCCCACAGAACCAGGGAATGGCTGGGGTTGGAAAGGACCTTAAAGACATCCAGTGCCACCCCCTGTCAAGGTCAGGGACACCTTCCACTATCCCAGGGTGCTCCAAGCCCCACCCCGTGTGGCCTTGGGCACTTCTACGGATTTCCAGGGCCAGCCACAGCTTCTCTGGGCACCCTGTGCCAGTGCCTCAGCATCCTCACAGGGAACAACTCCCTCCCAATATCCCATCTAACCCTGGCCTCTGGCAGTGGGAAGCCATTCCCCTTGTCCTGTCACTCCAGGCCCTTGTCCATGTCCCTGTCCAGCTCTACTGGAGCTCCTTTAGGCACTGCAAAGTCTCCCTGGAGCCTCCCCTTCTCCTGGCTATTACACAAACAGATTAATTTTAACAACATATAAAGGAGAGGAGAAAGATACAACTACAGGGAGGAAGAAAGGAAAAGGAAGAAAATCAAAGGAAAAGGAAGAGGAGAAGGAGAAGGAGAAGGAGAAGGAGAAGGTAAAGGAAAAGGAAGAAGAGAAGGAGAAGGAGAAGGAGAAGGAGAAGGAGAAGGAGAAGGAGAAGGAGGAAGCTGTGACTGTAGCAGCAAATCCCTGAGCTCCTCCTGCACTGTGTGCACCCAACAGCTCCACATGGCTCTTTCCAGAGTACTCCCAAAGATTTGTATTTTGCCATGAGACAAATTTTAAAAAGGAATTTTACCTCATGTTCCAAGAAAAGTGCTTTTAACTGCCCCTTTGACCAGTAGTCCAGGGCATAGGCCAGGAGCCTCATGGAGATGGTGTTGATCCGAAGGAAGTTGCCCACGAACACCACCCGGTTGATGTTCTACAAGTGTTAGGGGAAAAAATAAAGGAGTATTAAAGCTAAATTCTATTTTCTGCTTGCAGTGATAAAAACCCCACATGGGGAAGGGTCTGGAGCACGAGGAGCTGGGAAGGGGCTCAGCCTGGAGCAAAGGAGGCTCAGGGGGGACCTTGTGGCTCTGCACAGCTCCTGACAGGAGGGGACAGCCGGGGGGTTCGGGCTCTGCTCCCAGGGAACAGGGACAGGAGCAGAGGGAACGGCCTCAGGCTGGGCCAGGGGAGGTTTGGATTGGATATTTGGGAAAATTTCTTCATGGAAAGGATTGTCCAGCCCTGGCACAGCTGCCCAGGGTGAGTCCCCATCCCTGGAGGGATTTAGAAGCCATGTGCATGTGGCACTTTGGGACATGGTCAGTGGTGGCCTTGGCAGTGCTGGGGGAATGGTTGGATTGGACAATCCTAAAGGACTTTACCAACCTAAATGGCTCTGCAATTCTATTCTTAAGTTCCTG
>NW_005054452.1:1472715-1477417 GCF_000277835.1 Geospiza fortis
CTGCTGAAAGTGTCTGGCAGAATGTGCAGAACACCACACACAATTCCATCACAAAGCAGGACCAGGCCATTTTAAGCCACCCTCTTCCTCAGACTCTCCCAGAAATTCCCAGGCCACACTACAGCCTTTCTCACTCAGGAATTTGGATACAATGGCTGATTTTCCTACAAAATCCTTGTACTGCCTGGTAACACTGTTCATCAAGGGCCACCTGCCTCCCCTTTTCCCAGCTCTGGCCTCTGATCCATCATGAAATACCTGAGTGACTCTACTGTGAAACTGGAGGGGAAAAACTGATTAGGAGCCCATAACCAACACAATTTTTGAAGAAATAAAAAGACCAACAAAGTATTGATTATTTTGAATTTAAACCAGACCTCCAGCCTTACTTTTCCATCCCAAATAGTTCTGATCCAAGCTCTGAAGCTTTCTTGTTCTCCAACATGAAAATAATTCAGTTCCTCCTCTTTCTGAGGAATCAAATCAAGTCTTTTACCTGCTCCTGCACTCATATCCTTCTGTGGATTTTCCTCCCCTCCCCACATTGATTAACACTTCCCCTGAACTATTCAGGATCCTCTTTTCATTCAGCTGGGCTCCAGAACAAGGAATTAGCAGATATATTATCAGCAAGGCTGTTCAGGACATGTCTTGCCTCATTTTGGCTGCAGAGCCACATGAGTCAGGAGGATGCTGGATTCCATCAGCCCATCCATGGAAGCAGGCTCAGGATGGAGTGCAGAGCAGGTCTCTGCTCTTTCATAGCCCTGTACAATGCTGCTTGACATGAATGCAACAAGGCAGCACTGTAAAGAAGCTGAAAGCACAAAGATGCAGCCAAGGCCGTGGCAGTGGTAGGGCTTGGCCAAGAAATCCAGAGTGACTCATAAAAACAGCACAGGAGAAGATATCCAGCCTCTCCACCCCCTACCCCTCCTCTCCTCCTCTCCCACTGCTTCCCAGAGCTGTTCCCAGAGAGAGGCACATTCCTCAAGCAGGCAGCAGCACACAGGTGATGTTCCAGGCAGGGAGCAAGGGAAGAGATTCCCAAAATACCTCGTTAAGGGCACACATCCGTGCTATGGAGCCGATGTTGTTGGTGATGGTGATTAAAGTGGCCCTGGCCAGGTCCTCCTTGCTGACAGATTCCCTCTTCTCCTTGCTCATCATGTTTCCAAAGCTGTAAAGACAGATTTGTGGTTAAAGGCCCCATCAGAATTCCAGGAGAAAATGAGAACTGCTAATTTAACCAAAGTGATTCATCTTGAAGGACTGATTTCTAACTTCAAAAACCACTGCTATCCATAACTTAGATCTCTTAGGAATGCTTGCTCTCCTAAGGCACCTAAACCTAGTTTTTCATCCTTGCAGGATCTCCAGGGGAAACAAAACCAGCCTGAGAGCCAGGCAGGCATTACCTGGATGCCACAGCCCAGCCTGGCAGCCCGAAGCGCTCGTAGTCTCCTCCATAGATGTCCCTCACCAGTTTGTCCACCTTGGTGCTGTCCCCATGGGATGCCATCTCCAGGGCCTCCTCAAACGTGGAGCAGCCTGTCAGAAGGCAGCAGAGACCAAAGAAGGTCCCACCTCCAAGGCTGCAAGCAAAGCAAAATGATAATGAAAGCTCAGATTGTTCAGCTCTGCATCCCAGTTCGCTCAGGTCACCCCACTCTGAGCTCTGTTTCAGGGAAAACCATCTTGGAAAGGCAGCATTTTCCTCAAAGTCTGTTCCTCTCACATGACCTAGAGGCTGTAAGGAATCCCTCACAGCCTTTGCACCTTGATTTTTTTTTATGTTACACTGTCCACTTTCTTCCCAGCATCCAGAGATGTTAATCTTAAAATAAATGTTAGTTCTGAGGGATAACTGGAGTGTCAGGGCAGAGATATCCAAAAGTTGAGGGAAAAACTCTGTCTTGTTCACTTTACAGCACGTAGATGCCACTAATGATGCCTAGTAAGTATAAGAACTGTACTGAAGGAATTTAAAATTATTATAATTATTACTATTATTATTACTATTGCCTTTCAGGGAATCCAGGAAAGCTTAAAGCCACAGAACTCTATGGCTTTGCCAGGACACAAAAGCCACATCTTTAAGATGGGCAGCAACTGGGGAATTACTGCTATTCCATTATCCCTCCCACCAAAATCTGGAAAGTCAGGATGGAAATCTCAACTTCTTGGATCAAAGCTAAGGGTTGTTAACAATGCAAACTATGTGATCTCATAAAATAAATTAATAAAGCTCTTGAATTCCTGCAGCAGAGCAACTGTAAAACCAGCTTTGATGGGAGACTGGCTGCATAAAGAAAAACCATGAAATCCACATCCTCTTTTGCAGGAGGGAT
Organism: Geospiza fortis; assembly: GCF_000277835.1. Taxonomy (NCBI): domain Eukaryota; kingdom Metazoa; phylum Chordata; class Aves; order Passeriformes; family Thraupidae; genus Geospiza; species Geospiza fortis. Next base: position 1,475,067 of record NW_005054452.1, read on the forward strand.
CTTTTCTGGCAGGGAGTCACTGCAGTAAGAGCTTGGTCATTCCCCTCACCACCTTTATTGCAGCTTGTCCCAGAAAATGCCATTCCCAAAGCAGGAATGTGCTCCAGCCCCTAAAAATCCAACTTTAACCCCCAGCACTGACCTGGTGCCTGTTACCCGTTTATAGTTGTCTTTGGAATAGACAGCCAAAATGCTGACCCCTGAGCCAATGTTCACCAGGAGGAGAGGATAGGGATTCTCCAGGTTGAATGGAAGCTTCTGGCACCTCTCAGCATCCGTGGGGTTCTCAAAATAGTAACACTCTGAGTGTCCATTGAAGCCCACGGAGTCAATGTACAGCACTCCTTTAATGAGGCAGTCCAGCTCATCGAGCTTGCACAGCTCAAGGTCACCCATCTGGTGGGAAGGAAAAAAGAGAAATATTGAAGATTAGCCAGGGATTTGAAGTATTTATGCTCAGGGCTGGAAAAATGCATTCACTGCCACCTCAGTCCAGCTATGCCCATGCTCCCTGTGGAGGCTGAGGGAGAATGGATCACAGGAGAGCACAGGGACTCCTAAATACAGCAACCCTCAGGTGAGGAGCAGGGAAAAACAATTTATATCCACAGATGGACACTGAGAGAATTCCAGCAACTCCCAGAGCCCTGATTTAGGCCATGATGCTGAGGCACTGGTGTGAAAAGCTGGGAAAAATGAGGTGGGACTTGCACTGTTTGACCAAAATATCCCACAGAACCCATCCAAAGGAACATCAAAAAAAAAGCAAAGATGTCACTACCTTGACCACACAAAACTGGATATTAGGAAAAACATAACAGAAATGGTTGTGATGCCCAGGGTAGTGGTAGAATCCCCATCCCTGGAGGGATTTAAAAGCCTTGTGGATGTGGCACTTGGGGACATGGGTCACTGGTGGCCTTGGCAGCCCTGGACTGGATCATCTTAGAGGGTTTTTCACCCTTAATGATTCTCTAAAAGCCTCTTTATTTGCATTTTTCCAAGCCCTGATTAAACAAATATTTATCACATATTTTTCACCATGAACAAGGTGAAGCCACATGATGATGTCCAATCCCAACTATGAACTTCCTGACAGTTACATTTACCACCAAATATGCCTGAACCTCAACCAGCTCATTCACACAGGTGTTAGAAATGAAACCAGGTGAGCAAAGGAAGAAAATAAAGCAGGAGAAAGACAGCAATGAGTTAAAAAAAAAAAACAACAAAAAGACTGAGATTAGCACAAGAAGAGATTAAAAATAGAGAGGAGGATGTGTAAGAAAGATCATTAATGAACAATTTTAGAGTTACATTCAGGGCAGGAAGTGTTTTAATTTGGAGATGCCAACTTGAACTGGAGTAAGGGACAGCATCCAAACACAGATTTAGAGAAATCTGAGAGCGTGCAGAGCAAAGTTTCTAGTTTGAAGCTTTCAAAGCAACCTCACTACCAGATCCTAATGGTATAGAAGCCAAAAATGCCTACTGTGCGAAAGTCCTGCTCAAATTTGTACGCTCCACCTCCCGTGGCACATAAGGTGGTGTGGAGGCTCGAGAAGTGCTTTTCGCTTCCCATTTGGATAAAAGCAGGCATGTCATGGGTAGGAAAGCGTATAAAGTGCAGATTGCCTTTACGTCCACACAGGGTGAGCTCCCTGAGCTCAAGGTGCACATCCCGAATGCCTGTGGAGCCATAGGCTACGTTTGAGGTCAGGTATTTGCGGATGCTTTTGAGGTTTTCCACTTCTTCCTCTTCCTCTTCGGCCGTGATGTCCTTGGGTTCAAAATAAACCAGTTTGACCAAGGTGCCTCCAATGTCCAAACCAAACCAGGGGAAGACTGGAGAGAGAAGACAAAGAGGAAATTGTTGGGGAAGATGAAACAGGAAAGCTGTGGTGGTGTTCACAGGGGACCCAGGACGAGGGAAGAGATGAGAATCTTCACTCCATGTTTCAGAAGGCTGATTTATTATTTTGTGATATGTATTATATTAAAAGAAAATTATATATTAAAACTATACTAAAAGAATAGAAGAAAGGATTTCATCAGAAGATGAAACAGGAAAGCTGTGGTGGTGTTCACAGGGGTTCCAGGACGAGGGAAGAGATGAGAATCTTCACTCCATGTTTCAGAAGGCTGATTTATTATTTTATGACATATATTATATTAAAAGACAACAAAAATTATATACTAAAACTATACCAGAAGAATAGAAGAAAGGATTTAATCAGAAGGCTTGAAAGGAAAAAGAAGGAATGGAATGATAAAAAAATCTTGTGACTAACCAGGGAGTCTGAGACAGCTGAACTGTGATTGGCCATTAATTAAAAACAACCACATGAGAC
>NW_005054452.1:1477649-1485657 GCF_000277835.1 Geospiza fortis
CTCTGAGCTGTGGCTGGCAGCTCCCAGCAGGGCCCTGCACCCAGGCCCTTTGCAATAAACCCCAAGTTCCATGACCTGGCTGCAGAGATCTCTCATCTCCATCCATCCTGACTGTCCTACCCCCCAATGCTCCTACAGTAAATGAGACAGGGTATGGCACAGCCACAGCATCAGCACCTTTCCGGTGTCCCCACCCATGGGAGGAGGTTGGAACTTGTGGTCTTTAAGGTCCCTTCCCACCCAAATTGTCACCATCATATTTTCTGGAAAAATCCCTTTGCCCAGGATTCTTCTCCTGGGCAGCCTCAGAGAAAAATGAAAACAATTCTCATCTCGTTTGCTTTTCCTGTGTTGTGCTCACATGTGGAATGTGTTTGGAGATTGTTTATCCAAGTGGTGATTGTTTCATTGGTTTCATGTGAATTGTTTTGACTTATTGGCCAATCAAGGTCAAGCTGTGTTGAGGCTCTGGAAAGAGTCACGAGTTTTCACTGTTATCTTTTTAACCTTCTGTAAATATCCTTTCTGTATTCTTGAGTATACTTTAGTTTAGTATTCTTTAATATAATGTAGTATCTTAAAATAATAAATTAGCCTTCTGAGAACATGGAGTCAGATTCATCATTCCTTCCTTCGTCTGGGAACCCCACAAATACAATACCAAACCATCCTGTGATTCTATGAAAAGTTTTCACTGAATTAATTAATGCAGTTCTCATGTGGTCTCTCCATTCTCAGGAATGCTGTCTTTGACAAGACTCCTCCAACATGAGCACAGCTCCTGTTCAGAGATCCCCCATGTTTGAATATTTGCTGTACAACACTCAAACACCTGACATCCCTCCCCACAGGTCTGACAGCTTCCACAGCCCTGCCAGATCCTGCTGCAGGTTTAATCCCCAGCTATTCCTTTTCCCAAGTTCTGAACCAGAGCCAGAGCCATGGATAACACCAGTGCTTTTACATCAAAGGGATGTACAAACGTTCCCTAATTACAACACAGAGCTGAGGTAGACAAGTAATCTAAGATGCCGCAGGGAGACAAAAACAAATGTCTAATTGGATTATTTTATTAGTCAAATTCCCCCATGGTACAAAATATGCATCAGTGTCAGGCCCAGCAACGTTTACAGCTGTGTTAGATAATGAGCTTCTTGGAAAAGATCAAGAGAAACCCCTGATCTGATGGAATCTGCGATTAGAGCTGGGAACTGGAACAGATTAATATCACAATTAATGAGCTAAAGGAGAGGCTAGAGCTAATGAGATGCACAGGATCCAGAGCAAAGGGAAAAATGGAGCCACATGGAAGGGCTTAAAGGAGCAGGATTCAATCCTTATGGTAGCTTCCAGAAGGAAAAAAGGAACTGTTAGAAGATAAACCTCAATAATGGAATCATAAATGTTGGGAAAACCTCCATAATCCCAACCATTAACCCAGCACTGCTAAGGCCACCAATGATCCATGTCCCCAAGTGCCACATCCACATGGCTGTTAAATCCTTCCAGGGATGGGGACTCCAACACTGCCTGAGCAGCTGTTCCAATGCTTGGCCACTCTTTTGGGGTGGAAACTTTCCCAATATCCACTCTAAATCCCCCCTGGCCCAACCTGAGGCCGTTCCCTCTCCTCCTGTCCCTGTTCCCTGGGAGCAGAGCCCGACTCCCTGGCTGTCCCCTCCTGGCAGGAGCTGTGCAGAGCCACAAGGTCCCCCCTGAGCCTCCTTTGCTCCAGGCTGAGCCCCGTCCCAGCTCCCTCAGCTGCTCCTGAGGCTCTAAACCCTTCCCCAGCTCTGTTCTCTTCTCTGGACACGTTCCAGAGTAGATGTTAGCAATGTTCCTTTGGCAAACAGATCCTGGGTTTTAGTAAAATTCCTTATCTGCAAACAGATAAGGGTGGAACATGGAGAAGCCCTCATTCCTCTCCCTTTGGAGCAAGAATCCCTCATGCCAGGCTCCTCAGGGAACAATCTTTGCACAGGCAGCAGCCTGACAAGTTGGAGGACACATTTTCTCCCAGGCAGATTTATCTGGTGGCTGTACATGCCCTTCCAAAGCTTTCCAGCTCCCAGGAGCTGCTGGCACCAGCAGCTCCCCACAGTATTTTTAATCCACCAAGTTATTTTTGTGTATTTCCACAGAGGCCACCCCCAACCATCACCAAAGGAAATCTTGAAAGAAGATGCAAGCTCTATTTTTGGAGACACATCCAAACCCCAATCACTCTCCATTTCAGAGGCATTTACTTCAAACAAGAAGAGACACAAAAATAACTTTTCATGAATGAAAGGGAAAGGAATCTGAATGGCAGCCCAACAGAGGGAGGGAGCAGGAGCAATCCAAGGACTTTTACACAGATAGTGATAAGACAAAGGGAAAAGGTTTTAAATTAAAAGGAGACATTTACATATTAGGAAGAAATTATCTCCTGGGAAGATGGTGAGGCCCTGGCACAGGCTGCCCAGAGGAGCTGCGGCTGCTCCTGGATCCCTGGAAGTGCCCAAGGCCAGGCTGGATGGGCTTGGAGCAACCTGGGACAGTGGGAGGTGTTCCTGTGTCCAAGACAGGGGGCTGGAAGCAAATGGTCTTTAAGGTCCCTTCCCACCCAAACCATTCCATGATTTTGTGATTTCTGGAATGTATTTGTTCCTCTCAGAACATGCCATTTGATTGCTGCATTCTGAAGTCCACTGTTTGTTTTTTTTTTAAGCATCCCCACCATTGCATTTAGAGAACAATCTTCCCCCACACTCCCTCTGCCAGGAAAGACAAACATCCAAAACCACTGTGCTCTGTAGCCACATGGCTGAAAATGCCACAGGAGCTGCTCCATCACAGACTAACAGGCTCCCATTCCCAGCACTCAGCTGGCAGCACATGCACAGCTTCAGTAAAATAACATATTTGTTTGAAAGTTGCTAGTGAAGCTCACAAACTCCCACACTCGGTGACACAAACCTTCCAGATTTCAGCGCAAACACCAACTGGGTCCACCAGTTCAGGCAGCTTTCCTGGTCACAAAAAACAGAGCAGCTCCTTGGAAATTTCATCCCAAAGCCAGTACCATCTTCAGGTTTTTATTATACATAAATTTAGTTTGGGCAGAACATGAGGCATGGAGTTAAACCACACCAGCTATCCACTATCTGTCTCACCAGGAGCAGGAAAACAGGAATGATGCCAGCAGAGCTGGGAGTAACTGCAGCCAGGCTGGGCTCAGGGGTCACTATCTCCACTCAGCACTGGCCCTAAAAAGCAAATCCAAGCCCCTGAGGTGGGACACAACTCCTGAGCAGAGCTGGCTCACACCTCCCTGTGGCACCAGCTGGAAAAGCTCCACACTGAGCAGCTGGTGTGCTCCATCTGCCAGCAGCTCAGCTGTACCTTCCCCAAGCCACCAGGGATAAATTCCAAAAGACACGCTATTAAGGTAATTATTTTACCCCAAATGATTGTTAATTATGGAGTCCTCATTATTATATCCCAGTCACAGGTTAAGAATCCAGGGAAGAAGCATGTGAGCTCAAAATTAAGTACTTCTTTCCCAGGCTGTGAAGGATTCCCTATGCAGTAACACCTGTTGGAGAACTCAATCCATTACAGGGACAAAACGTCCCTATAAATCCTTTTTTTGTAGGAAAGGGGAATGGCACACAAAGAGGAGGAAATTATTCCAAGGACATGAAGAACTGGGGATTTTTTTCCTGAGACTCACAGGAACATGCAGGGCAGCAACAGCTCTTCCATGTCTGAGAACTAGAAAAATCCAAGGGAGGGAGGAGGAAGCTCTCCTGGATCAACGCCATCACCATCTGCCACCAAGATTTCTCCTAAAACACTGATTTTTTTTTTCCCAGCAGATGAAAGCCATCCAGAGATTTCTCCCTTTTAAGCCTCTAAAGCAATTTTTCCAAGAGAGCTGCTGCAGATCTCCAGGAGCAGCAGGAGAATTGCTGGCATCCAGGAGCCCCCTGGGCATCCCCGAGGCTGAATTTGCTCACTCAGAATGTTCTGTTGGAATAACCAGACACCAGCAGGAGATGCAAACTCTGCCTCTCATCACCTCCTCCCTGCTGCTACTTGGAGCTCTGGGTGAGGGCAGAGCCTTGCAGGTCTCCTTTAACAATGGGAAGGATGGAAAATCCCATCCCAAGACTGCCATGGGAAGCACTGCATGGACCTCTGGGCTCATCTCCTGCCCAGCACCTTCTGGGAAGGGTTTAGGTGTTCCTTGGGTGTTTGGGCATTACCAAGAAAGGCAAAAAATCCTCTTGAATCAGCTCCAAACCTGCAATCTGTCTCCTTGCAGAAATTCTGGGTTTTTTAGACAATGAGAGCCCAGAAGCTCATTCTCAGTTGAGCTGGGCAGAGAAGCTGTGGCTGCCTCATTCCTGAAGTGTCCAAGGCCAGGCTGGAATAATTTGTACTAATGGAAGGTGTCCCTGTCCTTGGCAGGGGGTGGAATCAGATGGTCTTGAAGGTCCCTCCCAACCCAAACCATTGGCCTGACAAAGTTTTGCTTTGCTTGAGCAATTTTAAAAGTAGGTCTCTCTATATATTTTCATATAAACAGTTCTTTGTCTTAAAAACAAACCTTCTTCTCAGGGGCAGATCTATGGATATGCAGCAACAAACAAAAGACTGGTCTGCCAACAAAGTTAAGGGCTCACAGCTCTGGCTAAATAATCCCAGAAAAGCTCCAGGATACTTTGTGTGCCCACAGCAAGAGCTGCCACCCTCCCTTCAAATCCCTTTTGCAGTCAGACTGTAAGATCTTCAGGGCAATAAAAAGAAATTGCCTTTATCTGATATGTAAATTACTTCATAAAATTGGTCACTGTGTAAATAAAAAAGCCCTCAACAGACTTATTCTGGAAGCTGCAGAACTGTCAAGATGAAAGAGGAGATATAATTAAAGATCTCCATGGTGGATTTTCATCACAAAACAAGCAGCTCGAGTTTTATTTCAGAGTGATCCTTAACTTCTGAGCCAATTAAATCAGGAGCTAAAAAGATTAGTCTGATGATTTAGTTCAGTGTGTGACAGCACCTCTAGGCTTAATCTGAAATATTCAATATTATATTTTAATAGTGTTACACCATGCTGGAAATTTTACAGCTGAGAAAAAATACAATTCATTAACATTTAATATAAAGTGACACTAAGTCCACATCTCCCATCCCTAAAAACAGGCTCTGATAGGAATTCATATTTCATACCCCATTCCAAAACAGAAAAGGATATTTAAACATCAAAGCTTAAATTTTGTACTACCAAAGAGGTGACAAAACAACATTTCATTTTTATCTTTTCTTGGATACTTTGTAAATTGAAAATTTAAAGTCATATGTCCGTTATGTATTTGCATAATCCTGACAGAAGATATTAAAACTTCCAGAAAAAGGGATCAGTTGAAGAGAAATAATATTTTCTCAGGGAACAAACAAACAAGCTACAGAAGGGAGAAGCACATTTTGCCCACCAGGGAAATAACCTAAATTCACCTCTGATGAATACTCCAAGATTTCAGGATGAGCAGGGAGGGGGAAAGGGGGAAAGTTGATGACCTGAAACACTGATCTCTTTCTCTTATAAAAAAGATTCATTAAAAAAACATTCCCCTGCTCATTATGACCATCATCAGGTTTCTGCTGGCACTTCACCCTGCCCACAGCCACAGCTCCCTTAAGAACCATGATGGGAATATCCTCATTGCTCAGCTGGGGTCTTCCCACTCCAATTTTTAAGTATGGATTTCAATAGTGGCACTGATAATTCAGTACCAGATGGGAATTTTCCTGTGTTGTTCCTGAAACTGATAAATTTTTGTGTATAACATGTCTGCCTGCACTAATAACCCTGTCAGACTCCTCTTCTCAATGTAAGCGCTCCAAAGCTTCAGCAAATCTCCACTTTGTGTTTTCAGGGACGTTTCTCAGTCCCTTCTGAGAGCAGCAGTGCCCCTGACTTCTGCCAGAGCACACAGAAAATCCCAGTAAAGCCCCTCGAGTGCACCAGGAAACATTTCACAGAATCATTCAGGCTGGAAAAGACCTCCAAGCTCAATTCCAACTGTTAACACAGCACTGCCACCTTCACCCCTAACCCCTAAGCACCACTTCCACATGATTTTCAAACAGGGAATTTAAATTTCCAGGGAATTTAAAAGCCCACAGTGCATGAAGGCACACAGCTGGCATAGTGGGTGCAGAGTTTATTTGAGATCTATCCCAAATCCAATCCTGTTCCCTGCTCTCTGCAGTGAGACAGCCCTGACTGCACATTACAGGCTCAGAGGGCTGAGGAGGAAGGAGGATCTGCCAAAATCCTTTCATTCCTGGGGAAGTGGGGCTCATCTGCCAGCACAGCCAGGCAAGAGAAGCCTCAAGGTCACCCAGCTCCTCTGCCACATGCCAGCAGCAGACAAGTGGCAGCTAAAGTAGGACATTTTTGATCCCACACCCATTAAGTGCCTTCCTTTCATTTTGGCTGGAGTCTTCCTTAAGGTGGGATGGAGCATTTTAACTCCAAAACATGAGTGACTGTCACATCAGGCATTGTCCCTGCTAAGGGACACACTTGTTCCAGCACAATTCTTATCACAAGAATAATTTAGGAAAGTCAGACTACATTGTAATCCCAAATCCCACCATGCTGACCCTCCAGACTCGATCCAAACCCTTTTTCCTGTTTTCTATAAAGTATCCCATGCCACTGTCAGCATCCAACTTTAATCCACATTTTCCAGAGAAGACACAGAAACAGCCCTGAGCAAGGCACAGAATTATCACCTAACACAGAGCTCCAGTCCTCCCTCATCTTCATACCAGAGATTTTCATGTCCCTGCAGCCTTTTAATAAGTCTCTAATTAACAGCCTCACGGTCCTCTATTTCTATTTTTCACACTATCAAAAAAAAAAGAGCAGTAACACTCTTAAAATTTCCCATAAATATGGTAACAATGTTTCAGCATTGCCAGTCACAGCTGAGATGCAGCAGAATCCTGATCCCCGCTTTCAGCCCAGATTCCTTGCTCATATCTCTTTAACAGCTGTGCAGGTACCAAGGAATTACACCGAGGCTGTTTCATTTTCAGGGCATGGCAATTTCCTTCCAGGAGGAAGGACTCCAGCAGAAGTCAAGGAATAATCTTTTGGTTATTCCTCAAATATGGCTGAAGTCAGGGACAGCCACGGCACCTGCACAGCAGCTCCTGCTGCTCCCAAAATGAAGGCTGCCATCCATTTTGCTGTTTCCAGTAGGACATTTACAAACGTGGTTCTAGGGATTTTTTATCCCTTAGAAAGCCTGGTTTGATCTGTGTTGAGCTCCTGCCCAACCTGTCGGGTTCTCCCCTCCCAAAATTTAACTATTCCCTTTGCTTTGCTTTCAGTTACCAATCCAGCCCCACGACCTCAAACCCCAGTCCCTCCATCTGTCTTGCTGTGTCCTTTTCCTCACCCTCTGTCACCAGCTGCCTTCCCTTCCTTCCCATCCAAGGTTCACTATTTGGGAACCTCAGCATCTTCCACAGCCCCATCCCATGTCCTGCCCCACCAGGCAGGTGTCACCTCACCCTAAACCTCCCAGAGTTCTTGGAGTTCAGCCTGTCCCACCCTTCGGCCCAACCTGCTGAGCCCATGTCCCTGTCCCACCGTGCTGTCCCCAAACAAGCCAAGCTGTGCCCATGCCATCACCCCACAGTGCCGTTCCCAAGCTGATGACGCTGGACAATTATCACCCCACCGTGTCCCTCCCTGCAGTGCTGGACAAGTCACCCTGTGTCCCCATGGTGTTCCAGCCTGGCCACGCTGTGCCCATACCATCACCCCCTTGGGCTGTCCCACTGTACAAATCCTCACCCCGCCGTGTCCCCGCCGTGATGTCCCCACGCTGCCCGTGCCGTGCCCATCTCAGAGCCCCCCTCGCTGTCCCGGTGTCCCCGTCCCTCCCCGCTGCTGCCCCCGGCCCCACCTCCCGACCACGCCCCTGCAGCCCCACCCACC
>NW_005054452.1:1486191-1495178 GCF_000277835.1 Geospiza fortis
AGATTGACAAGGCAACCGTCCAATGATCGAGAGACTTGTCCGGGTGGGGCGGGAAAAGGCGCGGTGATTGACAACTGGGTAACTATGGCAACGCGGGGGGCCGAAGGGAAGAACCGCAGTCGGTTCGGCTGGGCTGGGCCGCGCGGAGGGGTTTATTTGAATATGATTTGCATATGCAGATGACAATGCAAATAGACGTGGGGCGGTCTGCAACCCACCATGGCGGGCTTGAACGGACCTTAAAAACCACCTCGTTCCACCCCCTGCCATGGGCAGGGACACCTTCCACTATCCCAGGGTCCTCCAAGCCCCATCCAGCCTGGCCTTGGGCACTTGCAGGGATCCAGGGGAAGCCAGAGCTTCTCTGGGCACCCTGTGCCAGGGCCTGCCCACCCTCACAAGGAAGAATTTCCTGCTAAGATCTTAAAATCCTCAGCTCTCCTTTCCAACCCAACATAATTCTAGTGTGGATACATCCCTGTTCTTTAAACCCTGATCCCACATTTATCAACAAGCACAGCAGGAAAACCCCAGGTGACGGAAAAATTGAGGCAACCATGAAGAGGGGTGTAAGCAACAACCAACAGGATGGAAATTCAAAAAGGAAAACACAGATTCCCAGACTACAGGGTGCCATAATGATGGAGATTCCCGTGTGGAATGTTAATTGTTGTCTGTCACACCAAGGGTGGAACTACAGCCCAGTGACCCAGGGTGCTCCTCACCTGCCCCGAGGTAATCCCAGCTCACCACAATCCTCAGGCATTAATTCGATACCTGAAGGATCAGCGACCAACATTCCACAGAGGTGTGATAATTTCTGTGAAAATTTGCTGAATCCTGGTTGCCAGAGTGAAAATGGGACAAAGGGATCGGCCAAATTCAGTTGGTGTATTTTAATATCCTGTTGGGTGAGTAGAGGAAGTGGATAAATGGGGTTGGCAGTGACAGGAGATAAAGGATGAGCTCTCTGAACACAAATAATCTCATTCAGAGCAGCATTGCTTTCATTTGGGTAAAAAAGGAAGTGGCTGAGCTGCCTCTTGAGTATTTTCAACCCCTGCTGACTGTTTGACACACCTGGGCTGTAACAGCTGGAGCTGGGAAAGCAGAAAGTCAGGGAAGCTTGTGGGTGTCTCAGCTCTGGGACACAGCAGAGCCCTTGGGAGCACGGAGAGGGCACAGGAAAGGGCTGTTCCCTCCCAAAAGGTTCCTGTTTGTCCCCAAACAGCACACAGGGGGCTGAGCAGTGGCTTAAGGATGGTGGTGCCTCTGTTCTGCAGGTCAGAGCTGTTCAGGGCACAGGAAGAGAGGAGCAGCACCTCCAGAGCTGAACCCAGAGTGGCTAAGGTGGCCCAGCATGGAAAAGGTGCCCATTTTCTGGGCAGGGTCCCAGAATTCAAGCAGAAAACCTGGATAATTAATAAGGCAGCATCCTGGCTGGGTGGGTACCAAGCTCAGCACACATCTGTGCAGTGCCCACCTGGTTACATCCAGTCCCTTCTCTTCCAGCCTCAGCTCCTTGTGGCTCTGTTTGACCCTTCAAGTTTGCAACACTTTGCAGATGCTTGGTGTGTTTCTCTTCCCAGAACTTGTCTGGTGTAAGTACACAGTTTGTGGTAATTAGGAGTGGGGCTGTGGCCAGCCTCATCCCTAATGGGCTACAATTGTGAAAAGCAGGTGACCAGCACTGAAAATAAGGAATGTTGAGTTGAACTGACCTATCACCAAAGTGAACAGAGGGCACACAGGTGCAATGCATCAACATGAGGGGTATAAAAGGTTGGGCTGAAGAACAAGAAGGATAGATGCTTGCGGCCTTGGTGTTACTCTGTATGGGTGAGTGCTTAAAGCCTTCTGAAATTGTATGGTGACACTTGGTGTATTGTGGCCATCTCAACTGTGATAGTCCAGTTCCTCCTTGGTGACAACATCCTGACTTGTGCAGCTCAGCTCTTCACTGCCTCAGGAGCCACCTTCCCTGTTTTCATCTTGGGTATCCAACCACCAACAGGAAGAGCTGCCATGGTGGGCATCCTCTGGACCACGTGCTTGCTCCAAAATGAGGTCTGGAAGCTGTCCCTGAACCCTGTCACCTCCTCCTGTCACCTCAGTCTCTCAGTGTCACTGCCAACAGAGCCCTTCAGAGCATTGCCTCCAGCCACAGCATCATCAACCTCCTGCTCTTCGTCCCACAAATCACAACGAGTCAAGTGTGAAGCATCAAACCAATTTATTATAGTTAGTAAAAGGCTTTTTATAGCCTGTTAGTAAAAGATGTGCTGGGACACAGCTCCCTCCTGCACCAGCTCCTGCCAATAAGGCTTTAAAGTGCTATGTAACAACTGTGAAAATCCTGGCACTTCACAGCAGCAATCTGAACGTGTGCTTTCCCCAGTCTGAGGTGGTGACAAACCAGCTGTTTCACAAGAGAAATCCAACATGAAAAGGCAAAGCGTACAAGCTGTTGCTTAAATGTATGGAAAAACATGGGAAGAATTTCACAGGCAAGTAAAGCATCAGAGAAGAGGGCCTTGGTATGCATGAGGCTGGTTTGGGATCTCATGGATCTGCCCTGAATTACAGAAAGTGTGGAGAAGGCAAGTCCCTTCCTGTCCCTCCTGTTAGGGAGTGAAAACCATTTTATCTGTAATGGGAAGAGCAGCCCCACGTTCCCTCTCCTGGCAGAGGGGGCTGAGTGTGTCTAAAGGACTGTCCCTTCCTCCTTCAGCACCAGGCACTGAGCAAGGAATGAACTCCTCGAGCTCTTCTGGAAAGCAGCCCTGACACAGCACACCACCTCCCTCCTGCATCTATTGGCTGGCCTTCGTTTATGGAGGCACTTCTTGGATTTTTGGGCAGAAGGAAACTCTTGGGAGGCAGGAGCAGCCAGTGAGGGCAGAGTGACCTTTCCCACCATAGGCCAAGCTCTGGGTATGATGGGCTGAGCTCCCTGCCAGCAGGAAGAGCAGAGTTTGGGAAGTTGTGCTAATGGCAGGAATTCAGGATGAATTACTGGGATGAGGGAATGATTCTGCTCCTCTGCTCTGCTCAGGTGAGACCCCACCTGCAGTGCTGTGTCCAACATAAGGATGTGGAGCTGCTGGAGTGAGGCCACAGGACTGAGCCCTCTGCTCTGGAGACCTGGGAGTGCTCAGCCTGGAGAACACTTGGAAGAGACATTCCAGCAGCTTCCAGTACCTAAATGGGCTACAAGAGAGCTGGAGAGGGACTTTGGACAAGGACCTGGAGTGACAGCACAAAGGGGAAAGGCTTCCCACTGTCAGAGGGCAGGGACAGATGGGATACTGGGAAGAAATTCTTCCCTGTGAGGGTGGTGAGGCACTGACACAGGTTGTCTAGAGCAGCTGTGGCTGCTCCATCCCTGGAAGAGTTCAAGGCCAAGCTGAATGGGGCTTGGAGCAACCTGAAGCAATGTAATTACTCCAAGCTGTTGCTTCTTCCCTTCTTCACTGTATTTTAGAATCACAGAATGGTTGGGGTTGGAAGGGCCATTCATGAGTATCTCATCCCAGCCCTCTGCCATGGGCAGGGACACCTTCCCCAAGACCAGTTTGTTCCAAGCCCTTTAGACACTGGAAGGTGCTCCAAGGTCTCCCCACAGCCCAGAGCATCTCAGACTCTGCTATGGCCTCCCTGCAGTGCACAGTTGATCCTGTTTGTGTCCCAGCCTGAGCAGAAGGCTCCTATACCCCTACCCCATAGCAACAGGTATCAGGAAGGGCAGGAACTCCATCCACCCCTCCAACCAAGCTTCAAAAATCCAGCCTAAAAATCAAAGACACCCAACAACCTTTTGGGGGACCAAGTCTGCTTGAAGTTGGCATTGCCTGAAACATTCCTCTTAAATCAGAAACCCCTCTCTCTGCCTGGAGGGGGTGAAATGAGGCTGATCCTTGATAATGCTGGTTAGATGCAGCTCTTTCCTGACCCTCATGTTTATTCCCAGGGTCAGTACTACATGAAACAATCCCAGAAGGAGCAGCAGAGCCAGAGACACCAAGTAAGGTAAACTGAACATGAGATGTCCAGTGGAGGCTGCTGCACCCACCCTTGGGCACATTTTTAAACCAAGATGAGCAGAGCCAAGAAAATCAGCTCTGCTGTTACACGATATCTGCATCACCTCTCCTGGCTGCATTGCACAAAGGAACTGGAGGTCACCCTTTGGATCACCAGTATATGTTTCCCTGAGACTTCCTGGGACCAAACAAGACATGGAGAATCACCATAAGTGCTTTCCTTTTTGACTCAATGGAACATTTTGGAGCGAGATCTTCTCCCTGAGGGGTGTAAAAAGAGAAGGCTACAGCCAAGAAGATGGCTGGGAAATGGGAGGGAACAGACCCAAACCCAAAGCATCATGTACCAAGGCCTCTTCCAGCAGAACCTTCCAGAAAAAGATTTAACAACGCCCCTACTGCCCTTTGCTACTCTTCAGGCTTCAAATGCATTGGCCAAAATCCTGTTGCTAGAGGAACCCCCTGGCTGTGTCACGGTCGTGGTGTCCCATCCGCTATTTCCGCAGCCGGGCGTACACGGCAAACACCACAGCAGAAATGACACCAACAGCTGGAAGGATGTACAGCAGGGACAGGCCATTGCTGTCCCCCTTTGGGGCTCTGGCCTGAGGTGAGCTGGGGGCACTGCCAGAGCTGGAATTCACGGAGCTTCCAAGGGGAGTGACCCCATCACTGCCAGCTTCAAGCTGGACGCTGGGGTGATGATCCACACGGAGCTCGTGGGTGCCCAGGGAGCTGCTGTCCCAGCCTGGAGCAGGACAGGAGTCTCTGCTTGCTCCAGGTGCCTCCTTTGCTCTGGGGCCTGCAGGAACTGAGGAGACTCTGGGCAATGCTGCCCCTGAGCTCAGGCTATCCCTGCTCACCAGGATTGGGTCGCTGCTGAGGCCAAGGCTGCTGGAGGTGCTGGAACGGGGGTTGCTGGGCTCCTGAGAGCTCGGGCATCTGCTGGCCACCTCTGGGCTGCCACGAGGCGTGGACACGAGGACACCTGGCTTGCTGAGCTCCTCTTCCCTCTCCTCATCACTCTGAGGTGCCCAGATGCTGGTGGCAGAGCTCACCCGGGAAGCCGATCTCCCAGCCACGCCTTCGGAGCCACCTACCACAGCTGTGCCCAGGACAGGGTTTGCCGAGGCTGGCAGCACCTTTAGGAGACAAGGAGAGGGGCTGGGTGTCAAGTGAAGCACCCAATGGCCTGGTCTTGGGCACACAGGTCCCACACAAAGCCACTTCAGCACAGTCCCCACAGCTGCATCAACAAGGCTGGGTCACAGGTAACAGAGAGGTGAAGGAGGGAGGCAGGCAGGAAGGAAGGAGAGCAGTGGAAAACAGCACCTGGAAGCCAGGAAACTCACTGGCAAAGTAAGGAGTCAAAGGCCAACAGAGTTTGGCTCCCTTCTCCCATGCTCCACCATATGACGTGTGTGGAATGTAACGTGAACACCACAGTGGGGGTAAAAAATCCCTGAATAAACTCATCACCAGTGTGACACTGCAACAGAAAATCTCCTAACCATGGGGAGTGCACAAGGACATGAGTGAAATTCAAGTGGCAAGAGGAAAGGTCACCTACTTTCTCCTTGGTTGGCACAGAGGGGGTGCTGCTGGCTGTATTCCCAACGGGCAGCTTCTTCTCTTGCGTAAGAGACTTCACAGAGCTGTCACGGGATGGGAAAGTGGCTCTGGGCACAGGGGTGGCACCCAGGGTAGCTGTTTCCATTGAAGCACCTGTCAGGGAGAAAATAAAGCATGTTGTGTTAACCAGGGGACCTAAAAGGTGAGATTTGCTCTTCCTCAAGGAAGCTGTGACAGGACAGTCCCCAAGCTGAGGGGGTGGCACAGGGAGCATGACCCAGTGTCCTGGCTCTGCTGTGGCACCCGAGCTTTCCCTGCAGCTGCAGGTAACTCATGCAGGGTGGGCTGCAGGGCTGGGGAGCACCAAGGCAAACAGAGGCTTTTAAGGCTCCTGAAACTTCATGTCCACCTAGCCAGGAGGTGCTGACCCCACATGGCAGAGGGGAAAGGGCTGAGTGTCTCTTTTCCCACCCCAAGACCCTGGAATGGAGGACAGGGCTTTACCCTGATTCTATGACGCCCACAGGTGAGGGATGTAGGAGATGCTAAAATTCCCCCACATACAAAGATCTCTGCAAACCAGGGGAGAACTTTCACATCCCAAAGCTGCTCCCAAACTGCCAAAATTAAAATGCAGATAGATGAGATGACCATTGTGGACTCCTTCCAAACAAAATATTCCATTCCATTCCACTCTACTCTATTCTACCATTCCCCCAGCACTGCCAAGGCCACCACTAACCCATGTCCCCAAATGCCACATTCAAACACCTTCTGAATCCCTCCAGGGATGGTGACTACCACTGGCCTGGACAGCCTTTTCCAGTGCTTGACAACATCTTCCAAAAAGAAATTTTCCCTACTATCCAATCTAAACCTCCCACAACACAAATTTCCTCTCATCCTGTTGCTTGTTACCTGGGAGCAGAGCCCAGTCCCCACCCTGCTCCATCCTCTGGTCAGGGAGTTGTAGAGAGCAAGAAGGTCTCCCCCAAACCTCCTTTTCTCCAGACTGAGCTCTCCCAGCTTCCTGAGCTGCTCCTCATCAGACTTATGCTCTAGAGTCCTCCCAGCTCCATTCCCATCTCTGGACACGCTCCAGCATCCCAGTTTCTTTCTTGCAGTGAGGGGCTCTCAGCAGCACCTCCTGCTCCCTAGTGGCTGCCTGGTTCTGCCAGGAGGGAAACCCACCTCCACTCGCTGGGTGCTCTGGCAGCATCCCGACCCGCTTCTTCTCCACATCAAACTGCTCCTGGATGAGGAGGGGGCTGCGCACATCCACGAAGCTGCTCGTGGGCTCACCCTGCCCAGAGCTTGGCACAGGCTGCTTTTTTGGCACTGGGTTTGGGGGCTGCTGCACCACAGCACGAGTGGCCCCCTCCAGCCTTGGTGGTGACTCTGTGGAGACATCCGAGCTCTCTTCAGGCTCATTCCTGGGCTGCCCAGGGCTGTGAGTGGCATCTGCATCCCTCGATGGAGCAGCCCTGCCCAGGCCCAGGCTGGGCGTGCCACGGTGCAGGTGGTTGGCATTCCCAAAAAAGCCATTGTCCACACACACCGGCCGGCGGCTCAGCCAGTCCCGGCCCTGCTCTGGGGACATGGCTGGTGGCACGGCCACCCCTGGTGTCACTGCTGTCACCGGCACGGCCCCGGCAGGGTGTGAGAGATTCCCCTCTCCGCTGTGCCTGCTGCTTGCTCCGCCATGGACTTTGCTCCCAGGTGGAACTGGCTGGGGACTCTCTTGCTCCAGGAGTTTTTTGGGGAGCTGGAAGGAAATGAGGTGCGTTAAATCACTGGGATGAGGGGGTTTGGGACACCCCTGTGGTCCCACTGACCCCCATAAGGCTGATTATGAAGGGGGTCTGGGGTCTCTCTTTGGGACACACCCAAGGGCTGGGGGTTGTGAAGAGAAGCCTGGACTGGCAAAGCAGACCCTGCACTTTCCCCATGGAATGGAATTCCCCTGGAATTCAGTTACAGGACCATATATGAGCTGTAAGCTACCAGATGCAGCAGAGATCAGCAGTGAGAGGCTGCTTTGGCTGGCCCTGGCCCCACCACAGGCTCCCCATACCCAATCAAAAGGTCCAAAAGGATCTTTGTGTCCCCATCCAACATGTGCCCTGCTCACCGATTCCTGCACAGGCAGTCTGGCCTCCAGCTCCGTGCTCGTGGTGGTGCCAGCACTGGGCAGGACAGGGGGATGGTCACCAGTGGCCAGGTCTCGGCGTGGCTGCCCAGCCAACGGGGCAGTATTTGGCCCCCGGGGTGGTGTCTGGGCACTGATGGTGGAGGCACTGGGATGGGCATCACTGGGAAGGGAGGAGGCAGCAGCAGGAGCTGAGGAACCTGGAAGAGACAAGCGGATCATTGCGGGAAAAGCTGAGGAAGCAGAGGATAAGTGTGGGGCTGAGGCAGCCCTGTGTGTATCCCTGTGTGTGTCCCCGCTCTGTCCCCACATCAGCCAAGCCCACAGCACCCCTTTGTTCATCTTTCCATCTTCCCTCAGCCGCTTTCAAACACGGATCTGTCATCCTCGGACATGTCACCACAGTGAAGGACATCCCTGGGAAACCGAGGCAGGCACAGAGATAACTTCATGCCCCCATCTCCAGCACCCCACAGGACACACCCAGGAAGGATGAGACTACATACGAGGTCGAGGTTGCCAGGCATCATAGACTTCCTGCAGCTCATCAGCCAGGTGCCCTGCGTTGTTGTGGTGCAGTGCCTGGATGAGATCCTGCACCCAGCCCTTGCGGCACTTCAGGTGCTGATAGAACCTAAACACAGCTGCCTGGTTGCCCCGTGTCTCCTCCCGGGCGAGGAGCTCATCCTAGGAAAAACACACAGGGTATCTAAGAGAGGGTCTGGCTTAGAGGTAAGACAGCTCTTTGTTGCCATTGGGGAAGGAGCCTGGCAGAGCTCAGGAAAATGGGAAATTACTCTGTCAGAATCGACCAGGCAGGTCAGGGAATCGGCCAGCGACGCCACTCGAATAGTCCCGAACTTCTTGAGGTTTCTCGTAATATGGGTGTACACTTTGTCCTCAGCCAAACCCATCGTGGCTCAGCACCTGCAGAGGGACAGAGACTGCGGGTGAACAGAGGATGCTGGTGAGCCTCAGGCTGTCTCCAGGAGCTCGGGCAGGCACCCGTGCCCTGGCACAGACACCGCGATGAGACAGGGGAAATCCCGCCGGAAAACACCCACAGAAAATTCGTTTGCGTTTAAGCTCAACGATCAGCTCCACTTTCACAAACCTCGCTTCTTTCTACCACCGCCCATGCTGCGTTTATTCCCACTCTGCTTGTTCGGATGTTTGGATTCCGCCGGAGGGTTGGGGGCCGGCCTGGCGGCAGGGTCACGACA
>NW_005054452.1:1495933-1497314 GCF_000277835.1 Geospiza fortis
GAGGATAGAGAGAGCATGGAGCGGGGACAGATCCTGGAGCGGGGACAGGGAGAGCATGGAGAGGGACAGGGAGGTCCTGGAGCAGGGACAGCAGGTGCAAAGGGACAGGAGCGTCCCTCCTGTGAGGACACTGCGGGAGCAGAGCCTGTTGACTCTAGAGAAGACAACATTGAGAGGCCATCTCATCAATCCATCAAAATATCTCCAAGGAGGGGCACAGGATGGTGCCAGACTCTTTCCAGTGGTGCCCAGTGACAGGACAAGGACGAAAGGCCACAAAGTAAAACACAAGAAGTTCCACCTCAACATGAGGAAGAACTTCTTTATGCTGAGGGTGGCAGAGCACTGGAACAGGCCCTGGAGTCTCCCTCTCTGGAGACATTCCAAGCCCACCTGGACACATTCCTGTGTCACCTGCTGCAGGCTCTGTTCCATGGTGCCCAGCAATGGGACATGAGGCAAAGGGCAGAAACTGATGGAAGCTCCACCTGGATATGAGGAACTTGGTCTTTCATGTGAGCCCTGGCACAGTTTGTCCAGAAAAGCCTCATCCCTGGAAGAGTCTGAGGCCACAGGTGATGGGGCTTGGAGCAACCTGGGATGGTGGAAAGTTGTCCCTGCCCATGGCAGGGGGTGGAACCAGATGGTCTTTAAGGTCCCTTCCAACCCAAACCATTCTGTGATTATAATTAATTGAAGCCAGATTTTCTCACTCCAAATTATAAAAAAAAAATAATATTTCTGGGTTGTTTCTAATTATGAAGAGATCTTTTTGGTGATCAAAACTTTCCTCATAAAAAAAAAACAAAACCAACACTCAGTTGCACCCAGTAATTTCTGTTCACAGAATCACAGAATCGTACAATCATGATCATAGAATCATAGAATCACAGAATCATACAATCATGATCATAAATCACAGAATCATAGAATTACAGAATTTTAAAGGGACTTTAAAGATCATCCCAAGCCGCCCTGCCACGGGCAAGGAGAACACCCATTAAACGAGGTTGCTCAAGGTCTTATCCCACCTGGCTTTGAAAACTTCCAGCGTTTGGGCATCCACAACTTCCCTGGGCAACCTGTTTTGCTCTCACCACGGTCGCAACAAAAAATTTCCTCCTAATATCCAATATAAACTCCCCCTTTTTCAACTTGTACTCATTACTCATTGTCCTGTCTCCGCACCTCCTTTCTAAGAGGTTTCTCCGACATTCATGTAGTACCCTACAAAACTTTATGTTTGTAATTAATTCCCTAATTAATAGGTAGTTAATTTATTTATTTATTTATTTCTCCTTCTCTGGAATTTCGGGAAGCGGGATCAGAGGCGGAGGGGGGCGCAGTGCCGCCTCCGCGCCACCAGGGGGCAGCACCGCCC
>NW_005054452.1:1497500-1504201 GCF_000277835.1 Geospiza fortis
GAGCGGGGAGGGGCCGCAGGTGACCCCCGGGGGTGGGCTCGGGGTGGTTGTGGTGGCCTGGGGGGGATGGAAGGGGCGAGGTGAGCGATCCAGGCGTGTCCGTGGAGTTGGGGCACCCCCACCCTGCCGGCGCTGAACTTGGGGTTTGGTGTTTGTGTATTTGTAGGTGTTGTTTTATTAGTGAGAATGGGGATTTCTGAAAGTGAGCGCGGGCTGGGGATCTTGGATTTGCTCCCTTGGAGCGGGTCCAGAGGAGGCCACTGAGTTGATCGGAGGGATGCAGCAGCTCCTCTCCTGCGAGGAAAGGCTGGGAAAATTGGGATTGTCCAGCCTGGAGGAGAGAGGGATCCGGGGAGATCTCATGGGGGTCTGTCAGTGCTTGAAGGGAGCACGCAGGAAAAACAGAGAGAGATTTTTTACAAGGGGCTGGGGTGACAGGATAAGGGGAATAGCCTCACACTGAAGTAGGGTTAGATTGGATGTTAGGAAGAAATTCTTCCCTGGGTTAGTGGTGAGGCCCTGGCACAGGTTGCTCAGAGAAGCTGTGGCTGCCCCTGGATCCCTGGGAGTGTTTAATGCCAGGTTGGATTGGGGCTCTGAGCACCCTGGGCTAGTGGAAGGTGTCCCTGGCCATGGCAGGGCATGGAACAAGATGAGCTTTATGGTGCCTTCCCACCCAAACCATTCCCTGATTCTGTGAACTCCCACCTGTGGATCTGCAGCAACTCACGAGGTTGGACACAGGACTCCAAGCTGGGGACACCCCTCCAAAACCCAAAAAACATCTGCAGGGCAGGGCCACCACGGCCACAACCTCCTGCCACCACCCACCTTCACCACCCTGCTGCAGCATGGCCGGGCTCCCTGCACACCTCCATCAGGCTCAGTGAGGAACCCTCCTGACATCCCCTGGGCACATCCAGGTGGCCAAAAGCTTCTTTTGGGACCAACATTCCAGCTTGGGGGCTTGTGGCCTGGCTGCTCTCTGGGCCATCCCTCCGGGAGATGCTCCAGGGTGGAGAATTGGAAGGGACACCCTGCTTGCTGTGAGGTCCGAGGGCTCTGTCCCTTCCTCCAGGGCTCTGTCCCTTCTTTCAGGGCTCTGTCCCCTTCCCACTGGCTCTTTCCACTCCTCCAAGGGTGTGTCCCCTCCAACGGGAATCCCAAATGGGAATGTCCCTGCCGCCCCTCTCCAGGCTCTCCCACGCTCGGGGGAGCTGCATCCTCCCTCCTCGGCCAGCGCTTGCTTGTTTCTGATCTTGGATGTCATCGGGGGTGGAAAATGTGACAGGAAGGAAGGGAGGCTTTTTTTCCCCCCTGCTAAATATGGACTGACATTAAAAAAAAATAAAAATCCAAATACTGTCGTGAAAGGAATCCCAAGCTCTGTTTGTCGAGGGAGAGAAAACGATGTTTTTGTGTCTTTTCAATTCCAGCTGGGAAGTTTCGCAAGGAGCGGTGGAGTCCTTGCCGGGAGCCTCAGGAATTTACTGAGCTCGTTCACAGGACGCTCTCCCAGCGTCTTATGCTAAAAAAAAAATTAGTCATCCCTTCTGTGCCTGTCCGTGGCTGGGGGGAGCTTGCTGCAAGCATGCAGGATGCTAGGAAATATTTAAGGATTTTTTTTTTTTCCTCCTGTACAAGGAGTTCTAGAAACGACAGGAAATAAAAGTGCGGCCCCAACAGGAGTTTTTCATCTTTATTTTAATTCCTGTTGCTGCAGCAGCTGGTGGCAGGGAGGGGAGGGATGTGCGGGGGGGGGCTGCAGCCAGGTTTGCAGGGAGGATTTGTCTCTGTCGAGCATCACATGCAAACTCTGTGCTGTTATTCCCTGAGAGGTTGGGAAACAGGCTTGATGTGGAGCTCTGGGAGGAGGAATGGGATCACAGGGATGGTGATGGCACTGTCACCTCCCTGATGGCTTCTGCTGTGGCCAAGTGAAGAGCTAGGAGGCTTTTTGAGGAACAGGGAGCCCAAATCCCCTGGGACCTGGGGGTGCTGGGCAGACAGAGACTCAGTGTTTGTGGGGGGCAGAAAGTGGGCACTGCCACCTTCCCATTCCACAGATTTCTTCCCATCCCTGTTGGAGAGCTTCCTGGGGGGAAGCTGCAAAGTTTTTGCCTGATCTTTATTAAAACAGTTGGTTAAAGCAACTGGTTGGTTACAGCTGGCTGAAGGTGGCGGAGTCATTGTCCCTGGAGATGTCCAAGGAACAACTGAATGTGGCACTCAGTGCTCTGCTCTGGTGACAAGGTGGGGATTGGTCACAGGTTGTACTTGTGGTAATCTTGGAGGTCTGTTCCAGCCTAAATGACTCTGGGATTCTTTGGAAGCAGTGGGGGATCCTGGGAAGTGCTGGAACAGATATTTCCCATTTCCAGGGTGCTGGTGCTGCTATGGACTAAGGAGACACATCCTGCCTTCCTGAAACATCCCTCACAAATAACTGCACCTCTGTGCTGCTCCGTGATACTGCTCCATGTGCAACATCCACATCCTCATGGATGAGCAGTCTGAATTCCCCCTCTCCCTGTCTCCTGCTGCTGCCATCCTGCATCTGTTCTGCTCCAACCCTCTGTGTTTCCAGAGGCACTTCCATAGGGTCAGGAGTGGCACCTGTAGGATTTCCATAGGGTCAGGGGTGGCACCTGTAGGGTTTCCATAGGGGCAGGAGTGGCACCTGTAGGGTTTCCATAGGGTCAGGGGTGGCACCTGTAGGGTTTCCATAGGGGCAGGAGGGGCACCTGTTTGGTTTCCCTAGGGGCGGGCGGGGCTGTAGGGTTTCCATAGGGTCAGGAGTGGCACCTGTAGGGTTTCCATAGGGTCAGGAGTGGCACCTGTAGGGTTTCCATAGGGTCAGGAGTGGCACCTGTAGGGTTTCCATAGGGTCAGGAGTGGCACCTGTAGGGTTTCCATAGGGGCAGGAGTGGCACCTGTAGGGTTTCCATAGGGTCAGGAGTGGCACCTGTAGGGTTTCCATAGGGGCAGGAGTGGCACCTGGTCCTCCCCTCCTGGTGTGACCCGGTCATCCCTGGCAGCTGCTCTCTGGGTTCATTCACAAATCTCATTTTCCTCTGGAAATAAAACAAATCCCTGAGCTTTCCTCTCACTGTGGAAGTCATTTGGAGGCAGCCAGGTCCACAAGCATCCCCAAAGCCTGCAGACAGGAAGAGACACTTGAGCAGAGAGGTAGGAAATGTCCGCCTTTAGAGCAGTGGCTGATTCATCTCCTGCTCTTTAACCCTTTCCCCGCTGATTTCATTGGCATCCAGCTGATTTCCTTCAAGGCTCAGAGGCCAAAGAGGCTGGATCACAGAACACTGCTGGGTTTTGTGTGCTGTGTTTCTGTGGTTTGGGGTGGAAAAGGATGGGGTGTGTGGTTATCCGAACTGGATAACCAGAACATCAGCAGTCACATTAGGGAGGATTAATATTTAATATATAGAGTATGAACCATTGTGCTTAATCACTATCTGAAGGGCTTAGGAAGAGATTTAGTGATAAGCAAGTGATTCCTGAGCTGTCCAGAATGATTTCTTGCATCTTCCTCTGGAGCAGCTGGTCCTGGATGTCGCCGGAGGCTGGTGCAATCCTGTTCTTCCTGATGTCTCCAGTTTTTATAAGTGGGTAGAGTGGCTTTCATCACAAGTGTTTGCTGCTCATTAAACTCCCAAATACTCTGGAAACCCTTTTTCTCTGATGCATCTCACGTGGCTGGGCTGTCAGCAGTGGTACCTGTCAGCACTTGAAACTTCTGTGTGTGGGAAACATGTGGGATCCATGGACATTGTCACTGTCACATACAGGCACTAGTGAAGAGGCGGTTCATTCATTCTTTTGTCTGTCTGACCCCTTTAGGAGGCTTTTCCTGTCATCTCCAGGTTCCCACCATGGTCCTAGAACTCCCTATGACAGCAGTGCTGCTTTCCACAGCTGCTCCATGTTGCTTTACGTGGTTTTTTTCTGCAGCAGGAGGTGTTTTGTAGTACAGCAAGGTGGGGGCTGCCCCTCTGGGAAGGGGTTGCTGTGTTTGTGCAGGGAGGAGGTGATGGTGGGGAGTGCTGGGTCCAACAAGAACTTAAAGTGACTCCAGAAGAAACAATAAAAATGCTCCAAGGGCTGGAGCCCCTCTACTCTGGAGCCAGGCTGGGAGAGCTTCTCTCACCTGGAGAAGAAAAGGCTCCAGGGAGAGCTCAGAGCCTCTTCCATGGTCTGCAGAGGGACTCCAGAGCTGGAGAGGGACTTGAGACAAGGGATGGAGGGACAGGACACAGGGAATGGCTTCCCACTGCCAGAGGGTGGGTTAGGCAGGATATGAGAAAGAAATTATTGCCTGTGAGGGTGGTGAGGCCCTGGCACAGGTTGTCCACAGAAGCTGTGGCTGCTCCATCCCCAGGCTGGACAGGGCTTGGAACAACCTGGGGTGGTGGAAGGTGTCCCTTATCATGGTTGGGGGTTGCAATGAGATGAGCTTTAAGGTCCCTCCCAACCCAAACCATGCTGTGATTCCACAATTCTGTACCAGAGCATTCCAGTAATGCATCTCCACATGTCCTGCAGGTTTGAGGGGAGGGAAACCCTCCTTTGGGCTGCAGGAGGGTGTGAGCCTGCACCTCCCTCTGTCCCTGCCCCAAATCAGAGCTCTCCTGGCTGCAAGCATCAGCCACAGCTTTCAAACTCACCGTGCTGTGGTTCTTTATGTGGTACCTCTCTGTTTATGGCAGCTGCAGTTTTGGTGGCAGTCAAAACACCTGAGTGTGGGTTGGCTTTTGGCATGTTGGTCATGCAGAACATCCTGGTGTCTGCTGTAACAGGCATGGAGCTTGGAAATCTTTTTAAAATTGGGACTACTTTTTTTTTTTCCCAAAAAGACCTGTGGAAGAATTAGAGAATCAGGGAATGGTTTGTGTTGGAAGGGACCTTAAAACTCATCTCTTTCCAACCCCCTGCCATGGGCAGGGACACCTCTCATTAGCCCAGGTTGCTCCAAGCCTTGTCCAACCTGGCCTTGAGAAAGCTTTTATTGTCTGTGCAAACAAACAGATCACTTGCTTAGGCAGCAGTGACTCTTTATTCCAGAATAATTTGTTGTCCTAATTCCTTCCTGTTGAAGCAACTCCATTTTGCATGGAATAATTAGCACTAATTTGGGCCTGGGATGGAAAACAAGAGTTCTCTGACTTCAGAGGAGTGGATGAGAGTGTGACCTCTGCCTTTCCCACGTGAGTCAGGTCATGCCATGCCATCTGAAGCAAAATTAAAACCTGTCTGTGAACCCAAACATTCCAGGGTGGCAGGAGGTGGAAGTGTCACCAATTTGAAGTTTTCTGCTGTTGCAGGGAGCTGAGGACAAGTGTGGTGAGGGGGGGAATGGAGCAGCACCTCCTTCCTTCTTGGCTGAAAACTCATCTCTTTCCAACCCCCTGCCATGGGCAGGGACACCTCTCATTAGCCCAGGTTGCTCCAAGCCCTGTCCAACCTGGCCTTGAGAAAGCTTTTATTGTCTGTGCAAACAAACAGATCACTTGCTTAGGCAGCAGTGACTCTTTATTCCAGAATAATTTGTTGTCCTAATTCCTTCCTGTTGAAGCAACTCCATTTTGCATGGAATAATTAGCACTAATTTGGGCCTGGGATGGAAAACAAGAGTTCTCTGACTTCAGAGGAGTGGATGAGAGTGTGACCTCTGCCTTTCCCACGTGAGTCAGGTCATGCCATGCCATCTGAAGCAAAATTAAAACCTGTCTGTGAACCCAAACATTCCAGGGTGGCAGGAGGTGGAAGTGTCACCAATTTGAAGTTTTCTGCTGTTGCAGGGAGCTGAGGACAAGTGTGGTGAGGGGGGGAATGGAGCAGCACCTCCTTCCTTCTTGGCTGAGGCTGAGGAACAAATAAACAGAAATGTTCTCACTGCACTGATGTGAAAAGCTGCTTCTGAGCCAGCCTGGCCTGTTGGTGGATTCCTGGCACCCCAGCCAAGTACTTGAGACCTTTTTATTGCCATAACGAGGATTTCCTCATCCTGCCCCGCAGTCTGACTCGATCCACTGCTATTTTCTGGTCCTTCCAGGAAGACATCCCTGCTCTGCCTTCCTTTGTGGAGGGAAGGGAAAGCAGCCAAATCCCTTCCCTGCCCCAAATCCCTGCATGTCTGAAGAAGGGGAGGTGCAGGGCATCCTTCTTGGTTTACCCAGGAAGCATGAGATGAATTTCAGGGCAAAGCTGCCTCTCCCCTGCCTGTCTCCCAGCAGGTTCAGTGGTTGCTGATGGGGTTGTGAGCACTGAGGCCATGAACATCTCTTCAGGATGAGTCCTGGAGGAAGTGGAAATGGGAGATGTCCAGCCTGGAAATGCCAGCTGGCAGAAAATGGACTTTCATTGGCTTGATAGCTGACCACCAGACAGCTATGGCTGATTGATGCTGCTTAGACAGAGAGTTTTAAAACCTGGATTCATAATTTCAGGGTCCAAGACACTTCTTGGCACTCCAAACTCCATCAATAAAGATGTGTTAGAGGCTCATTGTGTGTGACAGGGGTCTTAGGATGAGGGAAGAGACGAGCATCTGACTCCATGTTTCAGAAGGCTTGATTTATTATTTTATTATATATATTATATTGAAACTATACTAAAAGAATAGAAGAAAGGATTTCATCAGAAAGCTAGCTAAGAATAGAAAAAGAAAGAATGATAACAAAAGC
>NW_005054452.1:1504318-1514156 GCF_000277835.1 Geospiza fortis
CGGTGCTGCAGCAGCCGCTGCAAGTTGGAGCTTGTAGGTTTTGTGTATGAAGTAATAGGTGAGAGGAAGGCTGGATCCAGGTATGAGCAGTGAATCAATCAGCACTGGATTGCTCTGGGTTTGAACCAGCCCCCCCCTGGCATGACTGTCCTCCCATATCAGGATGTTTTGAAATAATCTCTGATTGTTCTGATGATCTAAACCCCAGGGGGGTTAGCTGGCTTTGGGCTCCACCCCAGCAGTGGTGACCTTGCTGCCGGGCTGAGGAGAGCAGCAGTTCCTGCTGTGACTGCTGAGGCCAGGGTGTCTCCCTGGGTCTGTGCTCATGTGCTCTTCCCCAGGGAGTTGGAGATCATCTGCCCAAAAGAGAATTTGTGGAGGTTCTCCCCAAAAGTGACACCCAACCATCCTCACTTGTCCTCTGGGAGCAGTGCTAATGGAATCACAGAATCACAGGATGGTTTGGTTGGAAGGGGGCTTGAAGATCATCTCATTCCACCCCCCTGCCATGTGCAGGGACACTTCCCACTGTCCCAGGATGCTCCAAGCCCCATCCTTGGGCACTTCCAGGGATCCAGGGGCAGCCACAGCTTCTCTGGGCACCCTGTGCCAGGACCTCCCCACCCTCACAGGGAACAATTCCTTCCTGATATCTCATCTAAACCTCCTCTCTTGCAGTGGGAAGCCATTCCCCCTTCTCCTGTTTCTCCAGTCTCTTTTTATATTTCCTGTAGGCTCCCTTCAGGTCCTAGAAGGCCCCAGTTAGGTCATCCCAAAGCCTTCTCTTCTCCAGGCTGAGCAATCCCAGTTCTCTCTCTTTCCTCACAGCTGAGCTGCTCCATCCATCTCATCATCTTGTTGGCCTCCTCTGGACTCTTTCCAAGAGGCCACAGTGGTGAGTTTGCCAATTAAGCAGCAGATCCACAAATCCCTGGCATTGTCTGAGCTCCATCCTTGCTTTCCACCTGTATTTTTGGAGGTAGTGTGTCAGTTCCTCCTCTGAGAATTTCAAACACTTCAGTCACAACCTCAGGGCTGCTGGGACTCATTTGTGTCAGTCAGTGCTGTTGTGGTTCATGTCACAGAGGGTTCTGCAGCCAGGAAATCTGGTTCTGGCCCCAGTGGGATTGCAACCAGCTCAAAGTGCTGCTTGCTTCCAGCCAGGCATCTCTCACTCCATCCCCAAAAAAACCAGTGCAGACCCAGCCCTGGATCAGGGACAGGAGCAGCAGGGTGGAGGAAGAAATGACCAACCAAGGCAGGGAAATAGGTGGCAAAAAATGCCAGGAAGGAACTCAGGTCTGGCTGCTCAGCCAAACCAGGAGGAAAAAGCACAATCTCCCAATCCTGGTGCTGTTAGAGCTTTCTAGAAGGTTGGAACCCTCAAATAAGTAAATCTCACTGAGTAAGAGGAGAAATATGAAGAACAGGATTTGCTTTTTTTGTGTCTGTGTTTTGTTTTGGTTTTTTTTTAAGGCATTTTAGTGGTTTATAAAGATTCCAGCAGCGCTCTGGGAAAGCACAGCCTCCCATTCCAGGCACAGGAATATCCTGGCTCTCGACCTGCAGGTCGAGAGGTACCATCAATTTTTCTGGTGATATTGTGTGGCAGGCCAGCATGCAAAACTTTTCCTGCTGCTTTACAATTTGAATCATGTTTTTATCACACCAGCAGATAATCATCTCACTCGTGTTCCAGAAGCCAAGCTCATGTGGATGTGTTTGAAAATAAATATATTCACATGTGTTTGCCAGTGTTACTGAACACATGGTGTGTCTCAGAGCCTCTGGATTTCGCTCTCTTGCAAACTGGCTACTCTTGAAGGCTCAGAAGTGCAACTTTATTCCACATGCTGCAGTTTCATACCCCTTTCATAGCAGACACTAATGCCATCCCCTAAATGATGAATTAGAGATGAATGGAGATGAGTTAGAAATGAATAATAAATTGGAAAGCATGGATAAGCCTCGAGATTTTCTCTTGAGGAGACTTTAAACCTATTTGGCTACAGGCAAATAGATGTTTTTAATCCCAGTTGCTGTGTAGAATTTGCATCCTCGTTCTGGTGGCAGGGTGAAAATGCCAGGTGGCATCTTTGGGTGATTTGGTGGCAGCAACTTGTCTTTAGATACTGAGACTGGGATTAGAGAGGTTCAATTATTTTCTAATCTTATCTAGGAGTGTGCTTAACAACCCTTTCCATGAAGAAATTTTCCCTTATATCCAATCTAAACTTCCCCTGGTGCAACTTGAGGCTGTTTCCTTCTGTCCCTGTTCCCTGGGAGCAGAGTCTGATCCCCACCTGGCTCCAACCTTCTGCCAGGGAGCTGTACTCATTTATCATCTTTTTATACCTGTCTTGGCCTTCAGTGGTTGTGTGAGGGTTATTTTTTGACTCCATCAGGTACTTGGAGTTGAAATCTTTGGCCCAGCCATTGTGCTTGAACTGGAGCTGTGCTTCAGCTCTGGATGTGCAGGTCTGGCCTCCAAGAATCCAACATCCAAACGAATAAAAACAGGGATAATAAAGCAGGAGAAGGCTAGCTGAGAGAGAAAAGCAGCTGTGGAAGGGCTAAGGTGAATATCTGCTCTCCTGAGAGGTAAATAAAAGGTGCAATCATGTTTTCTCCTCTCTCATCCCCTCCTCAACTGAGGCTTCTCAAAGGATGACAAACCTGGTGGCTGCCTGAGCTTGGATCCATCAGCATTTAGAATGGTTTGGAGGGTCTCCAAGTGTCTTCATCCCTCTTGGTGACTGTTGTGAGGGTCCTTGTGAGACCTCACGTCCCTCAGCCAGGGCTGCAGGGGAGCTCTTGGTGATACATGTGCAAAACCAGCGCTGCAGGTGCATCTTCCACAAAGGTGACACATCTGATCCACCCAGGAGAGCCTGTGGAGACACCTGAGTATCTCATACTGCTTCTTTTGTCCAGGTTTTATCCCTGGTATAATGAAGGATTTACTCCTCACTTCCCTTAAAATGTTTTAGAGCAACTTCTGTGCCTGTGCAGAGGTATTTGCCTTTTTTCCCAGGATATTCTGTGGGGGTTGTTTGAGTTTATGTAACTTCCCATATGTTGCCCTCTTCTTGTAGAAACTTGAAGATAAATTGTGAAATGCAGGGAGCTGCTTTAAAAGGATACATGCTCAGCTGGAGCTCATCCTGTTTGCAGCCAGAAAAGGGGAACCTGGGAGCTCTCTGTCCCTGTTTCCTCTGTGGCACAGCTGAGTGAGCAGCATGGCATGGAGCATCTGATGCTGCTGCAGGAGGAGGCTGTGGGGAGCTGGCAGCAGGTTCCAGAGCAGGCACGTGCTGGGAGGGTGGTGCTTTCTCCATGGAGGGGCTGCATCATCCCCTGCAAGTTCTTTTCTCTTTCCAAAACTGCTGCATTCCCTGCAGGGCCCCCCTGCCCTGCAGAGAGGGTGTTTTAGGTGGAGCTTTAGGTCAGGGTTTATTAAACCACTTCGCTGGGCCTCATCTTGCCAGGTGCTGCGTGGTCTGCATTCCCATGTGTATCAGAGAATCATGGAATTGTTTGGGTTGGAAAAGCCCTCTAAGATCATCCAGTCCAACCATTCCCCCAGCCCTGCCAAGGCCACCACTGACCATGTCACCAAGTGCCACATCCACATGGCTTTTAAACCCCTCCAGGGATGGGGACTCCACCGCTGCCCCAGGCAGCTGTGCCAATGCCTGATCACCCTTTCCATGAAGAAATTTTCCTAAATATCCAATCCAAACCTCCCCTGGCCCAGCCTGAGGCTGTTCCCTCTCCTCCTGTCCCTGTTCCTGGGAGCAGAGCCCGACCCCCCTGGCTGTCCCCTCCTGTCAGGAGCTGTGCAGAGCCACAAGGTCCCCCCTGAGCCTCCTTTTCTCCAGGCTGAGCCCCTTCCCAGCTCCCTCAGCTGCTCCAGACCCTTCCCCAGCTCCATTACCCACATCAAGGGGGTCTGAGGGTGCTCAGTGTCCTGCAGATCCACATTTGTTGAGACACAAGCTCAGCTGCTGGTAGGAGACTCATGGCTCCTGTTCTCTGCAAACTTGAAGAAAGCCCTTCACTCATCACCCAGGTCATTTCTGCTTATCATTTTTGAGAATGGTTCGGTCCCAAGTGCAGGATGCTGGCAGAACTTGGAGCCTGCCTTCCTCTGGGGAATTACACCATGTGCAATTAGGGTCTCCAAAAACATCCCTTTCCATTCCCTCTCCAACCCCCCTGGAGCAAAGCCAAGAAGCCCAGGCACTGAACAAACCCCTCTTTGGAATTTCAAGGCTGAGAAACTGAATTTGTGCTCTGCCAATTGCTCTTGTTTGTGGACAGAGAATGAGCAATTCTGTGCACAAGTGGATGGGAGAGGTGGAAAGTCCTGAGGGGAAAAATGCTTCAGGAATGAGCCACAGTAGGTCTGGCTGGAACCAGATGGGTCCCTTCTTTAGGGTCCCTTCCAACCCAAACCAATTCCATGATTCAGTGATTCTGTGAAACTCTGGCATTCTAGGCAGCAGCAAAAGGCAGAACTTGTTGGTAACTGCCTGGAAACTTCAGCCAGGGCTCCTGGACAGCCAGGCAGCCTCAGCAGTGCTGGGAAAACTGAGCTCCCCCACATCCAAACCCAGGAACTGACCCATTCACTGGGGTTTTCTGAAGTTACTGCAAGATCATGAGTGTCTTTAGGAAGCCAGGAACTTTGCAGTTGCTCAATACTCACTCAGCTGCTTTGGCATGGGTTATTTGGAATGGTTTTATTTTTGTAGGATGGATTCAGAGTTCCCAGCGTGGGATCTTTAGAGATGAGTGTGTTTAGCTGCTGTGGAAAGAGGTCCTTGTGAGGTGGGGTCTGGCTTGGTGGCTGTGGCTTCACTGGAGGTGACATGACAGCAGACCAGAACACCAGTCTTGGAGTTTAATCAGTTTAAACTGTCTCTGCTGCACAAAACAAGTTCCTGCCTTTTGCTGCCCAAAATGCCATAGTTTCATAAAATCATTGAATCATGGAATGGTTTGGGTTGGAAGGGACCCTAAAAACCATCTGGTTCCAACCTCAGCCATGGGCAGGGACACCTTCCACTATCCCAGATTGTTCCAAGCTATGTTCAGCCTGGTCTTGGACACTTGCAGGGATCCAGGGGCAGCCCCAGCTTCTCTTGTGTTTTAAGGGTGCAATTCTCACAGGCCACGATTTGGCTCAGTTTAAAATTGGGGTTCGAAGCTTTTAAGGATTCATCCTTTTAGAGAACTCATGATGCTCTGTGTGTCCAGGGGGATTCATTTTGGGCTGTTCAGTGCCCCACAGGCCAAGAAAAGTGCCATGGATTAAGGAAATTTGAGTTCCTGAAGCCCTGAAATTCCATCCAGCTGTGCCAGAGAAGGTATCCCTGCCCAGCTGAGATCATTCTTTATATTTAATATTGAATTCTCTCTCCCCTGCTGCTTCATTAAGGCAGTGGAGTTGCAGAAATGTCAGTAATGAACTAATGAAGGACAGGGGTGGTAGTGCAGTAACAGCTTCCATAGGTGCATGCTGTTATTGCAGGTTTTTCAATCCAGCATGGAAAGGTCACCTCTGCCATGCTCATCATGGCTGGGACTGGTCCCATCCCACATCCAGCACTTTCTGTGCCACTTCAGCTGCTTCCAGCCCCTTGGATGGTGGTGGCAGTGCATTCCATGTCCCCCCTCCAAAATGGGATTTCAGGCAGGCTCCCAGCCCTGCCATCAGATCCCGAGCCCAGGGGTAGGAACAGGATTGCCACTTCCATTTTTTTTCCATTTTCCCTGTTACAGGAATTGTTGCTGACCTTTTTATTGTATTTGTGTTCCCCCCAGATGAAGGCAGGAATGATGAATCTGACTCCATGTTCTCAGAAGGCTAATTTATTATTTTATGATACTATATTACATTAAAGAATGCTATACTGAACTAAAGAATACAGAAAGGATTCTTACAGAATGCTAAAAAGATAATAATGAAAACTTGTGACTTTTTCCAGAGTCCCAACATAGCTTGGCCTGATTGGCCAAAGAGTGAAAACAACTCACACCAGAATCCAATGAAACAATCTCCAAACACATTCCACATGAGCAAAACACAGGAGAAGCAAATCAGATAATTATTGTTTTCAATTTTTTTCTGAGGCTTCTCAGCTTCCTAGGAGAAAAACCCTGGGCGAAGGGATTTTTCAGAAAATGTGAATGTGACACCTCTTCAAGCGTTCCTTAAGCTTTATCTTCTCTGATAGGACTGGGCTGTTGGCACAGGGCATTTCCAAGAGGATTGTTTTGCTCTGGAGGCGACAAATGGCAGCTCAGCTCCTTTGGGATGCTGTGACACTTCCCAAGGGAGCACCTGGAATGCAGAGCTCAGATCTTTGTATCTCTCCCTGTTCTTACTGAAATCCTTATTTAAGGTCCTGCAGGCTCTGCCCTGGGGAGATTCAGAGTTCAGCCACTGGATTCATGAATTTTGGTGGGTTTTTTGGAGTGCCAATCCTGTGTCAAGCCTTGGCAGGGGCTGTGACACAAACCCACCTTTGGACTTGGGCTACCAAGTTCCATCCCTGGGCCAGCTCTCAGGTAACAGTGGCTTTTGCCAAAGACAGGATGGAATTTTGTGTGCTTCCTGTAGGAAGCTCTTGAGTGAGTGACCTTTCTTGTGGCTCTTCAGCCAGCTCTGAAGCATCTCTGGCTACCCCAATTTGCCTGTGGTCACTTGATGTGCAGTTCCAAATGACCCTGTCAAACTGTGCTGTTGGATGTTACATTAGAATAAATTTTTCTCATTGTTGATGGTTTTACTTCATATGTATTTTAGAAGCTGGGCCCTGATTTTACTTTGAAACAGTCAAAACATTGAATAAAACAATCCAAAGCTTTCAAAGCATTTGAACTGCATTCTCCCCTCAGACATTCTCAGTCATTTCCATCCTAGATCTGACCCCTAGGTTGCAGAGCTCCTTTGATCTACCTCCAGAGAGAAACAAGAGGCCTGAGGAACATTGGGAATGATAGTTCGGGGGAGAGGAACTGAAAATGAATGTGGTGGTTAAATCTGTTCTTGCTACTAAGAGCCACTTGAATTTATTTTTGGGAGCAATTTTGGTCCATCCTATTCTGGAGCTAAATTCATTACTTACTTTTTGGATTATCTCTTCCTTCCCTCTTGGCCTTCAGCTGCCAAACCCTCCCTTCTCCCCCCGTGCCCTGGCACCCAGAATTGCAGCATCCTGAGCTCCAGCACTGCAGATGTGCCAGATGGAGACACTGAGCTCGTGCAGGTCTCAATTTTGGAAGCAACACGAAAATGATGACTTGAGAAAAACCTTCTTGATTGTACTGAATTTTGTCAGAGCCCAGCAATGTTGAACAGGCACCTCAGAAGCTTCGTGCCAGAGAGCTCCCAAGTGTTGCTGCTGTTCATGGAATGGTTTGGGTTGGAAAGACTTTAAAGACCAACTATTCCAACCAGCAGGGACACCTTCCACTAGACCAGGTTGCTCCAAGCCCCATCAAACCTGGCCTTAAAGCCACAAAGATCCTCTGCTTCTGAAAACTGTCCCCTAAATGGTCTTTGTGGACAAAATCACACACCAAACGCTTGCCCACTTAATTCTCACATCTGTTATTTTTCTTTCCTTTGGGTAGGGTTGTTTTTTAGCAGCTTTGAGTGCAAAGATGCCTATTTGTTAAGTGTTTCCTGGCTGCAGAGTTGAAACTCTTTAATATTCCTGTCTTCTGCAAGCTCTCTTCCGTGAAGCTTCCTTCACTCCCCACCCTCCTCCCATTTATCAAAGCCTGCCTTGCTCACAGATTTGGTGCCTGATGAGGGGCTGGGGTTATTCCCATTGTGTCACACCAGGCTGCCTGCTGTCCCCAGGGAAAAGGGGATGGATGTGAAATGAAAGGAGGAGTCAGTGCTTCCACACTTGTTGAGAAATGCTGCCTTTTGAAATGCCCTAAGCCTGGAGTCTCTTGCTTGGAGAACAGGTCTGATGTGCCTAAGGATGCT
Organism: Geospiza fortis; assembly: GCF_000277835.1. Classification (NCBI taxonomy): domain Eukaryota; kingdom Metazoa; phylum Chordata; class Aves; order Passeriformes; family Thraupidae; genus Geospiza; species Geospiza fortis. The sequence continues at coordinate 1,512,327 of NW_005054452.1, forward strand.
GGCCACTTCCCACTCCAGTTCCTTATTGCTTGGCCCAAAAGGGATTTATTCCCTCAGAAATGGGGCTCACTCAGCCCCCTTCAGGTAATGGGCAGCTGAGGAGGCAACAATTTAATTTTTTCCTGGAATAAAACATCCTGCAAGGACTTCCATGTTTGATAATAAGCTGTGAAACCTTGTGATCTTTGATTTTCAAGTGCTGTGAGCTGAACTCAGTGGTTTAGTCACAGAATCTCTGAATGGTTTGGGTTGGGACCTTTAAAGACCATCCCATTCCACCCCCCTGCCACAAGCAGGGTCACCTTCCATAGACCAGATTGCTCCCAGCTCCATTCAGCCTGGCCTTGGACACTTCTAGGGATGGGACAACCTGTGCCAGAGCCTCACCACCCTCACAGGGAATAATTTCTGCCTAATATCCAATCCAAACTCTTTCACCATTAACATCTGCACTTAATATTCCCACTTCCTGCTTAATAATTGGGGGGATCAAGCCCTGTCTTGTCCAAATTGGGTGTTCTCTGTGGCCCTGGTGCAGCAGCAGTGGCTCCTCCATCAATCCCAGGCTGAGCAGGGAGTGCTGCTGCCCCGGTGCCAAAAGGAAATGAAGGTGCAAAGAGCTGCTGAGTTGTTTCATGGCAGGGGTGAGCTGATGTAAGATGGAGCTGGTGTTGTTTTGGAGAGTTGATTTTTCTGTTCCCTCCTTCCTGCACGTGTTGGACCACGTCTGGTGATGAGTAAGGCAGCTCAGCTTGCTTACCTTGGCATGCTCTGGCACAGCACCCTGGCCTGGCCAGTGTTTTGGCAGAGCTGTGTCCCACTGGGGCTGACACAGAGCCTGGCACAGCTGGTTCTGGGAGTGCTTGGAGGAGAAGGGAGCTCTCACCTGCTGGCAGTGGCCTCTGTGATCATCCAGCACAGAATTCCCAGCTCCACTGGATGTCCTGCGTGCCTGACTCCTGCCTCTGGTTAGGCTGACAGGAAAATGTGGGAACCAGATGTGGCCCACCAACACTATCTTGTTTAACACCCTATCTCCAGTTGTTTCCAGCTTGTAGTGCTAATTTCCACTTGCAGCTATCCAAGAGACAAATCCAAGATGCTTGCTGCCTTTAGAAAGAGGAGTCCAACTGACCTTAGTGTTATCTCTTGCTTTGCTCAGTCCCACATCTCTTGCACTCAGATAGGATAACCCCATCTCCAAACTGTCCCTTCCATCTTAAAATCATCTTACAGTGGAATTTTTTTTCTTCATTCTCTGGATAAGAGGATTGAAAAGCAAGAAGAATCAGATTTTTGCTTTAGAAAGAGGAGTCCAGCTGACCTTAGTGTTATCTCTTGCTTTGCTCTATCCCACGTCTCTTGCACCAGGTAGGACAAGCCTGCCCATCTCCAAACTGTCCCTTCCATCTTAAAATCATCTGACAGTGAAATTTTTTCTTCATTATATGGGGGAAGAGGATTGAAAAGCAAGAACAATGGATTTTTGCTTTAGAAAGAGGAGTCCAACTGACTGTAGTGTTATCTCTTGCTTTGCTCAGTCCCACATCTCTTGCACTCAGGTAGGACAAGCCTGCCCATCTCCACACTTTCCCTTCCTACTCAAAATGATCTCACAGTGAAATTTTTTCTTCATTCTCTGGGGGAAGAGGATTGAAAAGCAAGAAGAATGGGATTTTTGCCCAGGAAATGTTGTACTTTGCAAGGGCATTTTATCACATCCTTTTTTGAAGTCTGTAAGAACAGCTTTCTCCAGGGGATGCTCTTCCCTTGGGACTGCACATTCTTTTCTTAAATTTCACCAGCACGTGACCACAGGGCACGGAAGGA
>NW_005054452.1:1514166-1516204 GCF_000277835.1 Geospiza fortis
GTTCCTAACTCCCTTTGAAAGGCAATCTGTTCTTCCAGCCTCTTGCAGAATCACTCTGACAGGAGACTCTGCAATCAGGCTGCAGAGGTAATTGCATTTGTAATGTGAAAGACAGAACAGGGTCTATAATTCTCATCCTCAACAGGCTCTGTAGGGACTCAAGGTAATCAAAAAAAAAAAAAAAAATCCAAACCAACAGACCCAATCACTGCTTCTGACATTTGTGATTGGTCTGGGCAAAATATTAGGAAACAACATACTCAAGGGGACAAGATGATCTCATACAGCTGACTTTAAAGCAACATGCTCCCGTGGAAACTTGTTTCCATGCCTATTCCAGAGCACTGGCTGCTGCCTGGATCTCCCTGGCCCCCCTGGCCCAGCTCAGCTTAGTCAGCAAGTTCCAGTTCAACTTCTGCCTTTTATTTTGTGCCTGTACCTGAGTTAGCTCCATCCCTCAGTAACCAGCTCTTTGTCAGAGGAAAGGCTTCCAGGATGCTGCCAGCAACTCATTGTCCATTTCCTGAGGAGAACTGCTTGCTTTTAAGTAGTTTGCCTGAAATCTTGAATATTCCAGTGCAGCTAAGGCTTCCTGTGTTGGTTAGCTTTCCTGGGATGAAGTTCCAACCACCCACATGAGCTGTCTGGATTTAGTTTTGAGTCTGGAGAACAAATCTCTGCTGTAGGGTTTCACCATCGCCGTGTTGTTGTTCCTCTGACGTTGCGATATGTGACCGTCCCTCGATGTGGCAGCTGATTTACAAGCAGGAGCGCCCCACTGTTTGTTGCTTGTTTATTGCTGTTTATTGTTGGATTTTGAGGGGTGTGGGGACAGGAGCTGGGCTGGAACAAGTTACAGAGGTTGGATGTAACGGTGTTGAAGAAAATCACATTTGGAGCCCGGTGGCTTGGGCGAGGGATGCTTCTGCCTCTGGCACATCCTCCCTGGTCCTTCCTCCAGTGCAGATCAGACCTTTATGGTGTTCACAGCTCCTGAATACGAAGGCAGTGGAAGGATCTTGGCATCCCAGATGGAGATGAGCTTGTTTGCATCCAAGTTCCTCAAGGTTTTCCTCTAATAAAGCCTTCCTGTTCACCATCTGGCTGGCTGGGACACCAGGCTGGTTCTTTCTTCTGTGTCATCAGAGGTGTGGTGTGGACTTTCCCAGCAGAATGTTGCTCATTCAGTCCCATGTTTTGAAAAAGAATAGACCAGATTATCTTTTCAGAGCCCGACTCTTGCTGGTTTTTCAGCTGGTGTGGCCATGAATGGAGTGATACAGGAGAAGCTTCTCCAGAATTGACTGTACCTTCCTCTCTGCCTCTGAAGGGTTTAGCCTCCCTGAAAGCTTTCCATTCTCATTAAATCCACCCATAGCAATGAAACCTGAAGAAACCATGAACTCCCACCTCCAGCAGGCTGGCTGGTGTTGGTGTTGCTTGGGTTTTTAACTGGGGAGAATGAGTCAGCCTATCCTCAGAAAGCACCAGGACTTTCAGCACCACTTGACCACCAGTTTCCTGTTGCTCCCTTTTGTTTCTCTTTTTTTCTTTTGTTGAAGCTTTTAGGGCCTGGATGCACAATTGTAAGAGTGTCTGGATGTTTCCCACTACTGGGACTCTACTCTGTGTGTCTTCTCTGCTTATTTTTTTTTCAAAAGGAGAACTGGAAAGATGCAGACATCAAGATCTTGTCCAAACCTCAACTTCTAGAATCATAACTCAACTGCTGGCCTTAGGGAGCTGTCAGGTCTTTAAATAAATCTTTATAAATCAGCATTTACACTGTAGAAATTCACACAACTTGATTGCAGAGTTGCTTAAAGCAGATCTCAAAACATATTAACTATTTTGGGGTAAAGCTTTAATGGTAGGTTAGGTCACAGAGGACTGATGACCATGAAGTTATGGCAAACTCATACCAAACTCTTGTGTTTGGTCTCTGGGATATGGCCTTGGTGTCCCAGACCATGCTTTGCATGCTGGGCACTCCTATTTTTTATTTTCCTAAAAGAAAGGAACTCAGGGATGTGCAGGA
>NW_005054452.1:1516219-1518532 GCF_000277835.1 Geospiza fortis
AGGAATGCCAGAGCAGAGCTTGTGTGCTGGGGTGCTGAAGGCACATCTTTGTCTTGTCAGCATGTGGGAATATCTGCGTGGAAACCTGTGCTTTTGGGGATGGGAACCATCCTGAGTGAAGGCAGAGCAGATGGGACATGCAGCCTGAACCAGCCTGTCTCGTTTATGCTTTATTAATTAGACATGTTATCAGAGTCATCTGTGTTTTCTTTCCTTTTCTCCTTTCCAAACCAGTTCTGCTGCTTCGCTGCCCGCAGAGCCTCTGATGAGGAGCCCAGTTTGAATCCCTGGGAGTTGCATGGCAGCACTTGTTCATTGTGCTGTGTGTTAGCACCGTAAAAACTTTGGGGAGAGGACTCAGAGGAGTTTTGTGAGCTCTGGGGAATCAGAATTTTGGGTGTTGATGGTGCTGTTGTGGTAGCACATCCTCCCACTGTGTACTGTCAGTGTTTGTAAGAATTTCCATGGGTTAATCACAGAACCACAGAATGGTTTGAGTTGGAAGGGACTTAAAAATCAACTTGTTCCAAACCCTGCCATGGACAGGGACACTTTCCACTGTCTCAGGGTGCTCCAAGCCCCATCCAGCCTGGTCTTGGACACTTCCAGGGATCCAGGAGCAGTCACAGCTTCTCTGGGCAAGCTGTGCTGCTGCTTTCCTTGGATGCTTAAAAACTGACATGGATCAGGAAGGTGACTGGATAAACTGGTGGAAGGAAGGTATAAAGATCCCTGGGTAGAAACAGTCAGTGCTGAAGACTGGGAAATGTTCTGGGGAGGAAATGGTACAGACTGGTGTGGGTCTGACCTTGCTTCTTAGACTTGCTGCTGGTTGCTCTTGGAGGTATTATTGAATTAAGCAGATCTCAGATGGGGTCTGTTGTGCCTGATGGGACAGTGTCAGGCTGCCCTTGTGCACATTCAGTTTTAAGATTTTACTGAAAGGCAGAGAAGCCTTTTCCAATGCTGGGGTGGGAGCAAGGAGGAGGGATTTTCTCAGATACCCTTTGAACCTTTATCTCCCAGCAGGTTACCTTCTGAATCCTCAATGTCAGTGCCCTTTATCTGTATGTAAGGGTGAACTGGGTCATAAAAACCCTTTGAGTGAACCCCTTACAGTCTCAGGCTGCTCCAGTGGAGGTTCAGGTTGGTCATTAGGTGGAAATTCCTCATAGAAAAGGTGATAAAACATTGGACTGGACTGCCTAGGGGGGTGGTGGAGTCCCCATCCCTGGAGGTGCTTAAGGGAACACTGGAAGTGGCACTCAGTGCTCTGGTCTGGTTGACAGGGTGGTGATGGGTCACAGATTGGAGTCAGTTATCTTGGAGGTCCTGTAGAGCCTGGGTGATTGTGTATGTGCCCATCTCTGAGGTGGGAGATGGTGAAACAGGAGTTGGGTTCAATGATCCCTGCCTGGGTCCCTTTGAGCTGAGGATATTCTGTGATTCTCTGAAACCCCATAAAGCCACCCTGAGTATCCTTTCTGACACCTGGCTCTTTTTTATGGCCACCATTTGGTGAGGTGAAGGGAAGACCTATGGATTTGCTTTGTCTGATGCCCTTCCAGGGAAAATTCCCACTCCCTGAAGGAGCAGCAGGATCATCCCTGCACACACAGCAGGGAAATGACTTTTCACAATGGGCTGGCTTGGATACTGCCCAGATCCCTTCTCTTACAGCAGGACAAGATGATGACCATGTCCAGGCTCTTCCCTGGCACACACACTCAGAATATGTTATCCTTGAAGTCCTTTTCCCAGGCGTGGCATGCCTTTGTGCAGGCACAGCCTGTACCCTGCTAATAGGATGCTGGTGGCTTCTGTCAGCCACTTAATTGGGTCCCTGGGTGCTGGGATATTTCCTGCTGCTGCATCCTCTTCCCAGAGCTATTCCTCCAGCTTGGGAACCTCCCTGCTGATGAAGGTGTGATGCTGAGCTCTCTGCAGTGCCCGGAGGTTAAATCCCAAATAAAGCTTTGGGATTGCTCACAGCCCTAGGGTGGGGGATGCACACACTGAGAGGTTGCTGGAGGGATTTTAATTGTGTTGTGTTTATCGAGCTGGCTGTAAACACAGCAGGAGGTTGCTGCATCTCCAGAGCCTGGGAGCCAAAGGTGTATCGATCTCAGGGAGCTGTGGGACTCAGGTACACCCTGGTGGAGATCTCAGCTGGGTTATTTCCAGCTGAGGATGAAATTTCTCCGTGTCCTGCCCTTCCTCCTCAACTCTGTCAAGCTGTAACAATTTTATAACCCAACTTTGTCAGCGGATTCCTCCCCAAAGCAAGAAGCCCTGTTGCTAGGAGTGGGGTGG
>NW_005054452.1:1518620-1535047 GCF_000277835.1 Geospiza fortis
GTGGGGGGGGGGGGGGGGGGGGAACCTCAGGAATACTCATGTTCAGCAGTCCAGCACTGCAGATAACATTGAGTCACTGCTGAAAGCCTCAAAGCAAAACAGATGTTCGGTTTCTAGTGACTGAGTAAGTATTAAAGGTACCAGATGAGCAAAGTTTTAACTGAGATACTTAATTTGTGGTTGGCAGCTGAGACAAAGCATGAGCAAACAAGGTGCAATGCAGGAATGGTCTCCCTCCTGTCTTACACATGCTGGTGTGTTTTCACAAAACTTTTTTTGTTCCATTTTTTCCCCCCTTTTTTAAAAAACGTCTTTCCGGCTTGACTCATTCTCTCTGTAGTTGTAACCTTTAGTTCTGGGTGGGAAGGCAATTATTTTGTGAGACATGAGACCAGTGGCAGAGTGAGTGGGCTCTTGTTGCTGCCTCTGTCATCTCCTTGTTTGACAAGTCACTTCTCCAGGAGTAGTTTGTGTCTCTGAAGTTGGGGATAATTACATGTGTTGTCAAAAATAAGGAAACTGGGCTTAATGGTGCATCTGCTCAGCCTGACTTTTGAATTCATGAATGAGTAGAAAACGTGGAATGTGGCTGTCATGCAGCTGCTAGCCTTCCAGCAAGAGACAATTTTTGATGATTATATTCTTTAAAAAAAAAAAAAATTAGGATGAGGACTGTGATCCCAGGATCCTGGGCTCGTTGGGCAGCCAGCACTGGGAGCTTCTGGAGCTGCTGCTGGTGGAGGTGTTGGGTTCTCTTTGCTTTGATCCCTGGTGAGGAACCTGCAGCACTGTCTGGCTGTGTGGAACAGAGGTGCTGAATCCCTCCTTGCCACCCACACCTGAGCAGGTGATAACACAAAAGGGAAGGAATTGTGTCCTGTCCCTCCTCGTCTTGTGGATTCCTCAATGAGTACCTCATGTAAAACACGTGAGAACCCTGAGAAAGAGGACCCTGATCAGAGCTTCCCTCCTTGGTAAGTCCATAAATCAGCTCCCTCTGTACTTTCTGGAGGAGTGACTCTCATTGTGGCTGCTCAGCACCACAGGAAGGACAAAATAGATTTTGGGTTGCTTTCCCTGGGGTGTGGGAAGTGGATTTGTATTGCTAAACCCACGTGGGAGCTGAAGCCAAGGCTCCATCCCACCAGTCCTGTAGGATTTAAGGTTTTTTGGCAAGTTCTAGATTATTTCTATTAAGAAAAAGGCTTTTTGGATCTCAGTTCTGAGGGTTGCCTCCCTTTGGAGGCTTTCTCAGGAGCCCATGTGCTGAGCACTTCATCTTCCAGCCCGCTTAAGGGAAGAGGGACAGACACCAAACCCTGCTGGCACCTTATTTCACTTAATTCTCCCATTTAATTGCTCTTCCTTCGGCTTTTAAGAGAATCTCTGTCAAAATCAAGAAGCTAAAAATTAAAGTAATTATTGTGGTGATGGAAACAATCAAAGAGGCCACCAGGCTCCTGCTCTGTGTGCTGTGGAGGAAGGAGGAGGCTGGGATTGAGCTCATCTCCTGGGACACGCTGAGCTCCAAGAGTTAATTTTGTTCCTGACTTCTCTGTCCATGAGTAATCCATTTGTGCTGGGAGGAAATGGCAAGTTCTTGCAGTGAGGACAGGCTTCACTGCTGGAGAAAATGATGCCTATTTATCATATGATGCTCTCTGTGCCTTTTTTTATTTGTCCTTCATCTGAACTAAGCTCTTTGGTGATGAGCTTCTCTGTCTGACAGCAGATTTTGTAGAGGCTTACACGAGTTTTTCTTTCCTGCATTTGCTGTTTCCCTGCAATTCCTCACCAGTTTGTGCTGGGAAGGAGCTGGACAGGAAAGGATCTGGGAGTCCTGCTGGACATCAAACAAAGTGCCCAAAAAGGACAGTGGTGGCCTGGGCTGTGGGAGACAAAACTCTTCCAGCAGGTCCAGGGAGGAGATCCTGCCCCTCTGCTCAGCACTGGGGAGGCCACACCTGGAGCACTGGGTCCAGGACAGGAGGGACATGGACAGACTGGGGACAGCCCAGGGAGGAGGGGGCTGGAGCATCTCTGCCCTGAGGAAGGGCTGGGAGAGCTGGGACTGCTCAGAAGGAGAAGAGAAGGTTCCAGGAAGGGTTGGGAGAGCTGGGACTGCTCAGAAGGAGAAGAGAAGGTTCCAGGAAGGGCTGGGAGAGCTGGGATTGCTCAGAAGGAGAAGAGAAGGCTCCAGGAAGGGCTGGGAGAGCTGGGACTGCTCAGAAGGAGAAGAGAAGGCTCTGGGGCCTCATCCCTGTCCATCCACACCTGCAGGGAGGGTGCAGAGAGGACAGAGCCAGGCTCTGTCAGGGGTGGCCAGGGACAGGACAAGGGGCTGTGGGCACACAGTGACCACAGGAGGGTCCCTCTGAACAGCAGGGAACACTTTTTGGCTGTGAGGGTCACCAGGTGCTGACACAAATTGCCCAGGGATGTTGTGGAGTCTCCATCTTTGGGAATATTCAGCATTTATCTGTCCACAATCCTGGGCAGCTGGCTCTGTGTGACCCTGCTGAGTTGGAGCAGACAATGTCCAGAAATTTCTTCTCACCTCCACCACTGTGAGACACAGAGCTCAAGGTCCTCAGGAGATGCAGGGCTGGGCTGAGCCCTCTGCAGGAGTGTGACTTGTGCACAAATGCATTTGGCATCGAACAGCACTGTGTGATCACATCTCCTTTGCTGTAAGAATGTAAAATGGCTTAATAATTCTTCTCCTGCTGTTTTGGATTAATTTCTATCTTTATGCTATGTGTTTTTTAGGCTTGTTTCCTCCTTTCACCTTCCCAGCTGTCTCCTCAGAGCAAACTTCCGTGACTCTTATTGTTCTGCTTGTTTTCATTCTCCTTCTTGGGTAAATGTTTGGTGGGTTTTTTTAAGTGTGGTTTCCTAAATCTCTGCAAAACGCTTTTTTTAAAGTATTACTTGCAAAAGAAAGAGCAAGGAGCTTTAATTCAGGTGCATGCCTCCCTTTATCTGCTTTTCTTTTAGAAAGTGACTAAAGCCACTGATAAATAATGCTAATTTTTGCTGCCATCTGTGAATGCAGGACCAAGCTGTTTCAGAGCAGCATTTTTTAGTGCTCTGTGTGTTCAGGGAGGGAAGGAAAAAAGCTCTTTGCTTTAGCAGCAATAACCCATCTCCCACAAGTTCTAGTCTGTGCTCCCATCTACCACTAAAACCCAAAGCAAACAAAGATTCTTGCAGAGACAGGAAACCTTTTTGGGTGTAATTGCTGGGAGGTCTTTTTGCTTGCAGGATTTTTGGGTTCACCCAGAAAAGCAGCCGAGCAGGGCTGCGGTTCGCTGGGGTGGATTTCTGATGAGCTCTCACTGGGCTTTAATTGGACTTTTTTTGGCAGCTCTGGGAGTTTCAAACACCCTCTGCAAGAGTCTCCTGGCCATGCTGAGTGAAAATGTCCCAGGGAGGGAGGGAAGGAGGGAGGGAAGGGCTGGTGCAGTGATGGAGGCACAGCTGAGCTACGCCCTGATGACAGCCCTGCCTCCAGGCTCCTTTATTTTGGCCTGGAGCCTTAGTTTACATAATCCTGCCCTGATCCCTCATCTTCTGCATGGATCAACCTCAGAAGACCCTCCAGTCTGACCAGATCAAACTGGGAAGGAGGTCTCTCCCATCACCTGAGCCAAGAAGTGCTGGTGTTGGTGGAATCAGGTGGTTTTGGCTGGATCAGAAGACCTCACCAGTGCCAGGACTTGATTTTGGGGCTCTTTTGGAGGCTGGAAAAAAGAAATCAAGCCTTGAACATGGTCTGGAGAGCTGTGGAACAGGTGTGGCTTTGGAGCCTGTGTATTGAATAGGTGCAACCCTGCATGGGGGAGGTCTCACCTGCACAGTCCAGGGGACTTTTTCTTGTGGTTTTATCTCTGGGTTGTGTGAGTTTCCCAAACCAGAACTGGACTGTGATTTAGGACCAGTTTCCCATTCCCAAACAAGAACTGGACTGTGATTTAGGATCATTTTCCCAAACCAGAACTGGAACTGTAATTTAGGACCAGTCTCCCAAACCAGAACTGCACTGTGATTTAGGATCAGTTTCCCATTCCCAAACCAGAATTGACTGTAATTTAGACCAGAATTGGGCTGTAATTTAGGATCAGTTTCCCAGACCAGAATTGGACTGGGATTTAGAATCAGTTTCTCCCAAACCAGAACTGGACTGTGATTTAGGACCATTCTCCTAAACCAGAACTGGACTGTGATTTAGGACCAGTTTCCCATTTCCAAACCAGAATTGGACTGTGATTTAGACCAGAACTGGACTGTGATTTAGACCAGAATTGGATTGTGATTTAGGATCAGTTTCCCAGACCAGAACTGGACTGTGATTTAGGTTCAGAAACCAGAACTGGACTGTTATGTAGGATCAGTTTCCCAAGCCAGAATTGGACTGTGATTTAGGATCAGTTTCTCCCAAACCAGAATTGGACTGTGATTTAGGATCAGTTTCCCAAACCAGAACTGGACTGTGATTTAGGATCAGTTTCCCAAACCAGAACTGGACTGTGATTTAGGATCAGTTTTCCAAACCAGAATTGGACTGTGATTTCGGATCAGGTCTTTAGGGAAGCTTGTCACAGTGATGTGTAATAGCATAATAAAACCCTAACTGCTTCACTTTAATGTGTCAAATGACTCATTTACAGTGTCAGCTGGGAGAGATGAGGCTCTATGAGATAAGTAAGACTTGCATGAGGAGGGAATATTGAGTAATGGACCCACAGCTATAATTGGAGGAGGAATAGATCTTCCATTTCACATCTGAGGAAGTGGTTTATCTGTGCCCAGTCTGTAAGTGGATGATTCTTCTCTCAACTTCCTCCACATATTCCCCACTTCCTCTGTGTAATATTCCTGTTATTTATAACTGCTGCATTGGATCCCATGGGCAGATGCTGCCTGCATTTCTGTATTATATAGAAGTTGAGGTCCAACAGGTTGGTGGATAGTCTTGACCTTCTGGGGGCAAAGAATTGATATGGAAGCGGAGAAAACATTTATGTCCCTATAACTACCCCCTTTTTCTCTATATTTATATGTCTGACTATAGAGCAGCCCTGTCCATCTCTTACCATCCCACAGGAAGCCAGGGAAGTGGCAGACAGACATACAAAGGATTATTATATTTGATCAGGCTTGGAAATGGGCTGGAGATAAAGCCCTTGGTGTTTACTGGACCATTAAACATTTATTATCATCTCTCCAGCGTGCTGGTGGTGCTGTAAATAACAGCTGTGACAAAAGACTGGGGTCAGCAGTGGCCTTTTGCACCAATATTTGTAAATGCAGAAGCAGGTCCTGTGATTTTAAAGAGCTTGGCTGAGGGGAGCATCTGCCCAATGCCATGGAGAAAAGGGGCAGATGAGCCAGCCAGAGCTCCTCTTTATCACAAGGAAATGCTGAAATCGTAGGAAGTGGGAGAATTTAAACAACACTGAAAAAAAGATTAGAGCCAGAGTTAGGAGTTAATTTATCCCTGCCCTTCCTAACAAAAATACTGAATGCACTTGGATCAGAACAGCTTTTGGATCTGGATTTAATTAGGTGGAAGGAGGGTTCAGGCCTCTCTCTCCCCAGCTCAGCCACGTTCCACGAGGCATTTCCATCATCAGATTTTTATTTCCCTTTCCCCCCCTTCCCAGGATTTTGCAGGGAGAGGAGAAGTGTTGCTGCAGGGCTGGAACTTGGCTCATGGGGCCTGAGCTGCAGCACCTGGGTGGATGATGGGGCTTTTGAAAGGGGGAATATGAAGGGATTACTCTACTGCTGGGAGGCCACAGCCTGGTGATTCCTACTGCAGGCAATCCCTCTGAAGTCAATGAGATTGGAAAGCGTGTAAATCAGTATGGAATTCAGCGTTTTCCTGGAAAAGTGGGGGGGATATTTGTTTTACTTGCATATAAATTACTCCTAATAAGGCTCCACAGACACAAGTGATCCTTCTCATCACTCTGTTGCTCCTTCCAGTCCTAGAGTTGCTCCTGCTGCCCTCTCATTTTGAAATAATTTTGCCAGAAAAGCCTCCTGCGTGGGAATTCTGTGTGCTTGGGAAGCGTTGCTGGGAATGACTCAGGCGGGAGCGAGTCCTCGTGCGCTTGGGACCTGCGGTGTGAGCAGAGAAAGGAGACAGGCTTGTTTTCACACTCCCTCATTTTGTGTCTCTGCCGTGCTTCTGTTCCACCATTCAGATGCCATCAGGCTGAGGGATAATTAGAGGGAGCCTGTTTTGCTGCAGAGCCGGATTGGGAATCCACATGGCCGTGAGCAGGCTGGGTTATTTCTTGGGGAATGGAGTGGGTGTCCAGGGAGCACTGCTGCAGCACCAGGGAGAAGATGCTCTGCTGCTCCTTCCCTGTGCCTGCAGAATGGATCTCCTTTCTCCAACTTAAATAAATCCATAGAAACACAGAATGGTTTGGGTTGGAAGGGATCTTTAAGACGGTTTAGTTCCAAGTGGCAAGGAGACCTTCAACTAAACCAGGTTGCTCCAATCCTCATCCAGCCTGGCCTTGGACACTTCCAGGGATGTTGCATGTGAGGATATTGGTTTTTTCAGTGGTGCTCTCTAGCCTGGCAGTCTCCATCACCTTCACCAGAATGATTAAGGGACACCTGGAAGCTGCTGTTTGTGACAGTGTTCACAGGAGTCTTAGGATGAGGGGAGACGAGGATCTGACTCCATGTTTCAGAAGGCTTGATTTATTATTTTATTATATATATTACATTAAAACTATGCTAAAAGAATAGAAGAAAGGATTTCATCAGAAGGCTAGTTAAGAATAGAAAAAGAATGGAATGATAACAAAAGCTTGTGTCTTGGATAGAAATCCCGAGCCAGCTGGACTGTGATTGGCCGTTAATTAAAAACAACCACATGAGACCAATCACAGATGTACCTGTTGCATTCCACAGCAGCAGATAACCATTGTTTACATTTTGTTCCTGAGGCCTCTCAGCTTCTCAGGAGAAAAAATCCTAAGGAAAGGATTTTTCATAAAATGTGTCCGTGACAGCTGTTGGAGCATCGGTTCTGCTGCTGCCTTTGCTGTGGGTGGGCGGTTTGGGTGCTTTCTGTGTGAGGCTTTAATGCCCTAATAAAGCATTAGAACAAAGAGCATCAGCTTTTCTCTTGCTCCATCCAGGAGGCCATTGAATTTTGCCAGATGTTCCCACGCTACAGGTGGTTTCAGCTGTTTTACACTCACCTTAAAAAATGCACCGTGCCTGTTTGTGCTTTGCACAGCATGTGGAAGATGTAACCAACTTGAAAATGAGATCTAAAACTGGAGGAGTCCTACAGAAAGTAACTGAGGAGCCAAATATGAATAACTGAGGAGAGAACCAAGTCCCATCAAGCTGGTTGCCAAGGGAATAATTCACTTGTCTCTCCCCCAGCCTGGTGGAATATTGTTTTCCTGTCTTGCCAACATACCCACGGCTCCAGAGGAGCCACTCTCACTCCTGTAGATGCTTTAACTGATACATTCCTAATTCCACCTTGGGGCTGTTTTCATGAGCAGAGAGCCTTTGAAGGCACCTTCCCCTGTTCCAGGCCTCCAGAGGGGTTTGTGCTGTCCACAGGTTTGTCCTCTCTTCCCACTGGTATTGGCTGGCCTGATGAGTACCTGGCTCCTGCCCATAAACTTTCGCTTTCCTCTCCAAAAATAAGGGCATTTTAAGGCAGCAATCTAGATTTGGATGTAAAGTCTTGCAGAAAATGAGATCATTCCAGCTTCAGGCCAAGTGGTGTGTGTTCTTTGGTGTCCTCTCTGCAAAACAGAACAATTTAAGACTCATTTTTTGTTGTTAATTAACTGCTGCTGTATTAACAGGCTGTGGGTTATTCCCTGAAATATGAGCTGTGGTCTTCAGTCTTCTCCTTGACCATCTCCCTGTCTTCTGCAAGCTGAGCTTGGAATACTTGGATAAACTTATTTTATATGAGGACTACAATAATGCCTGGGACAATCTCAGTCATAAAGAACAGAACCCAAGCATTTGGGGCAGAAAAAGGCTGTTTCACCTTGGCACATGCCACTCACTGGGTGTTCCTCTCTTCCAGGGTGCTTTGAGAATAATCATCAGCCTTAACAAGGATTGATTGTGTGCTCCTCATCCTCCTGGTTTGGTTTTAATCAGAAAAAGCTTTGTCTGTCACGTCAGGGAGGCGAAGAGGTGAATGAACGTCCCTTTCAAGGTACAGTAGAGGCATGGATGAGATGTTTGGGGTGTGGAGCTGGTGCTGGTGCAGCCTTTGGAGGTTCCAGGGGGTGCAGCTTCCTCATGGATTCACATCCCTCAATCCTACACGGAGAAATCTGTACTCCATCGTTCCCTTGTTCAATCCTAATAAGTGCAGTCTTCTTAGTGTTGGCTTTGTTTTGGTGCAAACTTGGATAAATCCAGTGTTTTGTCTCCATTTACCTTTAAAGAATCTTTCATTTTTGAAACTTTTGGGTTGTGTCATAAGTAGAGTTTGGGCGTCAATATTTGCACTATTTTGATGAAAATTTTTAATAAATTTCTTTTTGTTGTCTATACAAACCAGTATTACACTAAACTGAATTAGCATTAGACTGAAATATATTCTTACTTTGGTGCAGATGGGCACGAATTCTTGCATGAATGATTTATAAAGGAGGGGAAAAGAAAAAGCCCAGGTGTTCTTGAGGAGAGGAAAGCCATGGAGTAAAAAGAAAGGTTCCAGAGTAAGAAGTGTTACTCAGGACATTGGTGAATTACAACCAACATCCATCAGGGAGTTTGTGGGAAGTTTTTCTGGTCAAAGTTCTTCCCGTGGTCTAACCTGTGGAAAAGATTGAAGAATGCTTTTAAAAATTAAAAATAAAAACCCTACTGTAAGATTTCTTGTTGGGTGTTTGGAAGGACTCGTTCCAACCCAGGTGGATTCCGTGCTGGGATGGTGCTGCTGGAGTAGCAAAGGGAGATGTGCCTGTGAAACCTGGGGATTTGTATCAACAAGGTCTTTTCCTCAAGCATTTCTTGTTGCTGTGGCTTTCACAGGTTCACCCTGTCTGGAGAAGTAGTTTGTATTTGTGGTTTGATATTTCCTTAAAGCCTCCACACAGTGTCCAACCAACAGTGCCTGCTTCACAAACTTAACCAATTTATGGTTTCCTATAAAAATTCTTTGAACTCATTGCAAATCTGATTTGATACCTCAGTGCCAAACTGAAGCCAATCCTAACTTTTAGAGTTGACTAAATCCTTCCCTTGGAATCTGTGTGATATTTAGCAGTGAGTTTCACATCTGTTTGTGTGTGTTCCTCTCTGTACTTCACTGAATTTCATGCTGTGTTTTGTTATCTGTATTTTTAAGTTGTTTTTTTTGAATTTTTTTCTTGCTCACTTTTTGATTTGGGGAAAACTCCTCTTGAGGTCAGCAGCTGAGTGAATCCCAGTAATTAGGGTTGTCCTGTGCAGGGCCAGGAGCTGGACTTGGATGATCCTTGTGGGTCCCTTCCAACTCAGGGTATTCTATGAATGTAATTTACTGAGAAGTGGCCAACTGTCCTAGGAGAAAGACTTTGTCTTTGGTGCCTGCTTTCTCCATAGCTGATCCCAGAAAATGATTAAATTCAGTGAGACTGAAGTCTCAGAATTAATTAATATATGATGCTCAGCATAAACATTAATAGACTAAACTCCATTTATTTTTAAGTTTTTGGTAGTGTAAGAAAAGGCTTTTTTAGAGAAGCAAGAGCTTGGTTGTGCCTATCAGGGCTTCTGAGCTCTTTGGGGTTGGAATTCAGTGGCCAGCTGGAATCCTGGAGCTGCTGGGATTGGCAGGATGTTCCTGGAGCCACATGAAGAGCAGTGGCCATGGGTCACTGTGGCTACTGGTGTGTGACTGGCCAGGTGAAATGGTCTCAAAAAATTTGTGAGTTTGTGTGTTTGTGAGTAGTTTGTCTTGCATGATGAACACCCATGTGGATGTGACTCTGTTGGCTGAAGTGAAATAGTCCTCAGCACCTTCCTTTTAAAATTTGGATTAAACAGAAGCTTCTTCAACAGAGTCCTTTTGGAATAAGACAGCAAAGTCCACCCTGAGGTCATGGGACATGTTCACCATCTTAGGTAGTGTGGGATTCTAAGGGGAATTCAGAGATGGAGTGTCAGATGTGTTCATCATATCCAGAGCCTCTTGACTCCTGTGGGCTACTGGAATGACATTTTGGGCTGAGTGTTTTTTCTCTCTCTAAAATGGGGGTTGTGAAGCAGCTGATGGGAGCTGGAAGGGCTTGTGCCCCCATTTCTGCTTGTGTTTCATTATCCATCACTTCCCGATTGGTGTCACAGGGCCAGAGCATTCAGATTTGGATTATGTGGGGGAAAAGTGATGCATGGAGCCTGTACAAAGCTGCCCACTCAGATTTCTGGGCTTTGTTTGCACGGGTCACATTCGCTTGTCACAAGTTGCTGTCTTCTTTTTGTCAGCTCTTTCAGCAGTGTGACACTTTTATTCCAGCTCAGGCAGAGCAGCAGTAGTGCTGGCAGAGCAGGGAGCCTGTGTTTGCAGAGCACAGGTGAGAAGACTTCTGAATTTAGATCTGAAATGTTGATTATATCCTAAATAGTTCTTTCTGTGCAATTGGAAACCTTGGGATCCCGGACTTCATTGTGCTCCCAGCTCTGGTGGCACCTCTGAGTAGAGATCATGGTGGTCTCAAAGCAAAATTGGTTCAAAGTGCATTACTGGAGGAGGGGAAGGAGTGTGGGAGGTAGGAACAGACCCCCTACCAGACAGGTGCTCTCTGTCCCAGAGGGTATGAGTGGGAGCTGTAGAATATTTGGTTGGAAAGGTTCTTTAAAGGTCATCTCATTCCACCCCAGCCATGGGCAGGGACACCTTCCACCATCCCAGGGTGCTCCAAGCCCTGTCCAGCCTGGCCTTGGGCACTTCCAGGGATCCAGGGGCAGCCACAGCTTCTCTGGGCACCCTGTGCCAGGGCCTGCCCACCCTCATAGTCAAGAAATCCCTTCTAAAATCTGGTTTCACACATTTTCCATCATAATCGTTTTCATGATCCCAGCAGATTTACAGGAAGGGTAGGTGGGAAGCATTCCTGATGCCATGCAAAACCTGGAATGGCAATGTGGGCAGGATCATCTTCTCCAGGTCTTTAGACCACCAGCCCTGAATTAAGCTCACAGAAATAGTTTTGTTTGAGAAAATCAAGAGCCTTGTTCAGAAATGCTGGGATTTCTCTGGAAATTCAGCTTTCAAAATGCGCAGAGAAGCCACCTCTGCTCCCGGCAGCGGGTCGGAAGCTGGGTTTTTTGGGATTGCTGCCAAGAAGCATTTCTTGGAAACCCTTCAGTGTGCAGTGTGAACAGCAGGACAGGAGGTCTGGGTTTGAACTCAGGATGATAAAACCAGGGAGGTTTTGGCAGGGCTGTGTTCAGATGCTTCGTTCTTGGCCTTTCTCCTTGGGGTGGACGGGCAAACTCCTGCCTGGGCTGGCTCAGAAACTTCCCTCTGACTTTGTTGCAAAGCTGAATTTTCCACTGACTAGGAAAGTTTTTCGGATTGAAACAGTTCTCTTAATTTTTTAGATGGATTTCTCCAACTCATTGACTACACCCAGTCTGTATTTTTGAATGAAACTAGTGCTGAACCTTCCCTGCAGGGGCAAGAATTTTCATAAAATCATGAAATGGCTTGGATTGGAAGGGACCTTAGAGACCATCCGCTTCCAACACAGGCACATCCTCCACTAGACCAGGTTGCTCCAAATCCCATCCAGCCTGGGAATTCCCTGAAACCATCCCCTGATTTTGTGATCCTTTGAAAATGGATGAAGCTGTAGCCTGGAGTATCAATTACTCCTTGACCCAGGTCAAACTTTCCCCTTTTTTTCTGTTCCCCATTGCTCTCTCTGAATCCCTTCTTTCTATTTTTTTTTTAGGAAACTATAAAATTTATGTGGAGAAGGAAGGAAAATCTCTTTCTTACTGCAAGGGCCAGGTCAGCATCTTTTTTTTAAATCCCTGTGAGAGTAATTTGTCAGAAAACCTTGTGGGAAGCACAGAGCTTGAGCCTAGAGGAGCCAAGCTGAGCTTGAACACTCCCTTGATTGGAGCTCATATCGTCAGCAGGACCAGAAATCTTTTTATCAGTGACTTTACAGGATAAGAAAGAGAATTTCCCAAAGGATGGGCTTCTTCCCTAAGTTTCATTCTCCAAGGAGGCCCTGAGAAAAGCAGATCCACTGGGAAGTTGGTAGCTCCAGACAAGTAGGTGCATGCTCTGGTGTGCATTCTCACCTGTAGGTACACAGAGAGCTTTCCCAAATTGCCCAGAACCTGAGAAAATGGAGATAAAATCAGAAAGGCAATTGCAGTTAATTACACTTCCAAGGCAACTGGAGATTGGTTGGAATCCTGTGGGATTTCTGAGGCCTCCCAGTGCAATTTCAGGTGCAGTGTGGGCAGGAAGGTTTGGTGTCTGTGGTTGGAGATGTCTCAGTTGTGACTCTCAGCTCTGTGCATGGCACAGATGTAACCACCAAAACACAGCTATTGTCCCATGGCAAATTCTTCACAGAAATTTCGTGTTTCAATTAAAAAAAAATTTAAAAAGCATTTTGTGCATGACTGAACTTTGTTGTTCTTTTTCCACCTACATACTTTCCCATTTCTTCCCATCCTCACCAAAACCTGGCCGGAATTTTGTGTTTTGAGCAATGGGAAAAAGCCACAAAATAAGACAGGTAATGTCTTCTTTTCTATTACGTGAGCTTGGAAAATTAAAGGAAGAGCCTAACTTGTAACTCCAGAAGAACCAAAGTCTTGAGGGATTCAGCAGTGGGAGTCACAAAATACATAAAGCTGTATGAGACAGTATTTCCTGCTGTGTCCTTATGTTCCTGAGGGAATTTGGGTCAAAAAATGCTCTGCTAACTCCAGAATTTTGCTTGACCGAACCTTTGGGTCTCCAAATGCATTGTAATCATGTCCTATCCACTCATTATTACCTGAATTTGCAGGTTTTGGGAGGTCCATGTGAGTATTTGTTCAGGCCTAGACTTCACCAAAAACACATGATGTTTTTAAAAAGAGAAAACAGACTTGTTTTTATTCCCTTAAGATGGCAAATCTTTCTTCAAAGAATCATGAATTAAACAAGACAGTGCCTCACAGCGGGTATTAAGGAAAAAATAATAATTTTTTTAAAGCCTTTGGAATGGTCTTTCCCTCTGGCATCTCCACTCAGGTTCTGCGATCAGTAATTCAAAGGAGGTTTTGTGGGGAGGAGAGATGCAGGAGTTGATATGACTTCCCCAAGGGTGAGAACTTTGAGAGCAGGGACCTGAGCATTAATCTCTTTAATTCCAGCTCAGCACTTCACTGTGAGATCATTACTTTGTGTGATTAATCCGTGCAATGCCTCCAAAGCCTCTAAAACCATAATGCTGCACATGTATTGAGGAATGCTGCTGCCAGTTGGAGTATTTAGGATCTATTGCCATCCCTGACACCTTTTTGCTTCAATTTTGAATGCAAGGAAGCATTCCCTGGCCTTGGTTGGTCTTACTCTGTTCTAATCATCAAGGCTGATGTTGTCTTCTTGGAGGAATTCTCTTTTCAATAGGGACAAAGAGTTCTCAGTGCAAAAATCAGCTGAAATCGTGTCTTTGGTAAGTACAGGTTCAACTGCAGCCATGAGAGCATCATTCAGAGTTTTCTTGCAGTGATGAGTAACACGTTGTGTTCTTAAAACTCATTTCTTAAAGACAGGAGAGCAGTAACAGGACACAGTTTGTGTTTATAGGCCCCTCCGTCCCAAATAACCTTCAGAAACTCCAAGCATTTCCAGCTGCATTTGAGAATCCTCAAAATCCTCAAATCTTGCAAATTCTGTGAAAACTGAGTAGCAGTGGGAGGAGGGGCTGGGTGGAGAGACCTTGAGACTTCCCAGACTTGATGCAAATTCTGCAGTCTAAATTTACTTCTTAGGTAATCCATGTCTGATTTTTAGGATGTGTAGAAACCCAGGGCACACAGGGAATATTTCTCTGTCTGCTCTGGGGTGCCCTGACCCCCAGGGAAGCACTGACTTTGACCCTCACTCATGGAGAAAGTTTCCCAGACTTCAGGATAGACTGGAATCCACAAAAGTGTGAAATAGATTATAGAGAGCAGTGCAGGTGTATCACTTGGTGAGAAATTTAGGTTTTGGGATTTTTAGTGTGTGGTGGATGGAAGCAAGATGGAGGGCACAGGGTGTTGTCCTGGGTTTCTTCTTCATGCTTCTTTTTCCTTCTTCTTTATGGGTTTGGGTGGCATTTTGTAATTGGGCAGAAAAGTCCTCATTGCAGCTCTGTGGGATCAGTTATTGGGTTAAAAGGGAAAATAATCTAGGTGTCAGTTCTTAATTAGAGAGTTCAGTCTTAAAAAACCTTGTAACAGAAAATTGTTGGCCATTTTGTGCCTTCTAATGAAAAACTGCCCAACTCACAGTAGTGAGACTGTTTTACTAATAAAAATAATAAACACCTGAGTCCAAACATGAACTACCCTCTCAAGTACCTTCAATCCAGACCAAAAAAACCAACAACTAAAACCCCCACAAGGATGTGACCAACTCCTCAAATGAGGTCATGGTATTACCAAAGCCTCGAGTGTGATGCTGGGCAGTCACTTCGCCCTTCCACTGCTTTAACCTCAATTTTCTGCAGGATGACTTCATCCCCCTTCTCTCAGAGGCACGTGCTGCCTCTTTCACATTAGCAGATTTACCAGCAGCACCTCACACATCTCAAAACTCTTTTTGAATCCCTCATTGGCACCCAGAGCCCCGGGAGTATCTGATGCGTCACGTTGCAAAGTGTGAAATTGAAGATTCAGCCCCGCTTTGATGCTTTGGGTCTGTGAGCAGCAGAACTAATGTGGCTCAGCATACTAATGAGGGAGGTATTTATTGTTCAGGGCCTGGCTGGTGGTGCTCAGCTTCACCCTTGGAAAATTCCTGGGAGGATGGTCTTCCTCTGGGGATGGACCTCGTGGAGCCCTTGGCAAACAACTGGCATGGCAGTGGCAGGGGAAAAAGCACAACTTTTAAGGAAATAGCTCCAAAATTATTGTAATTTATAAAATTATTTAAATTAAATTTTAATTTAAAAATTCTTATATATTTTTATTACAATATTGTATTAAAAGATCTTTTTATAAAATATATTATTAAAATTATTAAAAATTATTCGTTTATAAAAGACCTTAAGGAAGGTAGGAGGAGGCATTGAAGTGGAAATTGTGGCTTTTCATGGAGAGAAAGTGAGGGTGAAACTAAGGAGAGGCCTAAGCCCACAGGTCACCACAAGGATAAAATTAAGATGCCAACAGCTTTCAGCATCACTGGGGACATCAAAAATGTTGGTTTCATTTTGGAGAAGCCCTTCTTGAGCACTGTCTGTTTGGGTCACTGACATCTGTTCATTTTGATTGCAAAGGAACCAAAAGGAGTGAAAGTGTTGCTTTTAACCTTGGTGGGCTTGGTGGAAAAGCACTTAAAACTAAAAAAGAACTTAGCACCAAAAGCTGGTGGTGGTGGTACCTGGAAATACTGACTGGAGAAGGCTTCATTGAGATAAATCCTCTTTATGAAGACAGAACTTCAAAATTCTGTGTGTTTGTGAGGTGCCACATCCTTTGGGCTTTGCTGGGAGAGAGGAATCCTTTACACTCCTCAAATTTGTCATCAGGGCAGTTCAAGTTCTCTAGAAAGGGGTGGGGGGATTATTTGGGAGAATTTTGCTTGCAAGGATGGCTTCCACCAAGAGGGGAGAATGCCATGGACTGAGGGCTTGTGCACGAGGGTGTGGCAGGTTCTGGGAATTTTTGAGATTTTCCTGGAGGCTGGCCAGGTTGGAGACCCAAACCTCTGAATTATGTGTAATGTAACAGCTGAGTTAATGAAAAATCACAGAATCATTTGGGTTGGAAAAGATCTCCAAGGTTATTGAGTCCAACCTGTGACCCATTCCCACCTTGTCACCCAGACCAGTCATTCCCTGAACACCTCCAGGGATGGATCTCCACCACCTTGCTGGGCAGCCTCCTGAAATGCTTAACAACCTTTTCCATGAAGAAATTCCTTAAAATGAGATGCTCTCCTGAATATCTGTCCTCTTGACTCAGCTGGAGAGCCTCCAAAAGCCAAGATGATTTTGGTTTAGGTTCCCTTAGCCATGAAATGTGCATCAAAAATCACAAACACGCAAATCCTGCTTGATTTGGTTGTCTTCTCCACATCCAGCTTTTATATCCCTGGGGTGAAAAGAAAAGAAAAATTAAATTCCACCCCAAAAAAATTAAATCCCCCCAAAAATTTTATTTATTTATTTATTATAGAATTAATTATTTTTATATATATATTTAAT
>NW_005054452.1:1535057-1565120 GCF_000277835.1 Geospiza fortis
TATTTATTATAAAATTAATTATTATCTTCTCCACATCTAGTTTTCATATCCCTGGGGTGAAAAAAAAAGAAAAATTTAATTCCACAAAAAGAAATTTAATTCCACCAAAAAAATTAAATTCCACCAAAAAAAATTAAATTCTGAACCACACAGTCCAGAACTCAAAGCAGCACCTTGACATGGTGTTGCTTGGGGAACCCAAAGAGTTTTAGGAACCTGATTGGAAATTCCAACAGCAAACCAGGACTGTTGGCAACCAATTTCCAGCTTGAAATCCTCCAGGAGCACAATGCACTACATTTATAGCAGCTTTCCCAGGTCAGGAAACAAGCCCAGCACTGCTGTATTCCTGTGTGTGATATTTCTGACACACAATGTTATCTTGGGGATTGTTACGTCGGCTTTTATGTGGCGTGGGGAGGGTGGGGCAGAGGTTAATTGGTCATGTTAATGGTTTTCATGTTCCTAATTTAGGCTCTCAGTGCTGTCCTTGGGTTTGGAGGGAGTTACAGGAATTATTCATTCTATTGTGGTGCTGTCACATCTGTGGTGTGGGGAGATGGCTTCAGCTACAGCCCAGAGCACTGAAAAAGCTCATTCTATGAAGTTTTGGGGTTTTCTCCTGCTTATATCATTTTGGGAAGTCTTGAGAATCCTATTGGATGGACTTAGTGTGAAACCAGACCTGTCTGGACAGAGCTACACCCAGCTGAGGGACTGGAACTACTCACTGTGTATTTATTTATTTATTCAAACCCATCTCAGGCAAAAAGTCTTTAATTCTCCCAAAACGTGTCTCTTTGGACATGTGTTCTGGAAATGCAGTGGAAACTAGCGCAGAGTTCATGGCTTTGTGGTTACATGGCTTTTTTCCTTCATAGAATTACAGAATTATAGAATTGTTTGGGTTGGAAAATGTCTCTAAGATCACTGAAGCCCTTAGCCCAGCACTGCCAAGGCCACCACTAACCCATGTCCCCAAGTGCCACATCCACTTGGCTTTTAAATCCCTCCAAAAGTGGTGAATCCATCACTGCCCTGGGCAGCTCTGCCAGGGCTGGATGACCCTTTCCATGGAGAAATTTTCCTTCATATCCAATTTAAAACCTCCCCTGGTGCAACTTGAGGTCATTTCCTCTTGTCCTCAAAATAAAAAAGTCCCAGAAATTAAAACCCCAAACCACTGCAACACCCAAACCCTCAACTTGTTTTGTTTAGTGACCATTCCTAAAATAGTTCTGTTCACCAAAGCTATGGAAATAGGCACTTAATGCATTGGTTGAGGGATACAGCTCAATGAAAAATGAAAAAAAATTGGCTTTTTTTTTTTTTTATTCTTCATTGTCTGGTGAAAGCAGAAAAATCAGTGAGGAAGATAAAATTTTGGGATCTTCAGCTTCCTAATGGCTCAAAATGCATCTTTTTGCATGAATTTAAAGTTTTAAAGTATTCCAGGCCAGGTTGGACAGGGCTTGGAGCACCCTGGCATAGTGGAAGTGTCCCTGCCTGTGGCAGGGGTGGGACCAGATGATCTTGAAGGTCCCTTCCGACCCAAACCACTCTGTGATTCACAAAAGATATTAAATACCTGTCTCTTCTTCTAGAAGCTGAAATGTCACAGCCATCCTGGGGTGGCTACAGAAGAAACACACACAACCATTCTGCCAGGGATCAAACTTCCTCTTTATTTATGATGTGCTCCTCTCACACATAAAAAGCTTATTTGCTAAAGACCATTTGCTTTTCTCCTGCCAGACCAACAAGGCTGTGCTCAGGAAGCACCAGAGGGATGGCTTCATTTTATAAAAATAAAAAAGAAAACACTTCAGAGAGAGCTCTTGGTGTTGTGCTTCCTCTATTCAGGACTCCAAGTCTTTCACAAAACTGAGCAGAATCCCATGGGGCCACAGCCATCCCAGGGTGGTGGATTGAATGACTTAAGTATCTTTTTCTGGTCTGATTTGTGAGTGTAGCTTTAATTTATTGCCTCCTCTGTGAACCACAGATATGTTTGTTATTTGCAATTACATGGTAAAAAAAAGAAAAAAGAAAAGAAAAGAGCTTTATTTGGATTTATAAGTCATTCTTGTTCTTTGCAGTGGCATTTGTTGCAGTGAAATCCTTTTATGAGGCTTGTGGGGAGAGCTGGGTTGAAATAGTTTCTCAAAGGGACACGTGACAGTCTCAAGGAAGGGATAGGTTGGATATTGGGAAAATTCCTTCATGGAAAGGGTGGTCCAGCCCTGGGGATCTAAAAGCCCTGTGGATGTGGCACTGCTGGGGGAACAGAGGACTCAGTGACCTTAGAAGGCTTTTCCAGCCTTAATGGTTCTCTGGTTCTAAGCAAAAAAATGAAGTTTTTATCCCTTTGTGGGGCCAGAGTAGTGTGGCATTCACCCAAGTCAATTTTACACATAGAATATTTGGAATATTCTTATTTTTACTGTAGAAACCCCCCTACCTGAAATTTAAACATCCACAGGAGCTGAACTTCAGTTTCTCTTTCAAAAAATTGTGCCCATGACAGGCACCTCATGGTCTGATGTTTATGGTCACCATATTCACACACCTTGAGTCAGGAACCTCCTCCTTGTCACTTTACACAACTTTAAAATGTTCATGCTGAAATTTCTCATGAGTGTAATAGTTTCTCTGTTTTGCTTGGCTGAATCTGAAAATTTTGCATTTTTAGAGCAGGGAGAAACTTGTGATCCAGATCCAGGGATTAGTGATAAAATATTTGGGGGAAAAAAATTAGCTTTCATGTTGGTTTCAAATCCATCAATCCCTTAAAAAAGCAGAAAGAGGAGATGCCCAGAGAAGCTGTGGCTGCTCCTGGATCCCTGGAAGTGTCCAAGGAGAGGTTGGACAGGGCTTGGAGCAACCTGGGATGGTGGAAGGTGTCCCTGCCCATGGCAGGGGGTGGAACTGGATGAACTTTAAGGTCCTTCCCACCCAAAAAATTCTGGGATTCTTGTAGGATTCTGTTCCATAGGACACAGCTACCAACCACACTGTTCAGCAGTGCTGGTTTTGGGAGGCTCTGCTGTCTGGATTCCAGTCTGTTGTGAAAAGCCATCTCATCCACAATGTGGTGGAGTTGTAGACCCAGTGCATGGAGCAACCAGGCGTGAAAAAAAAATTAGATTGCTCATAAATATTTTACTGTATTTTTAAAAACGTTGCCCAGTAGTTGCTTTCCTATCATTACCTTCTGCCTGCATGAAAATAACATATGCCAGCATGAACCCCAGTGGCAATGGGGAAGGATTGAGTGGGAGAAAATGAGGTTATCTCTTGATCAGTATTTTATCAGCTCAATAATAATATTTTGATTAGGAGAAGTAGTGCACTGTCCCTCAAAGAGGCACAGGCTTCTTGTGATTTCTGTGGCACCAGAGTTGTTTGAGGAGGGTTGAATCCCACATGGCTTAAAAACACCAAACCACTAAGACCAAAGGATCATCTTTTACCAACTCTGTCATCTGCTTTAAATCCTTTCCATTTCTCCAGCCTGAGTGCCTGGAAGGAAACTGGAGCTCTTTCCTAGGTGGTGTTGCTGCCTCTGGCCTGCTCTGGACGTGTAGGAGAGGAGAACTGGTGAGCAGGGACACATCAAAGGGCCTGGAGTTAAGGGATTTTCAGCACGCAGGGTCAGGGTGGTCTCAGGGCTGCTACTCTTTCCATTTGTCCTGGCCTTGGGCATGAGGTGGCTCCAGTTACACAGTCACAGAATGGCTTGGATGGGAAAGAACCTTAAAAACCATCCAGTTCCAACCCCCTGCCATGTGCAGGGACACCTTCCACTATCCCAGGTTGCTCCAAGCCCTGTCCAACCTGGCCTTGGGCACTTCCAGGGATCCAGGGGCAGCCACAGCTGCTCTGGGCACCCTGTGCCAGGGCCTCCCCACCCTCACAGGGAACAATTCCTTCCCAATATCCCATCCATCCCTTCCCTCTGGCAGTGGGAGCCATTCCCTGTGTCCTGTCCCTCCATCCCTTGTCCCCAGTCCCTCTCCAGCTCTCCTGGAGCCCCTGCAGGCCCTGCAAGGGGATCTGAGCTCTCCCTCGAGCCTTTTCCAGGTGAGCACCCCCAGCTCTCCCAGCCTGGCTCTAGAACAGAGGAGCTCCAGCCCTTGGAGCATCTCCATGGCCTTCTCTGGACCTGCTTTTACAGATCTGTGCCTTTCCTCTGCTGGGGAGCTCAGAAAATGCCATTGATCAATTCCTTGGCACAACCCTGCAGTTCTTGGCTTTGGGATCTGGCTGGAATTACTGAGCTCAGCCCAGGCTCCCTTTCCTCACACTGCTGGGCAATGAGGAGTAACCCAACTGCATCCCAGGAGTTCTGCAGCTGCAGAAGGTGCTCAGTGAGAGCTGCAGGGTGCTTTGTACCTCCCTGCCCTTCCCTGAGCACACTCCCCACACTCCCTGCCTGCTGTAGATCGCTCCCTTCTGGTGTTGAGAGCTTCTCTCCATCCCATGGCTCAGGAGGCAGCAGTTCCTGATGGATGCAGCACAGCAGATCATGGCACTGTGCCTCACCAGTGACCTCAGCAAAGCCCCTCTCCCTGCTCCTGCTGCTTAAAATCCAGGATAAAAGGCAGTACCTCATAAAAAGGAAGGTCTGAAGGTGATGCTTGCACGTAGCTCTCTTTGTTGTTGGTGTCTGTACTCCCAACATCCTTCTCATCCTCAGAAATCTAAAGGCTCTGTGACATTCAGCAAAGGACTGCTGTGCACAGGGCTTGTGGCAGTTAATCACCAGGCTACATCCAAGGAAAAAAGAGAAACCCTTTGCTCATAAAAGGGGCACAAAAGGGATCAAGTTTTTTGCATAAATCAAGAGATCTTTGCAGCAGCACGATGCCATTGCTGGGAAAATTCGTGGGGACTCAAAGATAAAGGGGAACAGGAGTGCTGAGCACCATAGGGTTGTATTTTAACAACCACACAGTTAATCTCTTTTTTTGGATGTTAGAGAAAATTGTGTGGGCAGAAGTAGTGGCAGAGTCTCTGCACTTGTATCAGGGAAGCTGCTGATGGGTTTCACCAAATATTTTCATGGTGAATTGAGATTGTGGAGGAGATAAATCATAATGCCTGGAGGTTCCTTGTGAAGGGTGGCAAACTGGATTTCTGGGCTTTGAAGGTGCAGCTGTGGGGGAGTTACCAGAAAGACAAAGAAATAAATGCAGGATTACTGCTGGGATGTTTGCTGATAGTAAATATACCCATGAGATGTGCAACAGAAAAACCATGAGTGCCAATGCTGGGTACGCTGCAAATATCCACAAACTGGTTTTAAAAAAATCCCCAAATTTTCAGTGTTTAAAATGAATTCTGCAGGGAGAAGAGGTGGAGATGCCAAAACTGGGAGGAGCTTTGATAGGCAGCGTTGAAAATCCATTTCCTGAGTGGGAGGCTGGAAGGATGGATCCCGTAGGTTGGGAGCTCTGCCTTTCCTATTGCCCCCCTCATTCCCTTTTTTTGTTGGGCCATATTTATTATTTCACACAGGTTCTAATTCCTCATTGGTGCACGGGGGGGGTGTGGGAGGGGGAAGGAAATGATGCTTTCTTTGCAGGACTTTGGGAAGAGCTGCCGAGTAAAAGTTTGGCTCTAAGAGCTCGGTAGAACTGCCACGCTTCCGAGTGAATTCCTGCAGGTGAAGTAACCTGAAACCTGGCATTTGGGGTGTGGCAGAGGAAGATTGCAACCTGTCCAGTTTTGCCTTGTAACGTAACAAACCGTGGAAAAGAGCCTGACTGGGTGTTTTTAACACTTTTTTGGTCTTTTAGGCTTGTAATGGCTCGGTGGTTTTGGGGCGCTCCCCAGCCGAAGGTGGCTGGGTTTTGTTTGCCTCCCTGTTTCCCTTCACACAGTCACACTCAGGCAGGAAATGGGTTTCTTGTCCAGCCTGCCTGGTTTTCTCGACAGCAAAAGCTGCCTGGGTCCTGCTGGGAAGCTCTCCAGCTCTGCTCACCCCCGTGCTTCTCTGTGCAATTCCTCCAGCCCAAACTCAGCCTCACCTGGCTCTGCACAATCTTGCAGATTTTCTACCTTTTACCTCAAAAAACAACAACAAAAAAAAAAACACCCAAGCAGCTTTGCCTGTTCCTTTTTATGTCATTGTACAAAATGCAGCTGTCACACCCACTGGCTTCCTTTTAGGTTTTACCCAGCTCTGGGCTCTGGGTGCTTTGAATAAAGGGATTTATGCCTGGACATGGCAGTGGCAGGCTTTTCTCTTGGCATGACCAGACTCTCAATGTGACATTCAGAGCTGTAAAACACTCCCTGACAATAGCTTGTGTTGTTCAAAGAGCAGCATAAATAATCGAGGGGGGGGTTTTTTGGTTGGTTTTTTTTTTTGGTGAGAAGAATAACTTCTCTCCAGGCTGGCTGGGGAGGCGAAGGGCAGACACTGTTGGAATGTGGAGGGGAAACTCAGGAAGGGGTGATATGGAAAAGGGGGACTTGAGGTTGTTTTCTAGAAGGTTTTTAACATCATGGCGTTGGGCTGTCTCTCAAACAAGGTGTTGGAACGCCTCTGTAAAAAGGAACAAACTCTGTTCCTTTTTACACAGGTTTTTATACAGAATAAAATAATTCCATGATCCAAGTTGCTGTGTGTTTGCAGGGACCTTGTGGCTCTGCACAACTCCTGACAGGAGGGGACAGCCAGGGGAAATCAGGCTCTGCTCCCAGGGAACAGGGACAGGAGGAGAGGGAACGGCCTCAGGCTGGGCCAGGGGAGTTTTAAATTGGATATTTTTGCATGGAAGGGGTTGTCCAGCCCTGGCACAGCTGCCCAGGACAGTGTTGGAGTCCCCATCCCTAGAGGGATTTAAAAGCCATGTGGATGTGGCACTTGGGGACATGGTCAGTGGTGGCCTTGGCACTGCTGGGGGAATGGTTGGATTCAGTGGTCTTGGAGGGCTTTTCCAACTTTTTATTCTGTGATTATGCCCAGAGCTTTATCCATCTTGAAAACCTCCAGGGATGGAAATTGCCCAAGCTCTGGGCATCCAGCTTGGCTGATCTCATGGTAGAAAAGCTTCTCCCTGCACCTTGAACATCCCAATTCATCTTCTGTCCATCACCTCCTGTGACAGCCGGGCTCTCCCTTCTCCCCAATGCCCTTGGAGATGCTGGAAAGCTCCTCAAAATCCCCTTCCTCACCTGGTGCTGGTAGCTAAATATGCCCAAAGAGAAAAAAGAGACAAATATTTGTGTTTGTGCACCTACCACATACCTCAAATTAAAAATAGAAAAAGAAATTTTTTGAAGAATTTACCAAAAATAATTGCAAATTGCATTAGCAATTCAGTGACATTTCTTCCTATTTCATTAGCCCGTGTATCTGGTGACTTGCCTCTTCTGAAACTTTCCTAGAAAACGATTTCTTTTTTTATTTTGCTTCAGTCTTTACATTCCCTGCTGTCAGTACCTAAGAGGTGATGTGATCCCAGCATTATTTTGTCAATTAGGCATCTTTTTGGTGCTGTGACCTGAATACAGGGCAGAGCAACTGCTGATTTAATCCTCTTCAATACGATTTTTATCTTTTTTCTTACAATTCTTTTTTTTAAAATCAAGAATTTCACCACCAAACCAGCTTGTCTTTTGTTGATTTCTCCAGTACTGTGAAAATAAAACACTGAATAAATGTATTTTGTATGATGAACATGCAGAGGGAAAAGCTTACACAACCTCATCTATTAAAATTTTATATTTATAAAAAATCTGATTTAAATATGCTTATTTTATTTTTTAAAATGCTCTTAAAATGAGCTTAAACTGGGGGAAAAAAATCCCCCATGCAGTAGTTGTGGCCATGCCCAGAGTCTGCCCAGCACGTGCCGTGGGTATGAATGAGCACTGACAGTTTTGTCTCGGGGCTGGATTAGGCACAGTTGCTACTGGAAACTGCACAGCCTGGCTCAGGGAGGCTGTTCCTCTCCAAAACAGAGTCCCTGCCCATGGCAGGGGGTTGGAATTGGAGGATCTTTGAGGTCCCTTCTGACCCAAATTGTTCTGTGATGCTGTGAAAGCAGCACCGAGGTTGGGGAACTCACTGGGCTGTGAGGACGTGCCCCATCCAGCATCACTAAATGTCACTTACTGGGTTTTGACCTCCAGCAGCATCAGGGGAGGTTTTTCCTTCTGGGATTTGTTTTTCTTACCTTCATTTCTTTAAAAAAAGAAGAAGAAAAGAATTTTTCAGGACTCAAACCCCACAAAATCTGGGTTTTTGCACAGTTTGGGTTTGAGCCCTGCTGCTTGCAGGGGCGGTTGTCAGTCCCAGAGCAGCAACAAGGGCTTGGTTTTGAGATGTAAAACAAAAGCTTTTGTGCAGCTGGGCTGGTGTGTGCTGCTTTTCTGCTGTCAGGAGGGAAGCTGAGCCCTGTGCTCAGCCCTTTGCTCCCCTGGCCTTCCTGTGAGCCCATTGAGCTGCCCCTGTCAGTCAGCAGTGCTTTCAGAATGAGCGTGTGGGACAAAGCTCCAAAAAGTGTCTGTGTCAGCTCAGGGGTGCTGCCTGCTCTGCTGGCTTTGGGGCTGTGCAGAGCTGCCCACCTGCAGTCACTTCTGCACCCTCATTTTTCCTGTTGGAGGAGTTGTGCTCAATAATCCTCCTGGGTCCCTTCCAGCTCAGGACATTCTGTGGTTCTAATCTGGGATCTCTGATCTGCAGCAGAGCTCAGTAATTTTTTTTTTATCCTAGATCCCATTCATTCTTTCTAGACTCAGTCTAATAAAGCCAACTTTGAAGTGCAGAAGGGACAGGGTGCTGTGGCATCCCCTCCAGAATCCCTGGGAATTCCATGTATTGTCTGTGCACAGGGAATTGGCATTTTAGTACTCAAAGGGACTTAAAGAGGGAGAGTGATTTTTTATACAGGACAAAGGGGGGGTGGTTTTAAAATAAAAGAGGAGAGATTTAGATTTGATTTTACATGGAAATTCTCTATTATGAGGCCCTGAGAAGCTGTCCCTGGATCCCTGGGAGTGTCCAAGGTCAAGCTGGATGAAGCTTGGAGCAACCTGGGATGGTGGAAGGTGTCCCTGCCCATGGCAGGGCATTGGAAGGAGATGATCTTTCCATCCCAAAGCACTCCATGATTCTCTAACACCTTTTGCTGCAGGGAGATCTCCCCTCCCTGTGCTGAGCTGCCCTTTGCAGGCTGAGAAAAGCACAGTCAGGTTTTATTTCACCCTGGCAGCATATTTTAAAAGCAGGCTGGCAGAGCAGTGGACCTGAGAACAGAAAAGATGTCAAAGCTGTGGTGATTATTGGGAGTGCTAGAGCAGCATGGGGAATGCAAGGATGCAGAAATAATAAGAATTTTATTGGGTTGGGTTGTTTGGATCATAAAAACAACTTCCTTTTAGGGTTTTTTTCAGATATTTGCTCATATTTTTTGTCATTGACTGCTGTGCTTGAGTGAAACCCCCCCTGCCCTTGCCTTGGGAGGTGCTGCTGCTGTCAGTAACTCTCAAGGCAGCTTTGCCACCAGGACCAGCCTGTCCTCCCCTCTGCTGCCAGAGAAATCCTCAGCCCTGGCAGAGCAATGGCCTCCAGTTTATACTTATATACCTGGAATTCTCCCTGGAGCTGTGTTGTGCAACAGGGAGCGTGATTCCACATGTGTTTTATGTAAGCCAGAGAGGATTTTGGGTGTTGTGTTGGAGAATCAAAGCCCTGTTTGGGGGAACCTGCAGTCTGACTATCCAGTTGGACAAGCTCAACTTTCCCTGTAATTTAAATAGACTCTGCCAGAATGTTAATTGTGCCAGGCTCCAGAATTACCTTTTAACTCCTTAGGAGCATGTAGGGTTTTCAAGCCACCCTCACTCTACTGTTTAAATGGAAAACAGCTTTGGATGTCTGTGTCCATCACCCACTTATTGCCCTGGAATGCTTTTATGGCTGCAGTGTGTCATTTGGGATAATCCAGGACATTTCTGACAGCTCAGGAAGGTCCTTTCCTCCCCAGCTGCCTCCCCACTGTGTGGAAGTGGGGATCTCCCTCAGAGCACAGTTTTTCCATTTATTCATCCCAGAAATTCCTCCTCTTTGAGGCTGACTATTTGATACCCATAATGTCTTGGCACTTCAATTCTGTTTACTTGTTCTCAGTTTATGGCATTTTCCTAACTAAATTCAGCCAGAACAAACAACATCCAGAGAGAGAAAATCCAGTTTATGCTGAATATCAACAGCACTGGAGGAACAGCTGCTCAGATCAGGGGCAAACTCAGTCAAAAAATCATTATCTTGTTTATTAGAAGGCAAAAAAGAGCTTCAGGTGTCAGAGATAGAGAAAGGATCATCTCCAGTTTGGTTTGTTGTGGTATTGTGGGAACACAGGTGCACTTAGCCCCAGCTGGAGCTGTGGCAAAACCTGTCCCCTGGAAATGCTGGAAGCTTTGCTGTTGGTTTACATGGATGCAGAGTGCAACCCTGCCTGCTCACAGATTGTTATTATTTTACCACCTGTAAAAGTTTCTGCAGCAAAACCTTCCTTTGAATAGAGGAGGTTTAGGATAGCAAACAAAACAGGCATAAATTAGGGCAAAACCATTTAGGTTTGTTCTTGCTGCAGGGCAATAGTGGGAAAAGAAAAAGAGAATTAACCTCCATTTTCCCAAGATTCTGCCTTACCTGGAACATTTACTGTCCCTAAGAGGTGGCAGATGGATTTCTTTGTTTTTCTTCAGGCTTGTGAAGCATCCAGGATTTTTGGAGGAGCAGCTCAAGAGTTAGATTTAGATGTCTCCTTGTAGCCTGGCGTATTCCAGCTGCTGCTCCTGTGTCACACACAGGATCTTCTGATGCCATCCTGGACTCTGTCTTTAAGGTTCCTGGGATGGTCTTTAAGGTTCCTTCCAACCCAAACCATTCTGTGATTCTGGGTTGTTGGGGGTCTGAGTACTTGGCACCTTCACTGTAAATTATTTTTTAAAGTTTAGGTAATTAATCATCTCAGACAAGTCCTGGTAGCTAAGGCAGGACAGAATATCTGTGTGGGAAGGAAGAGTCCTGGATGGACATTTGGCTTTCACTTGAGGGAAGGACCTGAGTGAATTTGAACCATAAGTGTGTGGGTTTAAATTTAATAAAAAAAAAAAAACCAAACCAAAAACTGTTCCTTTTTAAAGCAACATTTTGTATTTTAAACAAAGAATACAGAGCTATGGGCAGACTTCCAAAAAAGCAAAAAATTTATAGTTGGAGTAGGGTCTTTAGTGGTGAAACAAAACTGAAACCCCCAAAGGGAACCAAGAGCTGTGGTGGCCTGAAGGCTGCAGGAGATCACCGTGATGGATTAAAGGGAAGCTCCACAGCTGCACACAACACCTGCCACCACTGCTCTGTCACAGCTTTTCCATCCTTGAGGAGGTCTCATCCATGACTTCTGGCTCCACTTTCCACCTCCAGGATGTCCAAAGGTTACAGAATTCCCGTGGTAGGATTCCCAGTGCAGAGTTGGAATGATCCCAGTGCTGGTGTGATGAGTCCTGCAGGTTTAGTGCTGCTGTCCCCTGTATTCCCCCAAAAAACCATCGAAACCTCTGGTAGGAAATAAATCAACTCCTGGTTCTTTTGCTGGTTTTGGAAACCTGGGTGGAGTAGACCAGCTCCTCCAGGGCTGCACCTCCAGAAATTTGCCCTGTAGCCCCTTTGTGTTGTAACACCACCCTTAATGCTTCCAGACCTGATGCATATGAGGGTTTGTGCCCCAATTCTCCTGATCCTTATGTCTGCAGAGTCCCCACGGACTTCAGTGGTGATTGTGGGGCAGGGGGATTGTCAAAACTCTGAATTTCCTCCAGCCTAAAAGCTACAACAGAGCCAACATGATTGTTTGGTGCAAAGATGTCAAAACTCTGAATTTCCTCCAACAGAACCAACATGATTCTTTGGTGCAAAGAGAGGAGCCTGGTCCTGCAGAGTGTCCATCCCTTCCCTCTTTGGAGTTACCACAGGGACACCCCTCTCATGTGAGGAGGGAGTTGTGTCCAGGTTCAGGTTGGATATTGGGAAAATTTCTTCATGGAAAGGGGTGTCCAGCCCTGGCACTGGTGGAGTCCCCATCCCTGGAGGGATTTAAAAGCCATGGGGATGTGGCACGTGGGGACATGGATCAGTGGTGGCCTTGGCAGTGCTGGGAGAATGGTTGAACTTTATATTCTTAGAGGTCTTTTCCAACCTAAATAATTCTATGATTCTATAAAATTGAGTGCATTTATTCACAAACTTCACTTTGACAATGAATTTAGAGCCTGATGGTCAGGTCTGGAGGTGCAGCTCTTTCTTGAACACACTGAAGTGGAGCAGTGACAGCGGCAGAAGTGAAACCCATTTTCATTTGGTCTCTGCTGCTCTGGTTTGGTTTTTTGGTGCTTTTTTTTTTTGCTCATGTTTAGGTTTGTTAAAAGCCTTACTCTGCACTATCATCATCTGAGGGTTTTTTTGAGGTTCAGCTGGAGCAGGATGGGGCTGAGGTGCAGAACCTTTCTCTGCACTATCATCATCTGCTGAGGGTTTGGTTGAGGTTCAGCTGGAGCAGGATGGGGCTGAGGTGCACAGGGTGTGTGGGTGTGTCACAGGGTGTCCTGATCAGCACTGATAACAGATCTGGAGATGCAGACACCTGGCCCTCAGAAAGGAGCCACCAAAAAGGGTTCTGAGGACCCCAGGTGTCAGTGGCAGGCAGAAAGGAGCTGTTAATTTTTGAGCTGCTGTAATTTTGATCTTGTGTCCCGAAGGAGAGAGGCACAATATCCAGGTTACAACAATGTTATATTTAAATTCATAGCTCAGAAATCCATCTGTGGGAGGAATGAAGAATATCCTGTTGCTGTCCAGTGCTATAACTTGCTGGAGCTTGATCCTTGGGTTGCTTCCTGAGTGGTCACTCCCTGTCCTCATCCCTATCCCTGTCCCAACTCCTTCACACACAAAAATCCCAGCCAAAACCACCACTTGACTCCTGCATTATGTGGATCTCTCTTAAAACCAGATCCTGCTTGCTTTCAAGTGGATAAATCTCTGCCTGGGGCTTGGCAGGTGTGGGCTGGGATCTGCTGGAATGATGGGCAGGAAAACCCAACTGAAACCTCTCCCAGCAGGAACAAGGATGTTTCCATCACAGTGATTTGCACTGGTGAGCAGAGCAGGGAGGGATGTGGGTTGGGGACAACCCATGTGTCCCTTGGTCAGACAGGAAAATTCTTGAATTTGACATTTGGCAACCAAAAAGCATGATGGGATATGGGATTTATTTCCTTAAACTTTTAGGGAAGCACAAATCATAAAATCCTGGAATGGTTTGGGTTGGAAGGACCTTGAAGACCATATTATCCCAACACCCTGCCATGGTCAGGGACACCTTCCACCACCCCAGGCTGCTCCAAGCCCTGTCCAGCCTGGCCTTGGACACTTCCAGAGATCCAGGGGCAGCCACAGCTTCTCTGGGCACCCTGTTCCACTCCATTTATTCACTCCCAAAATGCACAGGACACAGCACAGCCTCTTGCAAACTCTTGGGGTGTGTCCCACCTGCTCTGTTCATGAAGTGGGTCACATTAAGACACCTTCCCAAAAATGAAACCAGGCCTGATCCATCAGCAGAGGTTGCCCTTGAAGCATATTGTGAGGTTCTGCCCCCAGTGCACTGCTCAAAACCTCGTGTCCATTCCCCCTTCCCGGCTGCTCCCAGCAAACCCAGGCTGTGCAGAGGACAACTGGTGGTGCAAGTGGGTTTTTTCCCCCCTTCATACTTTTGTTTATTCATTAAGGAAGTCAAAAGAGGAAGAGGAATAGAAAGGTTGCAAATGTTTTGCTTAGAAATGAGACCTCAGTGACTGGGCTGCACGTTGCCCTGTGTGGGATACGTTGGGCAGCTCTGGTGGCCCCAGTGAGAGCTCAGGAAGACCAAGGTGCCCTCCCAAGGTGTGCTCAGGTAGGGTCACAGCTTGTTTGTGTGTCTGCTTACATCCATATGGCCCAGGGTTCTTATGGAAACAGGCTGGGGGAGCTGAGGTTGGTCAGCCCAGAGAAGTGAGGGCTCAGGGGAGATCTTCCAGCACCTTCCAGTGCCTAAAGAGGCTCCAGGAGAGCTGGAGAGGGATTTTGGGCAAGGGCCTGGAGTGACAGCAAAGGGGGAATGATCTTTGCACTGGCAGAGAGTAGGTTTAGACTGGGTATTGGGGAAAAGTACTCTGAGGGTGCTGAGGCCCTGGCAAAGAGTGCCCAGAGAAGCTGTGGAGCAACCTGGATCCCTGGAAGTGTCCAAAGCCAGGTAGGGCAGGGCTTGGAACAAACTGGGATAATGAAAGGTCTCCCTGCCCATGGCAAGGGGTGGAACTGGATGAGCTTTAAGGTCCCTTCCAACCCAAACCATTCTGTGATTCTGTATGCCAGTGTTTGACTGTCAAATCATTAATGAAAGCCTCTCACTTGGAGTTGTGCATCCACTGGCATCCCAGAGTCTGGCTCTTAAAGCCAGTGTCCACCTCTGCATCCCAGGATTTCTTCTCCCAGCTGCATCACTTTCATTTGTAAAGGATGCCTCTTCTCAAACAGCTTCACCCTGTCTCTTTTGCACATTCCAATCTAAAAACCAGCAAGGTGTAAATTTTACAGGCACCAGGAGATCTTGGGGTGCTCCTGCTCTGGGATCAGGCATCAGCCCTGCATGCCATGCACTGTAGCTCAGAAAATGCCAGGGAATGCTTGCTCTGTGCACACAGAGAGGGCAGGGAAAGGAAGGCAGAGAGCTTTGCCAAGGGAAATGGTCCTGTTACACACACAGAGTGTTTTCTTTGGGTGTTTGTTTCCCAGCCCTTGCCCGGGATGCAGAGCTGCCTTTGGGAGACTCAGCCCGCCGGGTTTATCTCGGGGTGTGGCTTTGCTGCAGGCTCTTATCAGGTGTGTCCTGGTGAGGAAAGCCATTCAAACAAAAGCCTTTCACCTCCATTCGTGCACAGTTCCTGAGCTTTGCCAGGGGCTGGTGTCTGCACCGGGGTGGGATTGGTTCACAGTTAATGTGTCTGCAAGAAAACTGATGGGTTTTTTGGTCTTTATTACTTTTTTTTTTGGAGATGGAAATCATAGGGTGGATTGGTACAGATGAATGATGTTAGAAACACCAGTGAGGCTATATAGAAGGACCAGGACCAAAATTAATTAGAATTATAGAATATTAGAACCATTAAGGTTGGAAAAGACTTTTAAGATCACCTCTGGAAGGAGTTGCCATGGTTTAGAAGCATAGCAAAGCTTTTCCTCCTGGAAACTGCTGGCTTGTTCAGCTGTCAGGAGAGAGCTGGATGCTTTCCTTGCTCTCAGCTGCTCCTTTAGCTCTGACAGGCTGTTTGCTGAGATGAAAGGAGAGACATCAACAGGCAAAACTGTGAGAGCTGCAGCGTTTGTTGCTGTCACACCTGCGTGGTGGCACTGCCAGCACGGCAAACAGGCAGGTAGAGTAAATAAAAGCTGGATTTTTTTTAATTTTTTTTTTTAAGTTCTTTTTCTACAAGAAGGGAGATAACAACTGGATGCTGTCCCATTTTCAGCCTAGGAATTGTTTGCCAGACTTGAATTACAGGAATTGCTGTGGTGAGGCAGAGCAGCTCCGTGAGCTGGGAGCTGGCAGGGGCTGGGGGAGCCCTGGGCCCCGCGTTGTGCTCCCGTCAGGAACGATTAAAGGAGCTGTTTGTGATGGAAACAAAACCAAATTGGGCTGATGCTTTAAGGGGAAATAAAACAGGGAAGAATAACTTTATTGAGCTTGTTTATTAAATCTTGCTGTGTCCCCTTCTGAGCAGCAGAAACTGTTGGAGCTGCTGGTGCAGCCAGCTCGTGTTTTGTTTTTCCCTTTTTTGAACTTGATTTGGTGTGGAGAGGCTTTGCACAAAACCTTTTCATATCCCTTTTGGCTTAGTTGCAATCCTAAACTGATCTGCTGGTGACAGACTAAAACTAATTATCACCAAAGAGTGCAGAGAAGAGGCTTTTAAGCTCTTGTTTTGATAAGATGGTGGGTGTTCAGAGAGGCTTGGGAATTACTGGGTGTCAGGATGCTGATGTTGGCCCATGCCAGTATCCATATTCCATCACAGGGAGGGAGAGATGAGTTTGCTTTCACTGCTAAACTACTTAGAGAAGGTTCTGCTTAAAGATGGAGGGGGGGAAAGCCACCATCCAGCTGCTCATGCTCAGGGGAGCAGCAGAAGAGCAGAAGGAAGCTGGCTACAGATTTTTTCCCTTTGTATCTCACTAATTCCTTTGTCCCTGCAGCTGAAACAGCTCAGTTCTGCTCCCTGCTCCAGCTGGTTATGGAGCATCTCCCAGTTCCCATGTGCCCCTGTTCTTTTAGTGTTTCATTCTTCCACCTTTATTGAAGATCATCCAGGGACACCTTCCACTATCCCAGGCTGCTCCAAGCCCTGTCCAACCTGGCCTTGGACACTTCCAAGGATGGGGCAGCCTCAACTTCTCTGAGCAACTTGTTCCAGGTTTCCTCTGGGCTGGTTTGGTGTTTCACACCCTTATTCTCTGAGCAGTGATGAATTTTTGGTGCTGTACAGAATTTTTGGTGCTGTACATTTGTGTTTGCTCTCACCTGTGGCACAGTGAGAGTTACCAGATGGTTTGCTCAAAGTTGATTTTTAACACTTCTAGTAGTAGTAGCTTAGTGCTTGCTGCTCTTCTGCTGTGTGTTTTTTAGCCAGGCAAAGTGCCAGCACGTCTGTCAGAGGAAAAACTCCTGGCTGGATCCTGGAGAATAAACCAACCTTGAATTCCCTCTGCAGGGAGAGACCTCAATTCCCACAGGGAGGATTTTTCACCATAATGGTCCCATTTGGTAAATTAGTGACCAATTTTAGAAGGAAAACTGGATGACTTTGGGAGCATCCCCTGGTGTCCATAAGGAGGAGGGAGATGTGGTGCAGCACCAGCCCCTGGAGCTGGAGCTCAGCAGCAGCAGCAGCAGCAGCAGAGCCATTCTGTGGACAGGGACACCAACCTCAGCCCTGCAGGATACCTGTGGGATAGCTAAAGAAATCCATGTTTTGGTAAAAGCCCCTGAAGGGGTCTTAATAAAAATCCCTTCATAGTTACCTACTCCAGGCAGACCTACCTGTGTATGGTGATTTAATGACTTAACCAAGGCTCTGCTGTGATTTTTGGGGTGTCCTGTGCAGGACAAGGAGTTGGCCTCAATGATCTTTTTGGCTCCCCCCCAGCTCTGAATATTCTACAATTCCAGAAGGAAAAGCAGTCATGTTGCAGTTTATTTGTTCCTCCCTTATCCTTGCTCATTCAATTACAAAGATTTAGGATTTTGGTTTTTTTTTCTTTTAGGACAGGGATCAACAGGTTACTTTTATGATACCTCCCTGATCCCAGCAACCATTCCTACCTCTGTTGCAATTCAGGTGAAGTTGGAAGAGGTACAGTGGAGTGGCTCTGTTTTTATGTTTTTCTTCACATAAATTTGATACAAAGTGCAAGAGATTTTGATCTCCTGCTCTTTATTTGCTTTACACCTCAGGGGGTTGTTTTTCCAGCAGCCTCTCTCTGCAGCCACCTATAACCCCACCTGTTTCGTGCATCAGTTTAGGGGGAGTTTGGGATGTGATATTTAGGAACCAGAGAACAGAAACCAGCATTCCAGAGGAAGCAGATCCCACCAGCTCCCCTCACCCCTTCTCCTCTTGTTTTGGGTTGCTGTGGGGCTGTGCCTGCCCCAGCAGGATCCCAGGGGAGCTCCAGCCTTTTCAGAGGCAGCAGCTCCCTCACAGAGCTGTCCCAGAGGACTGTGGCAGATTGCAAACACTCTCAGCACAATCATAGCAGCCCAATTAGCATAATGATGCTGCCTAATTTATGCACAAATTGCCCTAATTTATGTGTGTCAATACATATGATTAAACCAAGCACAGGTGGAACAGGGTTTGGTCTCGCCCAGCCAATGAAGCACAAAGCTTCCCAATCCCAAAAATGTGTGAAAAATCCAAAATTCCTTCTTTCTATTACTAAAATATGGAGCTTTGTGTTGTTTTGCTCTGGCAGCATGAATGGGGTGCAGGGCAGGGCTAAACTCATGGCAGGAGGTAAGAGAATAAAGGATTCCTGGGCTGAGATTTGCATGGATTAAAGGCAGCTTTAATTTGCCTTGATACACTTGGGTTTCAGGTGGATTAACAGGCAGTGGCATTTGGGGCTGTCTAGCCAACAAATAATACCTGCCTTCCTGTTATTTTAATTATTTTAATAAGGGATGGGGGACTCTGGAACTGTGGGCCACCTTTGCCAACCCCTGATCTTGAGCATTTTTGTGTGTTGTAACCATTTTTGTATTTTATACCATTAATATTCCCAAATAACAAAACTGCTGTCGTCATCTGAATTCCCAGAGCATTTTCTCAGCAGGGTTCTTCCAAAAAACCCCTCTCAGACTATAACCTTGTATTCCTCATTTTAATAAAAGAAATAGGTGATTTTGTTTCCATAGAATCACAAACTGGTTTGGGTTGGAAGGGATCTTAAAGATCATCTTGTTCCTATTGATCTGTCATGGTCTCCATCACCTGTGAAATTCTGTGATTTTCCTGCACTTAGCACCATCCAAAGCTGTGCTTGGAATCTGTCAGCCTTATGAATGAAGGAATAAATTGACCATGAAAATATTGACAGCACATTTGCTTATGCCAACTTCCTGACTGGATCCCATAAAATTTACCTCTTTGTTTAAATGCACGGAGCTAACCAATACTCCCATCCTAAATCTGAAACACTCTACCAGCTACTGGGAAGAAAATTAACTCCATCCCAAAAATTAACTCTCTCCCAGCCAAAACCAGGACAGGTTGGTCACAGCACCATGCCTGTCTGAGTTGGGGAAGTTTTTGGGCAGCTCTCTCAGGCACAGGGTGGGATCCTTGGGGTGTTCTGCACAGGGTTAGGAGTTGGACTCAGTGATTTTGATGCATCCCTTCCAGCTCAGGATATTCCATTATTCTAACCAGCCTGGAAGACACATGACCTTGAGTTCAATGGTCTTTTTCATAACTGGAATCTCTTTCTGAATCAACTTTTGATTGTCAGAAATACCTGGGTCAGGTCAGTGTTGAATTTCCCAGTGCTGCCAGGATTAGAAAACTGAATTTTCGTGGTAGAGAATGAAAGTTCCTTCCTGTATCTGGCATGTCTTCCTTGCCATTGGTGTGCTGTAACAGCAGGTTAAATTGTTTTCATCCAAATACATACAAATGGTATAGAAATAATAATTCTGAATTATTATGGTATTCCTGAAGTCAGTGGGTTGCAGGGATGGCTTTCCACACTCTGATGCCACCAGATCCTCCAGATGCAGATTTTGGGAGGATTATCTGGCAAGAGGATTTCACTGCTGCCACATCATGGCCCACTGGGGTCGGGAGAAGGCAGAGGAGTGGAAAGGATTGTGTGGGGCTGCAGGAGCCAAATGGGGGACACAGCTCTGTGCCACACTTGCTCCTTGGCAGTCACACTTCCTCTCTGCACAGAAGCTGGTTTCTGAGGGCAGTGAGTAATTTCTAAGAACAGATGTGGATATAAGACGCTCCTGGGAGTGTACAACATGAGATGTGTTTACTCTCCTACTCAAGTGCCTCGCTGTGCTCTGTACCTGTCACAAGGAGTGAGGGCTGTGGCTCACTGCAAGTCACACATCCCAAATTCCCCTCTGCTCCTGCCACTGATCCCTTTTTACAGCCCTCTGAAGGCACAGCCAGCTCACACACGTGCCATTGGCATTTATGAGCTCTCTTGTGTTCCTCTCCAGCCTTTGCATTTGCTGGTTTTTGTGTACACTCCTCTTGCAGGAGGTGCTGTCCTTGTCTTGCAAAGAGCTTTGGGAAAATTCAGCTTCATTGCTGATTCCCTTTGAACTCTGAGAGCAGCAACAGGGGAGCTGGAGAAGAGGAGGCTTTGGGGAGACCTTCCAGCACCTAGAGAGGATAAAACAGAGCTGGAGAGGGACTTTGGACAAGAGCATGGAGTGATGGGATATGGGGAAATGAGCTTAAGCTGTAGAAGAGTAGATTTAGATGGGATATTAGGAAGAAATCCTTGGTTTGAGGGTGATGAGCCCTGGCACAGGTTACCCAGAGAGATTGTGGACTTCCCATCCCTGGAAATGTCCAAAGCCAGATTGGACGGGTTTGGAGCAACCTGGAGTAGTGGTAGAAGATCACTGGACTTGATCATGTCCAGAGGTCCTTTCTGACCCAAACCATCCCATAATTCAGTGATTCTCTTTCATTTAGCACCATCCAAAGCTGTGTTTGGAATCTGGCAGCCTTGTGAATGAAGGAATTAAATTTGCCATGAAAATATTGACAGCACATTTGCTTATGCCAACTTCCTGACTGGGTCCCATAAAATTGACTGCTTTGTTGAAATGCATGGAGCTAACCAAAGGATGGCAGGGCTTCACCCCCTCTGCACAGGAAGGAGAGGACAGCCTGAAGGCTGGACTGAATTCTTACAGCCCTCAGACCCCTCTAGCCCAGGACAGCAGCTCTGGGAGGTGTTGGGAAACACTGGATCATAAGGAAGAAAATGCAAGTGGGATGTGGGAATACCAACGAGTCTGGCACATCTGGGGTCACTCATTTAGAGCAGATGCCTTGGCTGTTCTCCAGTTCCCTTA
This sequence comes from Geospiza fortis, assembly GCF_000277835.1. Taxonomy (NCBI): domain Eukaryota; kingdom Metazoa; phylum Chordata; class Aves; order Passeriformes; family Thraupidae; genus Geospiza; species Geospiza fortis. Next base: position 1,555,772 of record NW_005054452.1, read on the forward strand.
AAAAAGAAGTATCAGGAAAATAACCCAGCTCTCCTCCTCCCTGGCAGATCCGATGTCTTTTAATCTGCTCTGTCTCACAGCTTCTCTTACAATGGAAGTTGCTGGTGGTCTGCTCGGGTTAAGCAGCAATTCTGGCAGACTTCAGAGCAGACATGATTTCCAGGTCTCGTTGCTTTGAAGCTCCCAGTTCTATCACATTCACGTAGAACTAAATCAGATTTTTTTTCTTCTCAGTGGAGGCAGAAAATCAGCCCTGTGAGCCCATCTGATTGCAGTGCTGAGGCTTGTCTAATTGAACAAGTGCTCGAGTCAACACTTGAGCAGGATGGAAAACAATGAGGAGATCACCCAGGGATTATGTCTGAGCTCCACAGCTCCTGGCACTGACAGAGCAGATGGCTGGGTCACATCCTGCCCAAGGCTGGCCAGGAAAGATGTCGATAGGAAAAAAAAATAAATTAATTTGGTTTAAATGTACTCAACTCAAAATCTACAAGTGCCTCAGGTCTCTAATTCTGTGCTTTAGAGCAGCAGCTTTGAAGATGGGATTAGTTGAGGGTTGGCTCTGCAGAATCCTGCAAGGAGCCCTGCTGCTGCTGCTGCCTCAAAGCTGATGTGGGTAAAAAATATTTTGGGAAGGGGAACTGAGATGCAGGGAGTGGAAACAACTTGGCTGTTCCTGTAAAAGTGGGGAACAGCCAGGAGCAGTGTGGACATGGCAGCTGAGCTGTGAGCCCCATGGTGTGGCTGTGCTGATGGAGCCAGGAACCCAAACCTGAGCTGGTGGGGAGGGAGGTGGTTTGTGCAAGTGTGAGGACATCACAAACATCCCTGCAGGTCTCCAGCCTGTTCCTTATAGGATCACACTTGATCCTACAGCCAGAGTCTGTATCCAGAGAGGTTTGGGCTGGTGGCTGTCCCATGGGTATGTGGCCACCAGAAATCCTGGTGACCTCCATGTGGCTTTCTGTCCCCTTCCCTTGGGTTGGGAGGAAATGAACACACAGAACTGCTTTTCCCAATGCCCAAACTACTTCTCTCTGGGGAAATACACCCTCAGAAGAGCCCTCACTACAATAGCAATTATCTATTTCCTCTAGCTCTGGACCCTCCTACACTTTATTTGCTTTTTCCCAAACAGCAGTGCATCTATCAGGCCAAGCTGGGAATATCAGAGTCCCTTCATCTGTAACTGCTGCTGCTCTGTAATTCCCTCCTGCCACCTCTTCCCAAGAGCACTTTTAACCCTGGAAACTCCCAATTTTGCTTTCTGTACTTAGAAATTACTTTCATTTTTTCAAGTGTGTCCATAGCTTGAGCAATAATAAAAAATTGCATTTTGCATCTGGTAAAATGGAGTGGAATTGCCTTGCTGGCAGCAGTAAAAATGTTGTTGGCCTAAGATATTGCTGTATTTGTCTTCTTTGGTTCTAAAAGCTTTTTTTTTGTTTGTTTGTTTCCAGGGGGCAGCACTGGAAGAACCTTTATGGGCTCCTAATGAAATGCAGGTGGACGATTGACTGATGATAATTAAGGTAGGAAGAGGTGCTGTTAATTTTGGCATCTTCTCATTTGTCCTGTCCTTGCAATAAAATGGTGCTGGCCAGTGGCCATTGGTCTATTTTGGGGTTCAGTACACAACCATGGCTCTATGGCCAACTTGTGCTAAAGTGTCCCTTTAAACACAGATGGAAGGGAAATCTTATTTAAGAACTACCTGGGAACGTAACTAAGTGGAAAAAATCTGACTTCCTCCCCCAAAGGATAATAAGGTCTCTGTTGGTGCAGAGTTGGAAGGGACATGACTCTTATTTGAGAGCACTCAGCACAGGGATTTTTTTGTTCTGCTGAAACCCAGTGGTTGGGTTGGAATTCAGGTTCTAACTTGCAATCTCAGAAAAAAAAGAAGAGAACTTGAACTAAAGATATATTTTATTCGTTTATTTTCATCATCTTGAGCGTCTGTGGAAAGCTGGTCTATCTCCAAATGTGGCAAGAGAGCGCTCAGTTCTTGATGGATGAAACAGAGGAAAATCCCTGATTTAAAAGCAGTAAACTGTTGTACAAACTTGGAGAAGAAAATACAAATGTGAGCAGAGTTAAATGGATTTATAAGTAGTTTTTGTGCTGCTTTTACACCTGAATTCTTGCCTTGCTGGGTTGTTTCTGCTGTGGTGGTTGTGCTTGGAGGCATCATCAGGAGGGTGAGATGGTCACTGCTGGTCTCTGCCTCCTCTTCCTGAAGCAAAGAGGGTCACCACAGAGACTCCCAAATATCTACTGGAACAGAGGCTTTGCTTCCTCTCACAATTTGGGTTTTTACTTCTGATTAGTGGGTTCAGTTCATGGCTGCTAGGTTTTTGGTGTCAGCAGAGAGCTGTTGGAAGGAGAGGGGGAAATTCAAGCTGCAACAAGAGCAAATTCTTTGAAGGAGGCTTTACCGTTCTCCAGCCTATTCCTGCTTTTTGTTTGGCTTGTGATAAGATGCACTGCTGTGGAATTTGCTTGGAGCAGGGATTTGCATGAATTATTGTTCCTTGCAACGTGCACATGTGTGCAAACCCTCTCTCCCTGTGCTCCATGGTACCCCAGCACCCCTTTGGAGGAGGATTTGTGTGCCGGGGTGCAGTGATCGGCAAAAGCCAAGTGCTTGGGGGAAGGAAGGCTGCAGTGATAAAAACAAAGTGCTGAAATAAGGGGAAAACTCCTCCAGGGCTGTGCAGCAGCGTTGGGATTTGTGTGTTTATTCTGTGGGCTGACTTCTCATCCCAGCACGATTTTGTAAAAGCAACATCCTCCTGTTAAGAAAAACTCAGCGGTGCTTGGCCTCTTGCAGAGTTCACTTTTTATTTAGGAGGTGTAATAGCATCAGTCTCAGCTGCTGATTGATGTAGTGTGGCCCAAAATTATGTACAAGATGGGAGTAAACAGTCATTGGGGATGGTGTCTTGATTCTGCACTTGGAGCTTTTCATTTGAAAGGTTTCCCCCTTCTCCTAAAGAGATCTTTCTGTAAATCACTAATTAAGCAAATGAGCTACAGTGACATCAGTCTAACTCCAAAAAGAGCTGGTGTTTTGGAGAAACCTTCAAGCTGCAGACTCCAATTATCCAATATTTAAAATTATGGTGTCTTACAGGAATAAAAAGAGCAAGGAAAGAATTACTGGAATTTTGGGTGACTTCAGGTTTCACATACTAAATCAAGTTTTTTTAATGTAATTCTGAATTCTACATTGATGCTAAATCTGGTGTCCTCACTAAATTTGACTAAATCTGATGGCATTAAAAAATTTGCTTGCAATTCTCTTAGTTCCTTTTTGTAGAGAGTAGAAAAGGTTAAGGCAAATACCTTATTGGGATGTTCATCTACCATACTTTGTGTAATGTATTTATTTTCTGAAAAATTGACTTTGATGAGGAAAACGGGGGGAAATTCTGCCCCCAGAGCATCAGGGGCAGGTGTGAGTGGATGTTCATTTACAATACTTCGTGCAATATATTTATTTTCTGAAAAATTGACTTTGATGGGGAAAACTGGGGGGAACTTCTGCCCCCAGAGCATCAGGGGCAGGTGTGAGCAATGGTGGAGCATCAGTGGATCCGTGGTCCCACCATTTGTGAGGTCCTGGGTTGGGAAGAGCACCAGTGTGTCCTGAAAGCAATCAGAGCAAGGTGCTCAGTGTGATGGAGATGTGGCACTGTGTGGAGCTGTATCTGAGTGTGCAAAACTCTGCCAGAGCTGCTCAAAAGGGCAGAAACCATCAGGATGTGGAGGGGACCCTCCCTTGACACCAGTGCCGCGTTTTTGAGAGGGGGAGCACTAAAACCACAGATCTTATTTCAACAAAACCCATCCAAAGCCATCCACAACCTCTGCACCATCCATATCCTCCTCCAGCTGTGTTGCCAGCAGTTTTTGAGGAGGTGGGAGCCACGCTGGGGTGCCCTGGATTTGCAGAAGAGCTCGACACGTGTGGTTTCCTCCACCAGTTCCCCGAGCTGTTGTTTTCGGTGCTAGCCACAATAACTGAAATGTCTTTCCTGAGAGATAAGTCAGTAATTGTGGTTGGCTCCTTCCTCTGGTGTTTGTTCTCTCAGTAACTTGAAAGTTCGTTTATCACCGTGGTGCTGCTGGTGCTCCCCTCCAGGAGTAACCTCCAGCACGGTCCCACAGCTTCTCCCTCAAGGATTGCTCCTCAAAAAAGTGCCACAGCTTCATCTTCTCCTCAGGCACGTGCAATTGTGACCAAACTTCGTGAGATGACAGGAGGTGGTGGGTCAGGACTCATCCCAGCCCCGCTCTGCTTCATCCTGGTGGATTCTGCTCGGATTGGCCAAAGTGGTTTTTCCCCCACTTGGATTTGCAGTTTTGGTCAAAGCCACCACCAGCTGCAGTGCTTGTGAACCCTTTAAAGATTGCTGTCACATTTTGGGACTTGCTGATGTGCAGGCTGATCCTTGGAGCACGTTTTGGAAATACAGAGTTTGCCCAGAGACCAGAAATCACAAGTGATTGGTGCTCCTAAATCCCACTGGCACTTCTCCCCACTTCTTTCCTGTGAGACTTCAAACTTCTACATGAAATTTGATCCTGCTGAGGTGAGCTGACCTGGCCTAAAAAACACCCTGGGATTTACAGAGACTGCAAACCCTCATTCCCAGCACACACCTCAAGCACTGGGTGGTTGGAGCTGAGCGTGGAATGGGGACAGGAAGGAGAAAACTCCTGCAGAAACCACTCCAGGCAGCGTGTCAGGACCTGCAGCCCCTACCTGGAGCTGCTGGGTATAAATAAACACATCCACCCTCCTTATTTCTGACAACTGCCTCCCTGAGGAGGGATTTATTTTTTTTTCCCAGTAGCTTGTTTCTGCAAGCAGGTTGCCTCTTGCAGGTGATTAGGAAAACCTCATTTTTATGTTAATGAGGCATAACTATCAGCGCACAGACATCAACTGCTCTCACATCCTTCTGAGACTGCGATTTTTATTGAAATTCAGTCCTGAAAAACCGAAACCAGCAACTGATGTACCTGTTGCCTGAACAGATGGGAAACTGCACCAAAGGGGTGGTTGTCTTATAAAAACGTTGCCAGGGTGTAGCAACCACAGGTTCAGCTTTCAGGAGGGTTGCAGCTGCAGTCAGTTTAGGTTTTTAGTTGTGTTTGCTTGCTAAGTTTGAGGGCTTCCTCAACAACTTGTCTCCACTGAGATCAAGCCATGCTAATTTAGTTAATTGCAGCTAAGCCCAGCTGCTGCTGACACTGGTGGGCCTGCACCTATAGGAGCAAATCTTTTTCATGTTCATGTCTCCAGACAGATCCCTGCTTTGATTGTGTTTGGTCCAGTGGGTGGGTTGAGTTGATTCACATTTTCAGTAAAATAGATCCTTCATTTTGGGCAGATTGGCTGCACCATCCATCAAAGTGCTGAAGGTTGGATGGAATTTGGAGCAACCTGGTTTAGTAGAAAATGTCTCTGTCCATGGCAGCAGCATGGAACTAAATTGTCTTTAAGATCCCTTCCAACAGAAAAGAAGAGGGAATTCAGTCAGATGTGCTTTGGGTTTGTTGGTAAAACACAAGTGCAGCTGCTTTGGTGACATTTTTACCACAGTACTGGAGGTGGAGGGGCCAGAGGAGAACATCTGGTCCCAGCTGATACAAACCAAAATCCATGAAATTCTGGAATTACACCCAATTGAATTGCACTGTGTTGCCCCAACACCACAAGGAGGTTTCAGGAACACGTTTGCCCAGCCAGACACAGCAGTGAGATCAGCCAGGTCAGTGCTAGCACCATTAACTTCTCCTGCCTCCTTCTCCAGAACTCAGTTCTCTGATATTATTTGAGGATTTTTGTAGTCCAAATCCTTGAGGTTCCTTGCTGAAATCTAAAACAAATATATCCATCTTATCAGGCCTTTCCAAGAGCAAAGCATGGAAATCCCCTGGCAGCCTGGCACCGTCACCGGTGTTTTCCTCTCTCTGCACCAGCAAATTTCCTTTAACACTGCTGTACAAATCTGCCCTGGATTATGCAATGATGAAGAAGAAAGAATGAAAAATTACACAGGAATTTGGCAAGGGGCATGTGGACCCCTCACAGCTCCAACTGGATGGATTGTGATGCATTAATCACATGGATGTGGTGCAGAACTGCCTGTGCTTGGTCAGTTCCCTTTTCACACAGAGTCATTCTGAGGGCAGGCAGATATCTGGGTTGGGGATTTTTGTATGTGGATGTCCACAGGGAGATAAGGCAGGCTGGAAAAATTAATTATTTTGTGTATTTCCCAGGGCTGGGATCCGTTGATTTTTTTTCTTTTCTTATTTTTTTCTTTTTTTTTTTCTTTTTTGAAGTTAGGGTTGGGATTAAATGTATTGATGGTGTTTTGTGTTTGGATTCAGATTTTTATTAATTTTTATTTATATGACAATCTTACAAGTTGTGAGTTCTATAGTATATTGCTAACAAATAATAAAACGATTTTGTATTTATCTTTATAATGTTTTTAAAGGAAAAACTATTTCATTAAGAAATTACACTTAAATGATTTTTACTTTTAACTTAATAATTACTTACGTCTTGTAATGTGGACTTTTTTGTTTAATTATAAAATATTGCTTAAATTTATGAAGAAGAAGCACCAATTACTGCTTTAAAACTTCTATTTTAGCTTTATATATATTATTATATTTTAAAACTTTCAACTCTTAAGTTTTCTGCTATGTGATAGTACACATTTCTATTCAAACTAGTGTTTGAATAGTGTTAGTGTTATTAATTAATTTTGGAAGCTTTCTCTATGGCTTTAGGTCAAATGTAGTGTTTTCTTGAGGTTCTTTCAACACGGAAAATCTAAAATTCTCAGCATCCAGGGTTCTAAAAGGAATTTTTTAGCTGTGGTGGCCTAAGGTGGGTGCATTTCATGGGAAGTGATACCTGGCAGCAGGTAAAAGCTGCAGGTGGGGAGAAGCCAGACAAGCTTTTGATGCGTAAATCCTCCAGCTCTGACACAAAATGTGAATTTTTTCTTACAAACTCCACCAGTTTCTCTGAGCTTTGTCAAAATACAACAACCCTCGGGTGAGAGAGGGCACAGTTGGTACCTGTGGAGCCAAGGGCTGAGCTCGCCTGGGCAAGGAGGTAAATTATAATTTTATAATTATAAAATGGCTTGGAAGGGTGCTCTGGAGGAGGAGGAGGTTGAGGAGGAGGACAGCTTTATTTGGTTGACCATTGCTGAGGGAATTTAATGCCCAAACTCGATTTTTAATGCATTTTTTAGGTGCCCATCTATATACAAGATCTTCTCCCTTCCTCTCCTGTCCTCTCTTACCCAGTGTAAGCTGTAGTGCAGGAAGTGGGTGCTGTACCAGGTGAAATGTATAAAATGTACAATATTTGGGGAAGGAAATACTGTAATCTACAACTTTGCTGCTGCAGAGAGCATATTGTGAGGTGGGGATTGTGTCTGAGCTGCCTGGCCAGGTTCTGCTTCCATTTGATGTGGTTTGTGTGCCTTGCTGAGCAATTCTCTCTTTGCAGAGCTGGAGGGAGGGGAGAAGCTCTTTAAAGTGAAACATTTCAAATATAAATGGAGTTTATGCTACAATAAAGCTGTGTTTTGCCTCTTCATGGCTCTTTTTCCCCCATGGAAGGTGCCCAGCTTGGCTGCACCTCACTCAGCTCATTCTTGGCAACCTCAGGTCTTAACCTTGGGCTCAGCTTTGAGGAAGCACAAGGTCAAGCTGCTGTCGCTCTAGAGGAAGTTTGTAGGTTCAAAATTCAACTAGACCTGGTCATTTAATAAAAAAATTTAAAAAATAAATAAATAAAAGCAAGCAAACAAAAAATATTAGTATGAGCTGCTTCCAGTTTTGTGCAAGGGGTAGAGAATTCATAAGAACCATAAAATGTTCTGGGTTGAAAGAGATCTTAAAAACCATTTCATCCAACCCCTTGCCATGTGCACGGACACCTTCCACTAGACCAGCTTGCTAAATCAACAAGATCATGTGAACAAGACCATGGTTTTGTGAAAAACTTTGTATTTGAGACAAACTGGTTTAGAGGATGAAATGTTGCTGTTTCTCCCCAAAATGAGTGGATGTTATGGCACCTAAAGTGACATCTGATCTTCTGAGGAAGCACAAGGTCAAGCTGCTGTTGCTCTAGAGGAAGGCTTTGGGTTCAAAATTCAACTAGACTTGGTCCATAATTAAAAAAAAAAAAAAAAAACAGAAAAAGCCAACCCAAAAAACCTAAAAAGCAAGCAAACAAAAAATATTAGTATGAGCTGCTTCCAGTTTTGTGCAAGGGGGTGGAGAATTTGTAAGAATCATAAAATGTTCTGGGTTGAAAGAGGTCTTAAAAACCATTTAATTCCAACCCCCTGCCAATGTGCTGGCTAAATCGACTAGACCAGCATACTAAATCAACAAGATCATGTGAACAAGACCATGGTTTTGTGAAAAACTTTGTATTTGAGACAAACTGGTTTAGAGGATGAAATGTTGCTGTTTCTCCCCCAAAACGAGTGGATGTTATGGCACCTAAAGTGACATCTGAGCTGCTGAGGAAGCACAAGGTCAAGCTGCTGTTGCTCTAGAGGAAGTTTTTGGGTTCAAAATTCAACTAGACCTGGTCCTTAATGAAAAAAAATAAAATAAAAAAGCAAACAAAGAAAAAATATCAGTATGGGCTGCTTCCAGTCTTGTACAAGGGGGAAGAGAAGTCATAAGAATCACAGAACCATAAAATGTTCTGGGTTGAAAGAGATCTTAAAAACCATTTCATCCAACCCCTTGCCATGTGCTAGCTAAATCCACCAGACCAGCTTGCTAAATCAACAAGATCATGTGAACAAGACCTTTTGCACGATCTTGCAAAAAACTTTGTATTTGAGAGAAACTGGTTTAGAGGATGAAATGTTGCTGTTTCTTCCCAAAATTATTGGATGTTATGGCATCTAAACAGAGATCTGAGCTTCTGAGGTACAGGTGGGACTGAGCAGGGAGGTCTCTGCAGCTGCATCCATCTGGGTTTTGTCATTTAAGGTTCCTCCTTGCAGAGGAAACTTGTGAGGAGGTGAGAGCTCTGCAGGAGGGGGAAATGGCTGAAGGGATTAAGCAGCAGAAAGGTGGTGGAGTAATGTGGAAGCTGAGTTGGGTTTTTCAGGAGAGAGGTTGGTCAGGATTCACGCTGTGTTGGTGTTTTAATCCATATAAGAGAACTCAAGTGTGTGGAAATTCTGGGATTTTTGGGATGTTCAGCATCTCCCTGCCTTCGTCCCAAAGATGAGCTCAAAATTACAGGTGGTGACCAAGAACACTGTGAAGGGTC
>NW_005054452.1:1565134-1575782 GCF_000277835.1 Geospiza fortis
AATCTGAGCAAAAATGAAATTATTTGGAAGGGCTGGAGCTCTGCCCCAAACTGGGAGGTGCAGGGAGCCCCAGGAATGGCTGAAACACCTGGGGATCCCCATGAAGGGTGGTGCTTGATGGATTTTCTTCTTCCCAATCTGTTTTGGGATTCACACTCAGGATGAGGGTTCTGCTTGCCCACTGCCAGAGCAGGTGTCCCTTACAGACATCATTCACTGTCAAAAAACCAACCTGAAACTCTCCAGCTGCAGTGGATCAGTGCCTGCAGCTGCTGCCAGGTCACCACATCTTCAAAAGAAAGAAGAACCCCCTGCAGGTGTTGGGGGGCAAGAAGACCTCAACCCCCACCTTGAGGTGTTGCTCCACCTCTTCCTCGAGGCTCAGTTTGGCTGTCCTGGAGCTCAGACACGCCTTGGGCAGGATGGAGATTTGTTTGCTCAAATGCCAGGTCACAGGGAATGAATTTTCTGCTCCTCAAGTGCTGTGAGCAGCATTGAAACCACCCCGAAATATTTCACCAGGGATGCTCACAAGTGTCCAGAGCACAAAAACAAATTGGGAAGCCCAGTCTGACACTGGTTTTGGGGCAGTTGGTCGGTGGAAGATCAGCTTTGCTGGAGGTGCTTCCCAGCTGCTGTTTTGCTTCAGAGGTCAATCTGTTAAAAGTCCTTTTTCCAAGCAACCAGAGGCTTGATCAAAACCTATTTCATATCTATTTCTTTATTTTTATGTGCTTTGAATCCTGAAATGGATCATTTAGCAAGATGTTTTAGATGTGAGATGTTGGCTGGCAACCCAGCTCTGCATTAAGTGCTTTAAAACATTACTCCCCACTTCAATTTTATTTGCTCTTAAATAGATAAATAAAAGAAAAAGATAATATCTGCTAGACACCAGTTTGTTCATCCCTCAGGCAGGTGTTCAGGGGTTTTCTTGTTTTTAAAGTGGCTGTTTCTGGGCTTTTGGAAGGGCTGTCAGCTTGCTGAAGTCCATGATGGATCTGTAAGAGGTGCTTAATTGGAAATGCTGGTTAAATTATGGGATGCAGACAATCAGCAGGATGCTCAACCTTTGGTCCTCTCACTGTGCTCTGGGCATCCCTGCTTTGTCATCTCATGGCTTTTGAGCCTTAGCAGGAGAAGAAATTCTTCCTCAGTGCTCCATGTCTTGCTTGTAATGAAATGACTTCATTTCCTTATGCAGCAATCATAATTTTAATAAATTTTCCCTGTCACAAAAGGAAAGAAATGTCATGAACTGATTTTCTCCTTCTCTTCACGGTGAGGCAGATTTTTGCTTTTCAAAGGAAAATGCCTTTTAAAACATTTGCACTTCCTTTCAGCTTGAATGATTTCATCCATACTCTGATTTTTATTAACAAAGGCTCACAGCAAGATGACATTCAGCCCTTTCAGCTGTTGATTTATCCCAGTCTTTATTCTTGGGAGCAAAAATATGGAAAAATTCTCTGTTACACAATTTTTAACATACATTTTCAGAGTTTCATACCACAGGGCATTGTGGGTTTGTTGTTTTTGTTTTTTTTTTTCCCCAGTGATGCTTTAACATCTGAATTTGGTACAATTCACTGCTTTTGAAGCATTTGGTGACTTTTGCTTTGTGCTTGATCCACTTTTGATGTGAATTGTCCCAACTTCTGTTTCGGGGGAGGAGCAAAGTTATTTTTTTTCTCACCAGCCCACATGGCATTGAATCCATCTGGAGCACGTGGCTGCTGTAATAGAGAAACCACACTTTTTTTTTTTCTTTTTTCACAAATTCTTCCCTGTGTGACTTCAGTAGTTAAAGCTGGTTCAATCTCCTGCCCTGGGACTGTCGTGCTGGAAGCTGAAATCTGTTTGTGTTTAAAGATGCTGCTTCTATTTTGGTAGGAAAATGCATCATCAAGAAATCTTTCTTCCCACTAGCTGCACACTCAGCCTGGAATAAGGTCTCCAGGGGCACATCCTAATGAAATAATCCACTGGGACACAAAAAAACAAACAAAAAAAAACCCACTCCTGATAGTGGGATCAAGCTGGATGCTTCCCAAAAGGAATAATTCAAAGTTTTGTGTGGCAGAGGTTGGGCACCATGGAGGTTGGTGACTGATGAGCTGGAGTTAGGAGAAAGTTGTTGGTTAAACAAAGTCTGACGTGTTACAGGATGGGAATTTTTATATGGGATGCTGTGTTTCATCAGCAGAAAATAGCAGGGATTTGGGAAATGGCAGCCCTGAAAGTCTTGGGGATGTTGGTGGATGAAAAGCTGGATGTGCCCTGGGTGATCTCACATTGTGGACAGCAGGGAAGGGGAAATTCAGTGCCTGAAGGGGCTCCAGGAGAGCTGGAGAGGGAATTTGGGCAAAGGATGGAGGGACAGGACACAGGGAATGGCTTCCCACTGCCAGAGGGCAGGGATGGATGGGATATTGGGAATTAGGAATTGTTCCTGTGAGGGGGGGGAGGCCCTGGCAGTGTCCAAGACCAGGTTGGATGGGGCTTGGAGCAACCTGGGACAGTGGGAGGTGTCCCTGCCATGGCAGGGGGTGACACTGGATGGGCTTTAAAGTCCCTTTCCAACCCAGACCATTCCATGATTCTGGCTCTAGGATGGTATTTTCATTCAATTCAGATAGGCTGGGATGCAGTGAGGGTCATTAACAGGGGCAGGGGGGTTAATTAACCCACAGGACACATGCAGGGGGTGTCTGGACACAGCCATTCCTCCTGGGAACACAGGATGGACACACAGGAAAGGTTCTGCTCTTGAACTGAACTTCAGAAGTTGGGAATGCGGTGAAGAATGATGGAATGAAGGAATTTCTCTCCCAAAAATCAATGCAGTTGCATAAAAGATGTGTCAGGGACTGAAGGAACTCCCCTACAGTTCTTTTCCCATCACTGTCGCTGCCTTCCTCACATGGATCAAGATGAATCGAGGACACAAAGCTGGAGAAGGGGTTGGGTGTCCCTCTCTGAGAGCCACCACCCCCACCATCTGATGATCCCAATGATCCTGCTGCTCTTACACCACACATCCCATCCTTCCCAATATTCCTAGAGGGATTTACAGAGCCTCTGAAGGGCTTGAAGTGCTCACAAGTATTTGAATATCCCACAAAGTATTTATCTGCAGTTAAGGCCTTGGGAAAACATTGTGAAACACAGAGCCATCATTGGAGTCCTGCTTCCCTTTGTGTCAAACTGGCAAATGCTGGCTTTGATCCTCCCATATCCCCACGGGTTGGGGCCATCTCCTTTCTTCTGTGCACTCAGGACCCATAGCAGCATCTGGGACCCAAACAAGCAGCAGCCAGGCTCATCTCTCCAATTTTCAGGCTCTCCAACGCCTTTTGTGAGATGCTACCAGCTTTGGTACTTCAAAGAAAGGTGTCAGAAATGCAAAAATGAGCAATTAAGGATTAATCTGCTTGTGGGGATGGGTATCTGCCTCCCCCTCCTGATTGCAGTGTAAATTAGTGGTTGACTTGAGGCCTGTAGTGGAGCTATTTATACCTCCAAGGTTTGAATTATAGCTGGATAGATTATATCATCCCTTTGTTTAATCCTTTTTCCTTTCTTCTGTCAGGCTTTTGACCTCAGTGATTTTCAAAGCAGTCAGATTCGCTTCCTACGGTTTTCTTGTGCTGGTATTTGTATCCAGGAAAGGGGAGGAGAATTTAGATGGCTTTTTCTGTACTGTTTTATTTTCTCTTGCTCTCCCATACTCATTTCCTCATTCAACAGCCCAGTCCTTTTTATTTTTTTTTCCTTTTTAACCTTTTCAGGCATTTTCATTCCACAACTGTCATTGCCTTTTTACGGCTTTTCATTTTCTAGGGCTTCAAAACAGCAGAGGTAAGAGGCAGCCTGGGTGAATATTCCACTTTATAGGCTTGAACTCTTCCCAAAAATCTTGGGAGTGAAGCTCTCCTGCCATGCACCTGCCTGCTGGTCAGACCTCCAGCTCTCCTTCATTTCCCCCCCACCCATGGACAGAGCAGTGTGAGGGAGGGTGTTGTTGCTCTTGGATTTATTGGCTGTGATTTTGCAAATAAATGCTTTATAATCACTTCCTTGCTGCTCCTTGCAGCCAAGAAAGGGAGACATGCAGCCAGGGAAGGGCAGGCTGCCTCCCTGTGCTCTGCCTTTCCCTTTGGATATGCACTTCCTATTTCCAAGACTGCTTTTTTTTTTAGACCTCTAATAAGTGTTAGAGGGTTTAGAATATATATTTATTCTTACAGCTCTCTAAAAGTCATGTTTTAAACAAAACCACCCCAAAGTTGGCCCCAGGGCAGTGGCTGCAGTGGTTCCTGGCTCTTTGCTCTGTTGCTGCAGTTTGGATTTTCCTGTACTTCCCATCCAGGAGAAGCTGTCAGAAAAATAAAGGGCACAGGAGATGTGGAAGTCAGCTGAATATTTTTAAATATCAGAACATGCTGTACAAGGGTGGGAATTAAATGTTGCTGCTGAAGCAAGCAGGGAGTTCCTCTGCAGTGTGAGCTTCCCTCACCTCTTCCTCAATGGGTTTTCCTACCTGGAGCAGCCCTCCCACCTAAAAAATTCCCATTGGCCTTCAAATCCTTTTGTGGCAAGGATTTACACACATGGTTGAATGGTTTTGGACAAGAGGGAATGAAGATCTCCAGCAAAACTCCTGGCAGGAGTGGAAACCTTTAAAAAGTGACGCTGAGCTGGGCACCTTGGGATGGGAACAGCCTTTTATGAGTTCTGATTTCCATCCCTGTATTTCCCCATCCCTGGAATTGTCCAAGGCCAGGTTGGATGGGCTTGGAGTAATCTGGGCTGGTGAAAGGTGTCCCTGTCCCAGAGGGAGGACCTTGAAGTGGCAGCAGGCTCTTGGATCCAGTGGGTCATTATTTGCTGAAGATCAAGCCCAAAATAACAATTTTTTATAATAAATTAGAATAGTTTTTACCACCAGACATGGGTATAAAATCCTTTGGGGAAGTAAGATAGTGGCTGGAGCAGAGTTTTCCCATCTAGTGCTTTTTCAAGGGCATTTTTTGAAACCATTGCATTTTTGACACCCTTTATCAGTATGTGCTTAACCTCCAGCCTGGTGGATATCTGGGGCTCTGTTTGTCTCTTGCAGCCCTCCCAACATTTGTGAACAATTATTTCTTTGGAGCAGCATTAGTCCTTTTTTTCTCCAAGCTGCTGCCCACAATTTGGCCACATCTCAGCCTTTCTCCTTGGTGTTTCTGGGAAGTGGAAGCTGTTTCCTGGTGCAGAAAACCCAATTATTGGATAAAATCAGATCCTTCATCTGGAATGAAGTTGGGAATATTCATCGGGCAACAACAGAATCATAACTTCATTTTCAGACACTTGGGGAGTGTTGGAAGCAATTAAGGCTGAGCAGATGGGATGGATCCCTCTGCCCTGTCCCCTTATCCCACCCTTTCTTACTCTTTTCTCTGCCTTCTTTCCCTCCTCCCTAAAAAAGGAGAAGGGGAAAGAAAAGCAAAGTAACTTATATGGATAGAGGGGAGGTGTAATTATGAGCAGTGGGACCAATTTAAAAAGGAAGATTTCAGGGAGAGTCCGAGTTCCTTTGACATGTTGAGGGGTTTTGGTAGAGGATAAAAGGAAAATAAACTAATTTATTCCTAAATTGTAATTCCTTTTTGGTATTAATCTGTTTCATTAGTGTAGTTCACAAATGCTCACAGGCAGGGGAGAGAAGGGGGGCAGCAAATTGAAATGAAGACATTTTCAAAAGGAAAATCTTGCTAGGAAAGGCTTCCTGCAGGGAGAAATCATATCCCAGGAGAAGAGCTGGCAACTCCACTGCTTTGGACTTTTCAAGTGAGACTGGATAAAGCAATTTGGGAAATTTCTTGTAGGGAGCAGTTTTTGCTGTGTGGTGGGTAGGACCAGATGGTCTAATTGATCCCTTCCCTGGCCTGTCCATGTGGTTTTCATTTCCTCCTGGGGAAAAAAAAAAGCCTTTCCTCCTGGGAAGGCACTGGACTGAGGAGTGTGGTGGCCTCAGGGATCTGTCACTGCTTACAGGGTTGCTGTTCTGGGCTGTGATTCTACTACTCTGAAATATTTCCAATTAAAAAAGATTATTTTTATCCCTGCTGTGATTCTTTCTAGGCTTAAGAGGTTGTAACCATCTTTGCAGGGAGTGCTCTTCACCTTCCTGCAGCTGATGCATCTCCCAAAACTGCCTGGTGTCCATGGGTGTCAGCTCTGGAGCCTGTGAGCTGAAAATGGTTTCACTGAGATCTGAACAGCTTTTCCTTGGCTTTCACCCACAAAAAAAAAAAAATCCTGTTTCCTATTTGCTCCATGAGCTCTGAGAACGGGGAAGAAATTGGGGCAGAATGGGGAAGAAATTGGGGCAGAATGTGTCATCGTAGTATCACAGAATGGGCCTTAAAGCTCAGCCTGGTGGGTATTTGGGTATGAGTGGGAATGGTTGGAAAAGTTCTTTAAAGGTCATCTCATTCCTCCCATGCCATGGGCACAGACACCTTCCACCATCCCAAGTTCCTCCAAGCCCTATCCAACCTGGCCTTGGACACTTGCAGGGATCCACGTGGTGCCTTATGAAGGCTGACCTGCAACAGAGGCTGGACAGAGCTAAAGAATGAAGCAGGGATTTGTTAGAAGGCCTCAATGGATGCTCCTTGGGCAGCACAAGAGCCCAGCCAGGGCTGCACCAAAGATGAACCAAAATGGTCACAAAATGAACCCAACATGAACCAAAATGGTCACAAAATGCATGACCAGTCATAGGGTCTCTCACTTTGATCAGTTCTGCTTCGTTTGCATATTGGAGTTAATTGTCCAATTACAGCTTTAGCCCATGCAGTCCCATCTTTCTTGTTCTTCTCTCTTCAGCCCACGTTGTTTGTGCTCTTGGGCTGAGATTTGGATCATTTGTCCTTGGTGCCCAGCTGGAGCAGGAATTGTTTTGTCTCCCTGCTCTGTGCAGAGAGCTCACCATCCCATAATATGAAGCTGAGACAGAATCTGAAAAATTTAAAAGCCAAAACCTGAGGCATCACAGGGGCAGCCACAGCTTCTCTGGGCACCCTGTAGCTGGCCATGAACTTTTTATTTCCCCTCTCTTTTCCCCTTGATCATCCTGCAGGTTGTTGATGTGAAACCCTTGTGAAGCAGGTTAGGATTTGCCCCAGTTGTAACATGAAATTCTGTGGCTGCTGACCCTTGGTGTGTCGTGGCTGAATCACAGCTTGATGGTCTTGAGTGCTTTGCCACCAACCTTGTTTATCTACCAAGGTGAGTGCTGTGCCTGTTGATGGGGAGAAAAGCAAGGATCTATGACTTGGTATAGATTTCCAAGGAGGAATGGGGAGATGTGGGAATCATTTCTTACCTAGGAAGGGTGGTTGTGATGAAGGAAACAGCTGTAGGACGTGGGAGGAGGAAAAAGTGAGAAAGTGGACTGTGTGTAACATTTAGGGAGGAGATGCATTGAGTCTGGTTTAGTACTGAATGTGAATTCTTGGGATAGAGAGAGCTGGAGAAGGGAAGATGAGGATTAGAGAGCATTGGATAAAGGGACAACTTGTGTGGTGCAGTTGACCAAGTCCAACTCCATGGTTGTGTTTGTTCTGGAGACATGGAGGTGCATCTGAGCACAGTCCACACGTGCCTGGTTTTGAGGCCATGGGCACTGCCGTGCCCATCTTTATTTGGTTCTTCACTTCAGGGCTCACATTTTCTTATTTCATGTGCGAGAATTGAACCTCAGCTCTGCTGTCCTCTCCTCAGGAAAAGCCTGTGGAGCTCTCCCCAGGATCTGTGCTCAGAGCACGTTCACTCCCTCACACAAGAGCAAGGTCAGACTTCTGGAGGATCTGGTTTACCCTCAGAAGAAGAGATGGCTTTTCAAAGGAGAAGTCCATCCTCCTTGACAGTGACTTTATAAAGTAGGGATTTGTTAGAAGGCCCCAATGGATGCACCTTGGGCAGCACAAGAGCCCAGCCAGGGCTACACCCCAGGTGAACCCAAAATGGTCACAAAATGAACCCAAGACGAACCCAAAATGGTCATAAAATGCACAACTGCTCATGGGATCTCTCACTTTCTGAAGTGAGAGACTTCACTCCCTTATACAAGAGCAAGGTCAGATTTTTGGAGGATCTGCTTTACCCTCAGAAGAAAAGATGGCTTTTCAAAGGAAAAAGCCATCTTTGACAGTGACTTTATCCCCTTGACAACTCTAAATTCCTTCTGAATTCTCCCAGTGGTCAGGGACAGCAGAAGTTGGATGCTGCATAATCTCCAATCCCCTGCTGGTTCTGCATCCCTCCTCTCAGCAGTGATTTGTAAATATTATTTTCCCCCCAGTATTTTAAAGGACATTTTCATCTCCCCTGGCAGAAGGAGGAGGATATTTCTGGCACTGCTGTTGTATCAATTTTGCTCCTTGTTTAAGATTAATATTAAAAATAATAACAGCACCAAAGCAAACACAATTTTGGTGTTTTCCTCTTAATTTACCCATTCACTTAAAGTCTTGGAACTGCAGCTTAGCTACCACTTGAGACCCAAAATGCAAATTTAACTGAAGATCACATGGAAATCAACTCATCCATTTTCTGTGTGATGAGTGAAGGTGCATAGAGGGAAAACCACACTGGAATTTAAACCTTGGCAGAAAATAGGGAAGAACTGTGGGCTGCTGTCGTGTTGATGGCTTGGACAAGGCAGTTTTGATTTTGGTGTGTTGTTTCTATTTAGCTAATTCTTAGCAGCATAGTGGCAATTTTAGAAAAGTTATTTCAGTCAGCAGCAAAACTGCAACACAATAAAGATAGATTTGTTCCCCTGATAACAGTTTTGATCAAGGTTTCCTTTTATCCTGAAGTTTTTAAATAATTGGCCTGCTTGCTCTTGGCTTTTATTGTACTGGGGATATTATAAACTCAGATTGTTTTGTAAACCTCTAATTTTAGACACATCTCGGCGCTTATTGTTCCTTTCATCCCTTTTTTTAATACCATGGCACAATTTCTGCAGAGAGGTGGAAATCATCTGCATCCTGAGACTTTCATGTCTAGACTGGATGAAGGGCACAAAAATATAACCAGAACAATCCCCCCCAGACTTTTTTATAAAAACACTTCTCCATCCCAGCCCCAAACCCCACAATTAATCCCCTTCGCCATAACACCAGGCAAAAATAAGTGGAAGAAAATCATAAATGCAGCTTTATGGAGCGAGTGTGTGCAATCAGGAGCAGCTTTCCAAACCAGAAGCTGTGTATAAAAGCCAGCACAGGCATCAGGAACACAATTGAGTTGCTAAGGCAGAGTTTTCCAATCGTGCCCCGTAGAGCCCCGCATCGTCTCATTATTCCGCTCCAGCGTCAGCCAACAATGGGGGGAAGATAAAATTGGTAAGATAAAAGATAAAAGCCTGGCAACCCCTTTGCTTAGAGGGGTCAATTTATCCCAGCTCTTTGTAGGGCAGTGTAATTTTAGGCTTTTCCAGGGCGGATCACGCCGAAATCCTCGCGGCAGCACTTCCGTAAATAGGTCAGGAGGGGACTCGTCGAGGCTGGGATTGCACCTTGCTCGGAGGGAATTGTGTTTTCTCAGTGGAAATAAGATGGTTTTGTTATTTTATGAACTTATTCACCCAGTTCATAAGGGAAAAAAAAATATGGGTCAGTTGGGCAACAGCAGTGTGTTCCAATGTGCTGAATTTGGGATAGAAAGCTCCTGGAGCCTGGGATTAAAGTTTTCTGCAGCAGCAGCAAGGAGTGATTTTATTTTTTTCCCCCTCAGCAGGAGCTTTGGAAATTATATATAACAGGTGTTTCACCTTTCTGAACCTTATTCTGATATACTGGACTTGTTTGGCAGAGATTATAAAGCAGTTCTGGGGTTGTTTATCAGCTCCAGCACTTGTGGGTGACCTTGCATCTCATCTTTGGAAGCACCTTAATCCCTGTAACATCCTAAAAGGATGGAGGATCTCAGGGTTTTTATTGGTAACTTCTGTATTTCACAATGCTGTGACAAACTGCAGGTGTTGGGCATGGTCAAGGGTTTGCCCACAGTGGCAAAAGACTTGGGAATAATGGGGTGAAGTTTTTTATTCCTCCTCTCCTCACTGACAAGCTATTAATTAATTTCTCAGGGAGGAAATAGGAGGACTCTGGAAGGCAATCAGGTGCCAAGGTAAATACAGCCTGGCCCTGCCTTTAACTGACTTTCACAAGGAGTCCTCCTTGAAAAGAGTTGGATAACACAGCCCAAGGTGAATAGAAGGCTTTGAACATCCATGAGCAGGTGATGCAGACCCCTGAGAGGTTTCTTCTCTCCCTCAGTATGGGAACAAGCAGCAGGCTGGGATCTGTGCTCCCAGAGCACTTAGGATCAGTTTAAAAAAAAATTAAAATCCAATTTTCTCTGCCTTAACATGGATTTTGCTCTCAAACCACACCAGAGATAGGTGGATGTGTGGGGAGACTGAGGAGTTGCATGGAGACCTTTAGTTGTTCTTCCACCCAAACCACAGATATCCTGGTAGGCATGGAATAGCCAAATGTTGGAGATGCTTCTCATTTTGCTGGGGAAAAGGAAAGAAAAAGACCACTTCTGTTAGTCCATTCTGTGGGAATGCCAGGGC
>NW_005054452.1:1575792-1582649 GCF_000277835.1 Geospiza fortis
CTTTGCAATAGAGCTTCTTCCATCTAGTGCGACCAAAGGACTTCCAGGGTAAGACTTGAAATCAAATTTTCCTCTCCCAGTAAAACCTGGGGTCATTTGAGGACTTGTGTTTGAGGTGCCTGTATTTGAGTCATTAAATAGGATCTGTGCACACAGAACTCGATAGAATTGAGGGAAAAATAAGCAAAGCAGCACTGAACCTTTTTTAGGATGACCCAGAGCAGCCACACTCCGAAGAAGCAGAAGCAGGAGCTCTCCCTTTCATGCAGTCACCCAGTATTTCCATCAACCTGAGCACAGGTGTTTTTCTCTCTCCTTCCCCTGCTACTCAGCATAATCTGTGCTGCCACTCAGGTTACATGGCCAGAGGCTGCAGCACAAAGGAACAACCCCTCACTTTGCTCAGCCTCATCTCCTCGCTGTCACCTCTCCAGTTCCTGCCCTTTCCCATCAGCCGCTCACGCAGGAGCCTCCTTTGATCCTGGTGCTGGTTTCCTCTATAAAAATGGTGGAAAGAGCCTGACTGGCAGCTCCCTTGGGCTGGGAGAAGGGAGCTGGGTGCACAGTGAGACACACAAAAACCTGATGCTGTTATTCTGTCATGCTGAAATAATATCTGGCTCCCCGAGGCTGAAGCTTCTGACAGCGAGGGAGGATGGAGGTGATGGCAAAGATCTGGGACAACTCACTGTCCTTGGCTGCCCAGCTTGTCACCTGCTTCCAGGCTGGCTCCCTGCCTCATGGCAGGTGAGAATTCCCAGAACCTTGTAGGTGTGGTTCTGGGAATGCTTTGCTCCAGGGACCTGCTTGGTGTGAGCAGGAAGCACCAGATTTGCCTCCTCCCACCCCCCGAGTGCTCAGGTTACTGCAGGCCTTGTGCAATTTGATGTCCCTGAGTGCTTCTGTGCTTTGTGACTCATGGTTTTTACCTGCCAGGCTGTTAAACCCCCAATTTTGGTGTTCCACACCCCAGCTGTGTTCCACCATCCCATTTGAAATGGGAAAGAAGCAAAAGCCCTACATGAAAATGCTGCTGGGCCGTGAGGATCTTGTGGGACACAGGGAAAAGCCTGGCAGCAGGAACAGGTTTGGATGGATATTAGAAATAAACTCTTCCCTGTGAGGGAGGTGCAGGGAGAGAAGAAAAATGCTGAGGCACAAGGTGATGCTGATTTTGGGACACTGGGTGCCTCTCTGATGGAGCATCAGACCAGAGACACAGATATCATGTTCCCCACAGCTGACCGCAAATTAGAACCAGCTGTCAACACAGAAATGTTTAACTCTTGTCTTCAAGAGAGGGTGGGGATGGATGGGTGTCAGCAGGGACCAAAGGCTGCTCCAGCAGTGAGAGCTGGGAGGGTGGAAAAGTGGAGCTGATGGAGATTTATGGAGCCCCTGAAGCCCAAACTGGAGGGATCCTGTCATCACTTCCAGTGATCCTTCCATCACTTCCTGCCCTGTAAGAGCGGGAGTGGTGCACACACCCGTGGGGCAAACCAGCACCTTTCCCAGTTCATACTGGGCTGCCCAGCTGGTCCTCAAACCCCAGACCCCAAGTTTGGGGCTCCCCTGAAGCAGTGAGGCAGGAGGGGAAGATGCCAACTGCAGGCTCTGTTTCTGGTAGCTCCTCTCTGACTTAACAGGAAAAGCCTGACCACAGAAAATGTACAATATTGTTTTTCTCCACATTTTCCTGAAATCTGTTGAAAAGCTTTGCCTGTGGAGGAAGGAGGGGTCATGTGGGGGATGGGGAGGAAGAAATAATGGTGGCTCTGTTCAATGGAACTCCCCTTACAGACAATTTGTGTTGTTATTTTCCCCCTCCAAACACATAGATCTGAACTGAAAATCCCAGGCTTAAAAGCACAGATGTTTAGTCTGACACACAAACCTGGCATCGTTCCAGCAAGTGGAACGTCTGGAAAGGTCCTGGTAAAATCTGAGGAGCTAATCTGGGATGAGAGGAGTTAAAGCTGCTCAGCAACAGCTGCATCCTTCAACCAAACCACCTGAAACTTCCCTTCCCTTCCCTCCAGGTCTTTCCCTTGGTACTAAAGCAGCTTCCAGAGATGTGTTACAGCTTCTCCTGTCCCTCCAAGTGTCCTCTTTGAGGAGCAGGGGGAGAATCAGTGGTGGGGATAAAAAACAGTCCTGGCAGTGCCACCAGGCTGGATCTGGTGAGGTGTTTTTGGGGATCTCATCTCTGTGTCCAGATAGGCCTGAGGAAGATGGTGTTGGGTTGATCCTGGCCCTACATTAATGTCACAGCCAGAGATGTGTTGGGGTGTGAGTTGGGATGGGTGGCCTTTCATTTCAAACTCATTAATTTTAATTCCAGTCCACGCCAGCAAGGATTAAAAGTCACCCCATTGCTGATGTTCCTTCTTTGACTCTTAATGATGTCTCAGCTTCTGCCATGAATAACTGGTTCCTCCAGGTGGTTTAAGAGTGTCCCACACCTGAAATGTCTGTGGGAACTCTGCACATCACTCCGGATGTCCTGCTGCTGACTGGAAAGGCCACCTGGAGAGAGCAGGGGTTGCCCTGCTTTTCCCTCTGCTCTCCCTTTCCAATCTTTTCCAATGGTGCAAAATCAGCTTTAGAGGCTGAGCTCTGTCTGTCACCTTCACTGCTTTGGAGCTGGGGGCAGTCAGAATTCCACTCAGGAATCCTCTGCCTTCATCCTCTGCAAAGTGGTGGTGGGGATACCAGATTTTCCCTCAGCAGAGTTAATCACTTGCACTGCTCATGGGATAATTCGTTAACTGAGAATGAAGATGGCACCATGTTTTCCAAAAACTCCAGGTGTGCCTTTCCTACTCTCCCAGAGTGGGAGGTGGGGAGCAGTCAGCATCCACATGTGTAATTGTACCCACATTTGTACATCAGAGCATCAGGGATGTACACAGGATATGAAGAGATCCCAGAACATCTGGCAAACTTGGGTTTTAAAAGCAGGCAGATCACACCCAGAACCCATGGGATGGATGCGTTTGGGGGAGAGGAGCAGAGGAAAGTTCTCCACAGAGGAGTAGAGGCTGGTTGGTTCATGTTTAAGTTAAGGCACTTGTGGAAATCACTTCTTGAACTCTGAAATTATATGGAGAAATTGAAATGAAATTATATGGGGATGGTTCCTTTGAGATCAGTGCCCTGACATGAGGGTATTATTAAGGTAGGAATAGAATCATAGACTCATTTAGGTTGGAAAAGTCCTCTCAGATCATTGAATCCAACCATGAACCCAGCATTGCTGTGTTGAAAAACAACCCTGTAATGAACTGACTGCTCATAACATCGCAATTGCTGTCCTGTTTTACATGTTGCCCCTTTTCCATCTGTAGAATTTTGGGTTTAAGCCTTTTGCACCTCCCAAAATGACATCTTCTCCTTTTCTCCCTCCTCTTAGGAACATTCCTTTATTTGGTTATGGAAGGGTTGCAGGTCTTCCCCCACTGCTGTGCAAGGCCAGGATGGCTTGGGGTACAACATCACCCATGTAGGATAAACCAATCCCATAGATAATCATCCAGGAATGGCTGATTTGGGATAGGGCATGGCTTGGGGTACAACATCACCCTTTTAGGATGAACCAATCCCATAGATAATCATCCGGCAATGGCTGGTTGGGACAGGGCATAGCTTGGAGATGTGTGTCACTGAAGGATGGGACTGGATTTGGTTTGGACTAAGCACAACAAGGAGGATTTGAGCCAGGATGGCCTCAGGGTGCATGGCATGGAGTCAGAAGTGGTGGCACCAAGCTGAGAGGTGCCGGTGATTGACATGAGGGATAGGATGCCATGCTGAGGGACCTTGGCAGGCTGGGGAAGAGGGGCCTTGTGATCCTCATGAGCTTAAACAAGGCCAGGTCTAAGGTCCTGTGCTTGGCTTGGGGCATTCCCAGCATCAGAACAGACTGGGGGATGAAAGGATTGAGAGCAGCTCTGCCCAGAAGGATTTGGGGGTGCTGGTGGGTGAAAAATGAGCCAGCTCACAACCCAGAAATAGAATTGGGCTGTGTCCAAAGAAGGGTGGCCAGCAGGTCAAAGGAGGGGATTCTCTGCTCTGCTCTCAAGATGCTGCACCTCCAGTGCTGTGTCCAACTCTGGGATCCTCAGTACAGGAAGGATGTGGAGTTGCTGGAGCAAATCCAGGAGGCCACAAAGATGCTCCAAGGGCTGGAGCCAGCCTGGGGGAGCTGGGAATGTTCACCTGGGGAAGAGAAGGATCCTGGGGGAGCTCAGAGCCTCTTCCAGTGCTTAAAGGGACTCCAGGAGAGCTGGAGAGGGACTGGGGACAAGGGATGGAGGGACAGGACACAGGGAATGGCTTCCCACTGCCAGAGGGCAGGGATGGATGGGATATTGGGAATAAATTATTCCCTGGGACTGTGGTGAGGCACAGGTTGCTCAGAGAAGCTGTGGCTATCCCTGGAAACGTTAAAGACCAGGTTGGAGCAACTTGATCTAGTGGAAGGTGTCTCTATCCATGTCAGGGAGGTGAAACTTGAATGGTTTGTAGGCCCCTTCCCAGCCAACCCATGCCATGACCCTGTAAAACCGAGATGAGTTTGTCAGGCTGGGCCCTCGCGCCGCCAAACACCATCCTGGTTTGGAGCAACAGAGTTTGTGTTGTGTCCCTGCAGGCACAGAAAGCCCTCTCTGTTTGTGGGAGCTCCTGTACCATTTCATGCCTGGTTTGGGGGGTCTCTTATTTAACAGCAACACTGAGGAGCCTTCTGTGTATTATGCTTCTCTCCAGGGCATGATGGAAATGGGTGTTTTTGTAGGAAAGCTGCTTTTCAAAGCCTTTTGAAAGGAACAGCGAGGACTTTCAAGGATGGGGATGTCTCGGGTGCTGTCGTCTTCCTTGCTGTTGGAATGATTTAACCTGAGTGGAGGGCTCTGTCCTTCTGCATGGGATGGAAATGAATTTAATTCAGCATAATTTTGTTTGGCTTAGGTGCTTAACACAGGGGGATTTGAGCTCTGTCGTAGCCTCTTAATGTTTATTTTCATATCACTAAAATCTAAGTGACAAATGCTGATGTTTAATGGCTGCTCAAGGAGACCTTGTTTATTGGAAAAAAAAGCAAAATGGGTCATAAAAAACTGAATTCCAGCATTACCTTGATTCTGCTGTCTCTTTCATATGCATCCAGGCTCTGCTGTCATCAAAGAAACTTGAAATTCCCTCTCTGTATTTGTCTTGCACATGAAATGTCCAGAATTCATCTCTTCACTGCTGCCTATGTGTGTCCAAAAATATTTGTGCAAACACAATCTCCAACCACTCCAGAGGAGCTTTGTTCCTTCCGGCAGCTGCTGCCTCTGTGGTGCCCCTGAGCACAGCAGCTCTTCCAGGCTTTTGAGCAGGTTTTCAGCACAGGATTGTCTCACCAAAGGATGGGAGCATTATTTTGGGGGGCTCTGGACTTTTTGATTTGCCCTGATGGGAATTTTACTGGTAGGTGGCAGGATGGAAGAATTAAACTGATAATAATGAAATTGCCTCAGGAACTTGAGCTGCCGGTGACAGGACAAAGGGCAGGGTTGGATATTGAGAAGAAATTCCTCCCTGTGAGGGTGATGAGGCCCTGGCACAGGGTGCCCAGAGAAGCTGTGGTTGCCCCTGGATCCCTGGAAATGTCCAAGACCAAGGTTGGACAGGGCTTGGAGACACCTGGGATGGTGGAAGATGTCCCTGCCATGGCAGGGGTTGGAACTGGATGGTTTTTAAGCTTCCCTCCAACCCAAACCATTCCATAACTCTGTTGTTCTGTTCCTGGAGATGATGGGATGCATCCACCTTCACTTTAGGGAGGGACCTCAGGCTTCTCCTGCAGCTCCATCTAGAGGGGAGGAAGATGGGCTGGTCATGGAGGCTGGTGGCCTCTGTGGACCACCATGGCTCTGCTGTCCCCTCACCCAATATCCCACCTTGCCAGGGCTGTCAGTTGTGCTTTTCCTGACCCCAGAGCCACATTGCTGCTGGAAACCCTTGTGTTTAGTGGGGAGAACACCACAGCCAGACCCAGTTCCTTGCCCAGCCGCTGCTGGGGAGGAGCATTTCTCTACTGAACCCCAAAAGCAGAAGCAGGTGCTGCTCCCTTGGCTGAGGATGTGGGAACCACACACAGCTGCTCTGTGGTTGCTTTTAGGGTGGATTTCACAAGAGAAATCATTGTGGTTTGGGGCTGGGGCTTTCCTGGAGAGGAGGTCCCATCTGGACGTCCCCAGCATCTCCATGGACCTCTAGGCTTGCTCCTCCAACTCCAGCTTTCCTTTTCCTTGGTTTTATGTGATACTCTAATTTTCAATGCCATCCTGGAGGGAAGAACGCAGCAGTGCTGAATGTCAGGTTACTTTCCCTATCCAAGTCCTAATTCTTCTTTTTTTTTTCCTCTCTTTTTTTTTTTTTTTTAATATGGGATTCTCTGGAATTCCCAGCTACCCCCCAAAAAAAAAAAAAAAAAGAAAAGGCTGGTTTAGACCTTAGCAACAGAGTATTTTTGTTCAGATTGTATTTGTTCTCCTGTGAGAGCCATTGTTCTGTGCCATGCCTTGACTGCTCCAAAGGCTGGAGATAAAAGCTCTGGCTGACAATAATACAGTTGGGTTCAGCCTTTTGTTGGGGAGATGAAAATAGAGGATGAATTGTGAGTAACATGGGAGGGCTAAAAGTCAGTCGTCCCAGGATGTTGGTTAATCACTTCAAAGATAAGAAGCTGCATTTTAATTATATATTTTTCAGAACTACTGAACATGATGTTTTGTGTTGGTACCAGCAGGGGCTTGTACCCTCCATGGTGTTTAGGACTAGTTCTTACAATCTTGAGTCAGCAGGCACTA
>NW_005054452.1:1582676-1604460 GCF_000277835.1 Geospiza fortis
GCAGTGATATTAGGTTTATGGTAGGTTTATAGCAAAATCTATATATAATTTGTAGTAGCTATATTATATTAGGTTTATATTAGGTTTATAGATATATAAATCTGAGAAACAGAATCACAGGAATGGTTTGGGTTGGAGGGAAGCTTAAAGATCATCCAGTTGCACCCCCCTGCCATGGGCAGGGACACATTCCGCTGTCCCAGGGTGCTCCAAGCCCTGTCCAACCTGGCCTTGGACACTGCCAGGGATCCAGGGGCAGCCACAGCTTCTCTGGGCACTCTGTGCCAGGGCCTGCCCACCCTCCCAGGGAACAATTCCTTCCCAATATCCCATCAATCCCTGCCCTCTGGCAGTGGGAGCCATTCCCTGTGTCCTGTCCCTCCATCCCTTGTCCCCAGTCCCTCTCCAGCTCTCCTGGAGCCTTTTCCAGGTGAGCATCCCCAGCTCCCCTAGGCTGGCTTCAATCCTTGGAGCATCTCTGTGGCCTCCTCCAGATTTGCTCCAGCAGCTCCAAGTCCTCCTGGTACTGGCGATCCTAGAGCTGGACACAGCACTGGAGCTGCAGAATCCCCTCCCTTGACCTTCTGGTCACACCCATAAATGTATTTTTACATGATGTGTTTATAGCAGGAGCAGTGATGGGAGGTGCCCAGCTTGGTTTGGCTCCTTGACATGTGCCTGCAGCATCACTCTGCTTTAAATAAGGATACCTCTCTTGGGCATGGGAGATGGGAAGGTGAGAAAAGGCAGATTAGAAAACAGATTGAAAAAAAGAAAGAAATATAAAGGTGGAAATAGAGCCACAGGAGGCAAGCAGGATGTGGTCATTTTTCAGGAGTAGGAGAAGAATTATTTGGGAGACTGATGTGCTCAAAGTGCTGACAGTGTGAATGATAACAGGGATTCACAGAATTCCCAGAATGACCAGGTTGGAAGAGACCTTCAAGATCATCAAGTCCAACCCAACCCAAACATCTCAACTGAGCCCTGGCACCCAGTGCCACATCCAGGCTTTGTTAAACACACCCAGGGATGGTGACTCCACCACCTCCCCGGGCAGCCATTCCAGAACTTTATCACTCTTTCTGTAAAAAACCTTTTTCCTGATATCCAGCTTATATTTCTCTTGACACAGGGATCACCCCTAAACTCTGCAGGCCTTGGAAATCCTTTCCTTGCTGAGGGTATTTTGGTGGCACTCTGGGCAGCAGCTCCTTTTTGCTGAGATATTTATGTTCCAAGGGCACTTCCTGCTCACATCAGCTTCTAGCAAGGCTCCTCATCCCCCCTGGCAGATCCTCCCTCCCCAGCTGCCCTCACCTGCCATCCATGTAATTGGCAATAATTTCCCTAAATGCTCACAAAAGCAGATGTTCTCTCTGTGGTTGCATCCAGCCAGCTTACACTGCCCTGGATACACGAGCACAGAGCATTAAAGGACTAATTCCTGTAAATAAGCCTATTAAAAGGTTGGAAATAATGCCTCCAACTAAACCACCAAATGCAGCTGAATCCCACTGGTTGTATTAATTTGTTATCTGCAACGTGCCAATCCCAGTCTGCCCAGGACCTGGTGCCCTCATGCTTGGCCGGTTGCTTCTTTATGGTGGTTGGTGGGTGTCTTGTATTGTTCCCAGCTAATAAATCACATTTATAGGTAATTAACACTCCATCTAACACTTCCTCAGTATTACTGATGAGTGGGAGAAGAAATTGCTTCGTGCATTTGTGAGTGGGGGACTCTGTGCTTTCAAGGCTTTAGGTGATGCTGCTGGAGAAAATAATTAATCTCACTTATTTTCCTGCCTCAAAGCAGGGGATAAAGAGGTGGGTCCCCAGTTGTTCTCCAAGTTCTGGATGTAAGGAATGTGTTTATTACAAAGAGAGAGGTAAAACACTGGCACAGGTTACCCAGAGAAGCTGTGGCTGCCCCATCCCTGGAAGTGCTCAAGGTCAGGTTGGACAGGACCTTCAAGACCATCTCGTTCCCCCCCCTGCCATAGGCAGGGGCACTTCCCACTATCCCAGGTTGCTCCAAGCCCTGTCCAGCCTGGCCTTGGACACTTTCAGGATAGGAAGCTCTTATAAACTCTCTTCAAATCCATGAACTCACTTTTCCCTGGCCCTGCACGTTCAGCACCATTTCATCCACTCACTACATTGGTCATCTGAGAAAATGGAAAAATCATGGCATTTTGATGAGCTGACTTTTTAAGGCAGCATCTCTCTGGGCTTGCAGCTCCAGAAATACCTGTCAGGCAATTTTCCTTTCACCTGGAAACACGCTCTGATATCTTATTTGTGAATTGTGCTGAAAAACAGTTGTGTCTGGCAGCACAACTGCTCCAGTCAGACTTTTCAGCTTGAAACCTTCAGCAGAAGACGTGCCTCACAATGCTTTTGGCACTCACAGAAGTCAGGGAGGAACAGGCTTCAAATCCAGCTCCCCTCCTTTGCAAACCTTGTTTGTAAACCTTCACAGCCACTGGTAAAATCATGATTTTGGTTTATCTGGAAACCAGAGAAACACAGTTTTAATGAGGGATGCAGGGGATGCATCTCTGGCCCCGCTCTGGCTGCCACCATTTGTACCTCATCCTCAACCCTTGTTTTTTTTCCCCCAGTCTAATACATGCAAATATATGTAAAGAGTAAAGACTGTTCCACCGAGTCTTGCACGTTTGCTCAAAGAGGAGGAAAACAACAAGTCGATCTTACAGGGAATTTGCAGGCTGAATTTTTAAGCCCTGTCTATAAAAAAAAAAAAGACCCAAAAAGAAAAAAAAAAGCAGCTGTTGGCCACGGGTGCTGACCGAGGTGATTCTTCCTGGCATCTGTTTTCCCTGTGCTCGCAATCGTAATGTCATTAATATGGAGCTTTTGGAGAACTGGAGTATATCCTAATTAGCAGCCTCTGATTTTTTTTTTTTTTCCTAGTTTCATAATCAGTGATCTCGGCTACACCACAAGTGTTACTGTGGCAACAGGGCTGAACTGAGCAGCGGTGCAGAATTACCGCAGGTAAAGCGGTGATTTCACGGCTCCCGCGGCACTTTCTTAGCCCCGGGGGCTGCTCCGTGGGACGGGCTGGCTGCTCCCCGCACCTACAGGTGTCCCCGGTGGATTTCAGGGTAAGCACAAGCACGGAGATTAAGCTGCATGACCGAACGCATGCGTTTGAGTTGGGGCTGAGCCTCTGGAAGGAGATTTTAAGGCTGTCATGCGAGTGATCCCCCACCGACACCTTTGTTTTAAGTAGGATGCTCCGAGCCCTCGCTGCCTCAACGCTCCCGGCTCAATCTCGGCGTGGAGCTGGGACTTCATCCCGCTCCTGCAGAAAGGGCTGAGCCCAAAAGGCTTTTATTTTATTATCTTTTTTTCCTTTGCGGGTTTTTCTTTTATTTTAAGCCTCGTTTCTCCTCCCCACGTGCCGCTGGCTCTCTCTGAAAGGCATTTTGCTAGGTAGGGATGTTGTCATGCTGAATAATAGCCATCCTTCATCCTGACTCCTCCATCAAAATCAACCCGTCCTTTTCATAGCTGGAATGTGAGCTGTGCTCGTGTTTCCTTTGTACACGCCTGGGACTTAGGAGGGGACACCCTAGAATGGGATATTTAAGGAAATACGCTCCTGTGTGCCTTGACTTTTTTTTGTTTGGATTATTAATTAATGGTTTGGAATAATGAGTTGAGGCAGCTTCTCCCGTGCCTCCCTGGTGTCGTTCTCCACTTCCTGGTGCTGTGCTGCGGCTGCAGTGCTGATCCCCTGGGGAAAGCACACCAGGAGAGTGGTCTTGTACTAGCCAGGGGTTTTTACAAGCTCTGAGGGTGTTTCTGTGCCAGATCTGTGTTAATCATCCTAGAGAAAGTCTCACCTGCATCCCAGCACCTTCCTCCTGGACCAGGCTTGGACTTGGTCCTTCATCTTCCTCCTCCCTGCTCTGACAGCTCCTTCTGCTCTCCTCCTCAAAACTTCTCCTTCTCTTGGCACTCACCTGTCCCTCCTCAATGTTCTCTCCTTCAGGAAACCCTCTCCAGCTGCTCATTCTCCATTGCTACAGGCCCAGGAGGCTTTTCATCCCCTCTCTGGCTCTTCCATAATTTGTTCCCCAAGCCACCCCAGTTTATTCTGCAGCAGCAACCGGCACATATTCCCATGATCACACATCTGTGGTGCCAGGAGAAAAGAGTGGCTGAGGGCACATTAAACCTGTCCTAATTATGAGATTTATTAGGAAAATTATTATTAGGAAAATAATTTGTATTTGCAGTTCTTTCCCTCCAAGGCACCTCGGGCGGTTTGCAGGTGGTGGCTGTGGCAGGGGTGCCCTTCCATGGACAAGGATTTGAGGGCTTTGGTCTTAGAAGTGCCACAGATCTGCTCCTGGCTTCATCCAGGGGTGTAGCCTGCTCCCTTGGCTTTTACTTCCATATTTTTAGCATGAGACCATCAAGTCTGTAGGCTCTTTGTTAGTAGTTGCTTGTTTTTAAACATGCAGGGACAGAATTCTTTCCTAAAAGCAAGATACTACAGAAGAGCAAGGTCTGATGTGCCAGTTACAGGGGACTAATTGTGGGGATGGGAACTGGGTGATCCTTAGGGTCCCTTCCAACCCAAACCATTCTCTGGTGCAGTGAGTGGTACCCACTGTCACCGTTTCTGCATCTTTGTAGGAGGTGGAACTATTTTATGTCCCAAAAACATCCACATTTATTGTTTTTCTCTGATTTTCAGGTTTGGGGTTTTTTTACTGAAAACCTCATCAGTTTATTTTTCAGTTCCAGAATTGTTCAGGCACAAAAGTGTTCAGAAGCTCTCAGGCACATGGTGTGATTTTTGGGGTTGTCCTGTTCAGGATCAGGAGTTGGACTTGGTGATCCTTATGAATCCCTTCCAACATCCTGCACAGTGTAGGGATCTCCTCCTCAGTGCTGACTGCTTTCTTACTCCACTGTGAGCTTCAATCCCAGCAGATTTGCCTTTTGAAAAGTTTGCAGGACAGGCAGTTACAGAATCACACTGATTGATTTTGGAAGGAACCTCTGGAAGTCATCTGATCCAACCTCCTGCACCAGCAGAGCTGCCAGATCCGGTTGCACAGGACAGTGTCCAGACAAATTTGGAATATTTCCAAGGAAGGAGAATCCAAAACATGCCTGGGCAATTTGTATCAGCACCTGGTGACCCCTACAGCCAAAAAGTGTTCCCTGCTGTTCAGAGGGACCCTCCTGTGGTCACTGTGTGCCCACAGCCCCTTGTCCTGTCCCTGGCCACCACTGACAGAGCCTGGCTCTGTCCTCTCTGCACCCTCCCTGCAGGTGTGGAGGGGACGGGATGAGGGGCCAGACACTTCTCTTGTCCTTCTGAGCATTCCCAGCTCTCCCAGCCCTTCCTGGAACCTTCTCTTCTCCTTCTGAGCAGTCCCAGCTCTCCCAACCCTTCCTCAGGGCAGAGATGCTCCAGCCCCCTCCTCCCTGGGCTGTCCCCAATCTGTCCATGTCCCTCCTGTCCTGGGACCCAGTGCTCCAGGTGTGGCTGAGCAGAGGGGCAGGATCTCCTCCCTGGACCTGCTTGGGGAGCCTCCATCCAGGTTCTGGCTGGTGGACACCTGGTCCTCTCCATCCTGATCCTCTCCATCCCCCACAATGGCTTCACACACGTTGCTGCTTCTGGGTGGGCTTTGAGAAAGGATCACTGTGGGGTGGGTTAACATCTCACTCGGGTTCATATCCACAGGAGAGGCTGATCCTGGTTCAGAGCAGCAGATTTTAACATTATCCTAACAGTGACAGATATTTCTAGGTGCCCAGAAATTCGGGTGGGGATAGGGTTGGGTTCCCTCCTTGCACAGATCATGATGTTACTCTAAAAGATAAGTGTGTGTTCACCTGTTGAACTGAAGGACATGAAAATGCTCCCGAAACTGGAGCCCCTCTGCTCTGGAGATAAATGGGAGAGCTGGGGCTGTTCACGTGGAGAGGAGAAGGTTCCAGGGAGGCCTTCAAAACCTTCCAGTGCCTAAAGGGGCTCCAGGAGAGCTGGAGAGGGACTTTGGACAAGAGCGTGGAGTGATGGGACAGGGTGAAATGGCTTCACACTGCCAGAAGGCAGAATTAGGTGGAGAAATTAATTAATGTGAGGTTGTTAAAAGCCCTGGCACAGGGTGCCCAGAGCAGCTGTGGCTGCCCCTGGATCCCTGGAAATGTCCAAGGCCAGGTTGGACAGGGCTTGGAGCAACCTGGGCTGGTGGAAGGTGTCCCTGCCCACAGCAGGAGGTTGGAACTGGATGGTTTTTAAGGTGCCTTCCAAACCATGCCATGAGCAAATCCCGACGTGCAGGAGAGCAGTGATTTGTGGAAGGTTGAGCAGGTGGAGAAAGCCAAGCTGCAGGCCCTGCCCACAGGCTCATCCTCCTCCTCCTCCTCCTCCTCCTCCTGTCCCACTCCGTACAGGGGCTGTCGCTCATGTGGAGCTGCCTGTTTATTTAATAGAAGAAAGGAGAAAAAAAACAGAAAGAAGAAAACTAAATGGATTTTCAGGAAGGGTGAATGGCTGCTGTGATTCATCTTTTCTGGTGAAGAGTGGAACAGCAGAGGGTGGGGGGATAATGTTCAGTGACACATCAAAGGCCTCGCTTCAGCTTCAGAGACACATGCAAGGAATTAGTCACTGCATTTTAGTGTAACAAAACCCTTTTTCCTCCCTAAATTCAATTCTTCTCTCCCTGTGATGGCCAACTCGCTGCAGCCCTCGGCTATTCCATGTGTGGTTTTGCATCCTTTGCATCTCATTGAGAGCTTTGGGTTATGATGAAGTTGCCCTGCTATGGACCAGCTCCTCTGCCGTGGATCACAGCTCCAGTGAGAGGCTGGAAATCCACAAACAGGATTTAAAAGGAGCAGGGAGGGGAAGAGGGAATGGCAGGTTTGTTTTCCAGGGTGGCTGAGGCATGCTGATGGCTTGCTGCCACCAAAAAGAATTTTAAAAATGACCTTTTTCCCCTTTCTTTATGCTCGTGCTTGTTCTCACCCTACTGTGAACTGCTTCAAAGAGCCAACCTTGCTCCCAGTTCTGCACCCTCTCCCCCTGACAACAAAAAAAGAGGAAAAGTGAACATTATTTTTATTTTTCACTGCACTTGGAGCCAGCATGAGGCAGTCTCAGTCAAGCCACTGCCTTTCAGCATCCTCCTGATGACAGCAGGGATTTCTGGGGTCCCAGGAAAGCTGGTTAGAATTCAGGTTGTGTCTCCTCAGTGCACACAGAAAAAGATTGCCTCATTTTCCAGGAATTAGGAATATGTCAGAGGTGGGGGTAAATCCTGCCTTTGATGGTGGACGGCTGTATCCGGGTTGGACCTGGGCACTTTCTACAGCAATAAACTCTAATTCTTTGCATTCTGGAAGCACGGCAGGGTGATCCTGCAGCCTGACCCCCCTGTAGCACCAGCACAGGCATTTTGAAGCTACTTATTACTTTATAAAGAGATTATTTCCTTTATTTTTTTCTCCCCTCTCCGGCATCAATCATCCTGACAAAATCTGCTTCTTTTAAAACATACATCCTGCAGCTTAAAATTCAGCTTTTCCTATAAGGAAGATCCCAAGCAGTTTATGGAAGAATGCAGTGCACATACACTATTATCTCTATCGATATACACACAAAAAAAATACATAAACATATATAATATTTATGGGCGCACCAGTAGCAATTATTGAGGTTTCCAAGCCTGATCTTTGAAAAAAGAAGGAGCCACGATGCCGAGCATCCAGACCCTGTGCAGCAGCACTGCCAGAGCCTCCAGCTCCCTTCTGCTGGGCAGAGCCGGCGCCCTGACGTCAGGGTGTTTTTCTGCAGAGCTCGCAGGATGTTGCAGCCGGCCAAGAGCTGTGTTTATGTTGATAACATTACAAGTATTTCCTCTCCGTTTCCGAAAGCAGCAGGGAGGGGGAGCCGAGGGGGAAGGGAGACTCGGGTTTCTCCAGCTTTGGGGTAGGACTCTCGAGGCCTTTTATGTTAAGGAGTGGGGAACGATGAAGTGCTGGCGTTATTTATGGTGCTTTTGGGAATAGGGAGGGTTTTAAAGCAGGGGATGGGAAGTGGGAGCTGGGCTGGCACAGCCCTCCCCCTGCACAGGGCTCTTTGCCTGCTCCCTGCTCCGGATCTGGTTTTAAGGTGATAAAGCAGCTCTGGCAGCTGATTGCCGGTCACAGGAGCAGCTCCAGGGATTTGGATTTTTGGGTAATGATGTGCACAGCAAGCTGGGATGCTCCCAGCATCCCATTCCTTCTGACAGTCACAGTAATAAAGCCATAAAAACTCAGGTTCTGCACGGACCGCCCGCATCCAGCTTTCTTCACGAAAGCGGGGCAAGACTTGGGAAAATCCATCATTATCTCCCCTTGCCAAGCCCTTCCTCCTCCTGCAATCCACTCATGGATCAATGAACTGATTAAATGTAGAATCAAGGGGGGTTTAGAGCTCCCCACCCGCTGATGTAATCCCAGAGCTGTGCTGGCAGCTCAGCAAAGGGGGGACCCTCATTGATGGCTGGACTTGATGAGCTTAAGGGTCTTTTGCAACCTAAACGATTCTGTGATCATCCCACCAGCCCAAAGGGGCTTTGCAGCCAGTCCAGGAATCTCCTGTAGCTCTCATCCATGTAGCAATCACAGTTTATGGAAATAAACCCAAACTCTTTTATCCTTTGTGGGTTATTTCCTGATAATGGAGAGCAGAGAGGGAATTCATGGCTTTTCTTTCTTTGCTCCCATCCTCTGTGTCCTGCTTTAATACCAAGGGAAAATGTGGGGAGGATCTGGCGCAGCTTGCCCAGAGCAGGAGCAGAAATGGGATGAGGGGGATCCCAGATGAACAGGGATCCTAAATGAGTGGGATCCCAAATGAACGAGGGCCCGATGTGAATAGGGACCCTAAATTAATGGGATACTAAATCAATGGGAATGCCAAACAAATGGGGTTCCAAATGAGTGAGATCATGAATTAGCAGAACCACAAATGAATGGGAATCCCTAATGGTTGTGGATCCCAAATGAACAGGTTACCAAATAAACAGAACTCAGAATTAATGGGGATCCCAAATGAACAGGATCCCAAATGAAGGGGAACTCTTGAGAAACAAATTAGTGGAAGAGAAGGGAGCCATATACACCTCAGTGAATGGTGTTTCTGTGCAAATATTCATCAAAACACAGCAAGTGGTCACTTTTTTCCCAGCAGTTCTTCCAGAAGAGAAGAGTCTTCCCCTTTCCCTTGCCACTGTGTCCTTGCTGTGGCAGTGATGGGTTCCCAGTGAGGGAAGGGGTTGTGATGATGAGATCTTGGTGCTTTCATCAGCCCTTGTGAGGTTTTCAGAGCATCTCTGTGCCATCATTTCCATTCTCTGGAGTTTAAGTGTGTGTTTAACTTCCTCCTGCTTTTGCACGTGGGTCCCATCAGGATGAGCACCTTATTTCTGTGGGATTCCACAGTGGGATGCTTGGACAATCTGCCTCCTGCAGAAAGGTACAAAGATCATAGAATTGTGGAGTTGTTTGGGTTGGGAAGGACCTTATAGATCATTCAGTTCCACTCCTCTGCTCTGGACAGAGACATCCTCCACTATCCCAGGTTGCTCCAAGCCCTGTCCCACCTGGCCTTGGCCACTTCCAGGGATCCAGGGGCAGCCACAGCTTCTCTGGGCACCCTGTGCCTCACCACCCTCACAGGTGGTGAATAAGAATAAATAAGAATTTATTCCTTATAAATACTGTTTTTTCTCCCCAAAGCCAAACCTGTGTAGACCAGGCTCTGACAAGTGTCTGACCAAGCTGAGTGGGGTGTATTAATGACCATGAGTGAAACATGTCATCAAACCACCAAACTACTGCTTGTGGGTTTTTCCTGACATCCCACCCTGGAGCACAGCCTGGGGGAGGCATTGCAGGACCAGTGCTGCTCTCAGCAGTGACAGGAGGACTGAATCAGTTCAAATTCATGCAGACAGATATTTTAACTGGTGATGAAACCCTCTGGAATGCTGGCTGCTCACACCAGTGGGACCCTTGGAGAAAGCCCTGCCCTGCTTGCAGCAGCAGGGCTGGCCATGGACGGAACCTATGGAAAGCTCTTATCTCCAGAGCTTGGTTTCCTTCTGGTTCAGGGTTTGTCTGACCTTTTGGTCACTGAGTAAGGTCGATTTTTGCCAGGTTTTCTTTTGGAGGGGGGAGGAAAAACATAAAAGTAGGTGGTGCTGGTGGGAGGATACTCCTGGGTGAGGTGGGAGGATCTTGTATTGCTGATAGCGTTTCCAGCGTGTGGATGACTTCAGTGTTGTCCTTCTGCCCGGAGTTTGGGATGGGTCTAGATGAAGCAGATTTAAATAAATAGAAGAAGCACAAACAACACAAGATCTATTAGAGGGGGAGGGAATAAAACCCGTTCTTGGCAGCTCCTCAGGTTGACTTGGCAGCGAGATCTCTCCTGGGAGATCCTGGAGATGCAACTGGACACAGGACAAAAGCCTGAAGGACGGGAGTCGTGCAGCAGCTGCTGGCCCATGGCACAGAGCAGAGCTGTGTCTGAGCCCTCTCTGGGCTCAGAGCAGAGGAGAGGTGTTGGCCCATCCTTGGAAGGCCCCGTGGCCACGTGCTGGTCTGGACTTGGCAGCTTTGGGCTCTGTCCTGGCCAGCACGATGACGTCTCACATCTGTGGGCCTCTGGATCCGTAGGTGTTTGGGAGGAGATAATGATACCCATTTCTCAGGAGCTTTCTGAGGTCTCCAGAGGAAAGAAATCACCGTAAAAATCTTGTATTAGAAAGGGCTGGGGGAAATGATTTTACTGATGTCATCGTCCTGTAATTCTGCTGGACATTTCCTGGGAAGCACGTACAGTATGGGCGTGCAGCCTGAACTTGCTGATCTTCTTGGATTATGTGTGAGTGTTTGTTCTGACCACATACACAGGGTTTGAATGGAGCTGAGTGTTCTGCCCCTGCCCAGGAACATTTCAGGTGTCAGTGAGGCAGGGGGAGCTGACCTCTCCTTCATTCCTGCCTCCACTTCTGGGGCATTTGGGATCAAGGCTCTTTGCCGTGGTCTTCAGCTGAATTGCCTTTGAGTTTGCTCAAGTACAGCCATTTGCAGACCACTGTATAAACTATTTATTGATCTCCTTTAAGACCAGATACTTGGTTTTAGTGCTCAGCTTGTTCTTCTCATGCTCTCCCACAGTTCACCCATTCCCTGCTTCATCCATGGGCACTTTGCTGCTCCATCAGACTGGGATTTCTCCATGTTCTTTCCCCTTGTTGTATGAACTCACCCATAAATCCTTCCCATCCAGATGTGTGCTGGGACTCCAGCTACACTTCCACTCCTCCCTCTGAGCTTTACAAGATGCACAGCAACATCCTCACCTTGGAATATTTTGGGATGAAATGAGGGTTTAATAAGTGTTCTGTGCTTTCCTCCCCAGGTCAACATGGATTTGTGGTTCTTTCTCCTTTTGCTCGGAAGTGGCCTGATAAGTGTAGGTGCTAACAACGTTACAACAGGTAAACTGTGCTACTCATCTCTCTTTTATCCCATCTTTAGGATCAAAGGAGTGAGTGGGAATGTGCTCAGTGTCTCATTCCTTCTGCCCTCCATGTAGCTGTAACATAAAATGTTGGAAAGAGGGTGATGAGCTTCAAGTGCTGATAAATGGGGCCCGCAGGTTTAGCTCTGAGCAATATTGTTCCTCACCTCCAGGGGCTCTAATGTTTGGACATCCCCATAAATAGCACCTGTTCAGGTGGGGTTTTTTTGACATTTGTATCTCCTGCTGTGCAGAGCATTTCCTGTCCTGGGCTCAGGATTTGTTGGGTGTTTTATACCTTATACTTACAGTCACATGAATCTTCAGCATCTAAACCCCTCAGTATGACAGAAGAGAATCTCACAGAGGTTCCCCTGTGCTTTTCCCTTCTCAGAGCCACCCACAACAGCGTCCACCTCCCCCAGGAGCCCCACCAAAGCTCCTACAGCAGGTCCTGAGGATGGGACCACGCCCAACACACACAGACTCAACATGAGCACTCCAGGGACTGTTCCTACCACAGCGCCAAAACCTCCTCCAACCACAGCTGCCAGAATCTTCCCCAATGCCACCACTGGCAGCCTCAACATCTCCTCCACCCTGGGGACAACCCAGCCTGTGCCTCCAGCCCCATCTCTGCTCCCCAGCGTGACGCCGTCGGCCCCACGCGCCACCGTCCCCAGCACGGAGGCAGAGACAACAGAGAGGAATTTCAGCATGGTGGTGACAACACAGGAGACCTCTTCTGCTTCCCACAATGGTAGGCACCTCCTCCCCCTCTTCTTCTTCTTCTCCAGGCCACCTTATCTCTGGGTTTGTTTCTTTGCTCTTCTTTTGTTTGGCTGAGCAAAAAAAAAGCCCACTTTGGGGCCAATTCCATGGTGATGCAAAACAAGAGGACTCTCAAACCTCTTCTGATCTCCCAGATCAGGAGAGGTTTGTCTGACCAAAAGTTTGGGCCAAGAACATCTAGTGAAAGATCTCCACAGGTGCACTAGATGATCTTTGCTTCCAACCCAAACTATTCTGTGATCCTCTCCTTACATTACCAATTTTCCCCATTAGTTGGGCAATTTCAATCTTTGAAAGGTCCAGATGAGAGAGAGTTGTCTCTGTTGCCATCCTGATGCCCTTCCCCTCTTGGCACATCATGAAAATGACCCCATAAAACGTTGTGTGGCTGCTCAGTCCAGGTTAAGAGTGAAAAATCAGGCAAAAAGAGGCTGAGGTGACCAGAAATCTTTGCTGAGCTGTTGGTCTTCAGCCATGGTTTGCTCATTGTATTGTTTGAGACCCAGTTTGGGTACTGCCTGTCTCCAACTTGCAACAAGAAGATGGCAGTGCCTGCTAGACCTTGGGATTTAGTGGGAAAACAGGATTGGTAACTTGGTTGTGGATTAGAAAACCCTGAAATAAGAAGATGGTGGAGTTAATGCAGGGAGGTGTCAAGTGTATATTCTTTAAGAAACAATTTCCAAGGGATGTGTGTGCCCTCTTCCTCTGGGAATCTCTGGAAACCATAGCCCCTGAAGCTGCAGTGAAGTTGTCTTTGCTACCAGCATAGGAGGGGATGTGGCTGAAGGAAGTCCAGAACCCAGCTTTTGTAGTGCTCTGCCACCCCTGAGCTCATCCAACTTCCTTCCCAACCCAAATCCTTTTTTTGCAGAGTGAAGGAGTCTGGCATAGCCTTAGACACACACATGGGCCAAGTTTGGTAGAAATGTAGGAGAGAGGGAGGCAAAAGCTTTAAGCTGCTAATATCTGGATTTTGTAATATGATGTCTGCTCATGGTGGGGCTGAATTAATCATTTTTGTGTCTCCACTGCCTTTTTGTGATTTGGGTTACCAGTTTTGGTGAACTCCCCTGGTGTATGCCACGACACATTGGCCATTGCACCATCAAGGCCACAAGTGGCTTCTCACTTGATGTCACCCCAGAGAACAAATGATCAAACCTAATTCTTTCTTTATCTCAAGTAATTTATCAAGGAACAAAATCAGTTTTAGGGTTGCCCTTGCCATGAGGGCAGCCCTAAATTAGATTTAACAGGAAATGTTGGTGTTATCATGGAAGAATTAAGTGGTGCTTGGGAAGGAGACTGGGGCAGAAGGTCGCACATTGGAGGGGCAGTTCCTCTTTGTCCAAACCCACCAGGATTGTCCTCAGCCCTGTGCTGCAGCTCTTCACACCCAGCTGATGGCCAGGAAAGCCAGGCTCTGCTCTCCCTGGCACTGGTTTGTTCCTGTGCCCTCTGGATCAGCCATCCAACCCAGCAGGTAGAGACTTCCCTTGGCTGGTCCTCGCCCCCATCCCTGAGCCCAGCTGCTCCTAATTGAACTCTTGGCTTAGCCACACTCTTAAAATGATGCACCAGTGTTATCTCTTGATATTTAAGTGCTAATAATTTACACCAGTGACTTGCTGGTTATAGGTTTAAACAGTAAGTTGTGTTTAGTGATGTTAAAGCTTGGCTTCAGCTCCTTGTTCTGCTGATAAAAACCTCAGGATTTGTTCCTTTTTCCTTACTCAGAAATTCATTTTAACATCCTGGTTTTATAGCTAGTGTTTTAAAGGAAAGATTTACAGGCAGATGATGAGAGTTACTAAATTTGTTCCTGTCTTGGTCTTTGATCCTTCCTGACTTACTAAAATGTCTTGTTCCTTTGTTGCTAAGAGACTTTTGTTTTCTTTTTCTGCAGGTAACTCTGACAGAAGAGGTAAGAATGTTACATTTCATTGCTCTTTACTCAGTAAAAACAATTCCAGAAGCATTCTGCTATTAGAGAGCTCTCCTTAGGACTTCCAAATGTGTTTTTATGAAGCCTCTGAAGCTCTTTAAAAGAGCTGGTGACACACTGATATCTTAATTTCTGTTGAGCTTTTCTTTTTAGAATGAAACAATCCCATTCCAATTTGGACATGTCCTCTTAGGTACCAATTGTTCCTGCTCTGAGAATGTCAGCACGTCCCTAGAGCTCCATGACCAAAGTCTGAGAAGCCATTCAGGATATTTCCTTTTGGGTTTTTTTTACTGCTGAATTGTCTTAATTGACTGTGACTTACACAATTTGATCCAAACCCATCCAGCAGATGATGGGAATAATTATTGTTCTCCTCATTCTGTTGGCAAGCAGTAACACAAATCCATTTCTTGTAAGAGAACAGCACTTCAGGGACATTTTTCCATCTCTCAGCTCTGAGAACTGGCATCTCTACCAGAATATTTGCAATTACTGATGGCTTTAGCACTCCAGGAGCGGGCAGAGCTGGGCTGGCTCCCACCTGGAGGAATCAGCTGCCTCTGTCTGTGTGTTTTCATCCTGGCTCTGATGGGTGCTGCAGCTTTGCAAACTCTGCCTGGTGCTGCTCTCTGTGCCTGCCTCACCCAGACTGATGCTCTGAGCACTGACTGGCAGCAGAGGGAATTTAGCAGAGGGAATAAAAGGGATGCAAGTCTGAGGGAACTCATTTGAAATTGTGGTTAAGCCTCTGCAGAAATGCTCAGTGTAATTCCCTCAGATCTGGCCTGGCTTAGGCCTGATTTTGTGCTCTCTCTCTGCCGTTGTTCATCCCTGCTCCTGAGGGCAAAGAGAAAAAAAAAGGGAATACATCTGACTTCCTAACAAGATTTATATTAATATTGCTAATATTATTGTAATTATAGTGAGGAAATCAGATTAAATAAGGGATTTTTAACAAGAGCATATGGGACAAGGGGAAATGGCTTCAAACTGGGAGTAGGTTTAGATTAGATATTGGGAATAAAGTCTTGACTGTGAGGGTGGTGAGGCTCTGGCATGGGATGTCCAGAGATTTGTGGCAACCCCATCCCTGGAAGTGTCCAAATCCAGCTTGGATGGGGTTTGGAGCAACCTGGGGTGGTGGAAGGTGGAGTGGGATGATCTCCAAGGTTCCTTCCAACCCAAACCATTCTGTGGCTGGTTTTGTGAGCAGATGTTGCCAGCTGTGAGCAGGGATGAGCTGCTCAGCCCCATCCCTCTGCCATGGCTGCACCCAGATCTGGGTGACAGCCCATAAAGCAGCTCTGCCTGCAGCTGGGACATGCTCCCAAGCTCCAGAGGGAGGTTTGGTGCCTCCTCAGAGGATCTAGGAGAAGATTTGAGCCTCCTGCTGCCTTCCAAGCTCAGGACTGCGGTGGGTGCTGCAGCACCAGGGGAGCTGAAGGTTGAGTCCTTGTCCCTTTTCCAGGTGGATTGCCAGCATGAAGCCCCCCAGGCTGGGGCTGGAGCAGGACAGGAGCTCTGGGGGGGTTGGCAGAGCTCAGCAGGGCTGGCAGGGAGCAGCTGGGGACCCTCCAGCTCGTTTCTTGCCTGGCCTGGGTGGGAAAGCTCCAACTCCTCATCCCACCAGATGTGTGCAAAGAAAAGCTGCAAAAAAAAAAACAACAAAATCTCCAAACTCCCTGCACCGTGCTGCCAGAGCCATCCCAACCCTCAAATCTGCATCCTGCAGCTCCAGCCCAGCTCAGCATGACTTAGGCTGAGCTTAACTGCAGCCAAGGCAGGAAAAAATGGTCCAACTGTGGTTTAACACCACAGGTTTTGGCATGGCAGCTCTTCTTCCTCTCCTGCAGACAGGATGGAGGTGGTGGCTGTGCTCAGAAATCTCAGTGAGGGATCAGGGCTGGCTGTGGTTGGGCCAAGACCAACCTGTTCTTGCTTTT
Source organism: Geospiza fortis (assembly GCF_000277835.1). Taxonomy (NCBI): domain Eukaryota; kingdom Metazoa; phylum Chordata; class Aves; order Passeriformes; family Thraupidae; genus Geospiza; species Geospiza fortis. The sequence continues at coordinate 1,598,944 of NW_005054452.1, forward strand.
GGGAAGTGTCAAGATGGGGAATGCCAAGGCTCATCACCTTCTGAGGTGTGCAGGAGGCAGAATTCCCAATAAATTCCTTTTGGGGCTCTGGGAGAGGCAGAATTCCCAAGGAATTCCTTTTGGGCTGTGGGAGGTGCTGCCACATTAGGGCAGTAGATGAGAAGGACAAAAACATGCAAAACCAGGATAATTTAATTTTTTTATTTGCCACACTGGGCCACTACCTTGAAATCACGACACAAAAATCATGTTTTAATAGAAATAACAATCCCAGACCTCACAGCACAGAGGGACAAGCACAGAAATACAATCAGAGTGCCCTTGGGTAGCACAGAGATGGACAAAATAAACCCTTGGGGGGAAAAAAAATAGGGAAATGGACAAAATAAACCCCTAGGGAAAATAAACCCAAAGGGAATCTGCTGGCTGAAATTGCTGAGACACATGGAGCAGGGATCTGCAGGGAAATGGATGCACAGAAGGTGGAAAAGGCTCCTGCCCTGCAGCCTCTTGGGGCTGTGTAGACACAGTGTGGTGGCCCCTCAGATGGAGGGAGCTGATGGGAAATGGAAATATCCCCAGCTGGCATGGCTGGCATCCACATTTATCTGAAAAAATGCCCTGCAGGGCCCTTCTCCTCCCTGGTTGGAGCTGCTTGGCTTCCAACCCATCTGGGTGATTTGCCAGCACCAACCACTGATTCACTGACCTCCAGCACGAGATGAAAATGGCTTATTTAAAGGAAAAATAAAATCTGTTGTGGGTCATGCAGGATGGGAGTGTTTCAGAGTAATTTAAGTGGTTTTCTGAGGGAATTGTGAGGTACCTGCCCTTGAGGAGCTTCTGCAAGGGAGTCAGATTGGGTCACACTTGGGTGCCTGGTGGTGTCTGAGCTCTCTTGCTCTCTGAACTCTGTATTTCCAGGGAGGAAAGAGTAGGGGGTTGAACTAGATGGTCTTTGGGGGTCACTCCCAACCCAAAATATTCTATAATTACAGAATTGTGGAATGGTTGAGTTGGAAAGGAGCTTAAAACTCATCCAGTTCCACCCCAGACACCTTCCACTATCTCAGGGTGCTCCAAGCCCCATCCAGCCTGGCCTTGGGCACTTCCAGGGATCCAGGGGCAGCCACAGCTGCTCTGGGCAGCCTGGTCCACACCAAATCTCACCCTTGGAGCTGTTCAGATCCCAGGGGCAGCAGGAAGCTTTGTCCTCTCATCCTGTTTGACAAAGAACTGGAAGCAAAATGGTGGTGGTGTTCCAGATGTGTCTGTGGGATCTTAGAGAGGTCACAGTTTCCACCCATTTTAATATAAAGTTTCTTATCATATACCAACCAACCATTCCTTACACCAAACTCATGGGCCTGGCAGGAACTTCTCTGGGCCCTTAAGTTTCAGGCAGGAAAATTTTGTAGATTTTTTTTTTTGTAGATTTCCAGCTGACAGAGGAAATTTCTGCTGGTGCACCACATGCACATTCAGTTGTGCAGAAGGAACCCAAAAAAAACCCAGTCCCAGCTTTCTCCATCACTCTTTTCAACTGCAAGGTCATAATTTCACAGTGACCAACTCTTGGAGAAGATTAAGTTGCTCTGAGTGGTGGTTTCAGGTTTTAATCTGACCTGGGAGTGTCTGAGGCACATGCTGCTCACTCATCCTTTTCTGTTTTCACTCTCAGGCTGGAAAATTGCAACATCACTTCATACTATTTATTATTTATTATGTTTTTATTACTAATATCATCATCAGAATTGTTCTTCAAGCAGAAATTGTTAAATGATGGCTCTGGATGTTTTCCAGTGTCCATAACCACACCTTTTTCTTCCTCTTGCAGATGAGACTCCCATTATAGCTGTGATGGTGGCCCTGTCCTCCCTCCTAGTCATAGTATTTATTATTATTGTTCTGTACATGTTGAGGTAAGAGCTGCTTTAATGCTGGATTGCCTTGTTTGACAGAAACAATTCCTGAATGAACAGGAATGAGCCTTTTGTGCTGCCTCCCAAGCTAAAGGCTGACACAGCTGGTGCTTTGAAAAGAAACCTGGAAGGACAATGGATGAAAATGATGTTTGGGGTTATCTGGTGAATGATGCTCATTCCTTTCTCTGCAAAGCTCCTCCTCCTGTGGGGAATTCCTGTTCTGCCTTTCAAAATGTCACTTTCAGCAGGGTGGATTGAACTGAAGCCCTGTCAGTGAGGGGAAAAGCCAGGTGAGGTTTCCTTGTGAGGCTGCAAATGATGGATTGAGTAATCCAGGGAGGCTGAGCACAAATGTGTTTCAGTGTGTTATTCCTTGATTCCCATCTTGGTAGCAAGCAGGATCCAATATCCAAACTCTTGTTTTGGGTGCTAAACCTCACATGGTCCCTGTGCACTTTTACTATGAATGGCAGGAGATTGGGAGGAGTGTTAGGTGATGCTGTAATTGAAATTACAGCACAATAAAACCTTCTTAGGTCCATTTTTTAGAATCCAAGCATCTGCCCTGCTCAAAATGAAGCATTTCCAGCTCCTGAAAGCATAACTAAGAATGTTTTTATTCACTTGCAGTAAACATTTTAATTTACTCACCAGTTTGGTGATTAAGTAAGTCTTAAAAAAAAAAATAAAAACCAATTTCCTTAGCAGTGGAAAACTCCCCTCTCTCTCCTGGCTCCAGGCCTGCCCTCACAGCAGTGAACCTGAGGAGAGTTTTGCCTCAGGAGTTCAGCAGCAGCAGAGTTTGAGTCCTTCCCACCTGGCTTCCAGCCCTGAAAGAAAGAGTTTGTGTTCACTGCCCAGTGATTCAGCAAAACTCCAAATTTCAGGCAAAGGGAGCATGAGCAGCTGCTCCAAGTTAACAGCACGTGGAGCAGGGATTTGCTGCAGGACTGATCAAGCTGGGCTTTGTGTGCCCTGCTGGGTCAGCCCAGGGAGCAGGGCCTCCTTGGGGTGTCCTCTGCAAAGAGCACCCTTAAAGTTTCTCCTGGTTTCCAGCTCTCTCTGGGCTCCTGCAGCTGTTCCAGATGTGCTCAGTGAAAAGCTCTGCTCACAGGCAGGATTTCAGAGCTCCTGCAGCCTCCTGGACCCACCAGCTCATCCATGAAGCCTTGAGAAAGTGTGGCAAAAAAAAGGGAAAGCTCTTTGGGTGCTTCTAGATGGTTGTGATTATGTTCATAAGTTCTCACCTGTAGTAAGTTGAGTCAGTGTGCTGTTATCAAAATCATCCTTTATTCCTCTGTGGCCTTCTCCTCATCATTTGTTGTTCTTTTTCACATAGTAATAGGCAGCTGGATTAAACCTGGTTTGCATATATCATTTAAAGAAACTATATATAAAGAGTTTTCTTCCATCATAAGGAAGAAGTGAGATATTGCTTCTTCAGAAGGTTTTTCTGCTCTTTCTATTTTTTCTGCTGTTAGATCAAAGTAGAAAATAGGTAAAATCTGAACCAATAACTTCCTTTTTGAGAATTTCAGAATTTTGCTAACTTTTAGTGTCGTACTCCTTCTGTCAATATTCATTTTTACTCAGGTCTCATCTGGGAGGGGACCTGGGCTTCCTGGTGGATAATTACTGACTTTTCCACTCCAATTCTCCTTGGCAGGTTCAAGAAATACAAGCAGGCAGGGAGCCACTCCAACTCCTTCCGTCTGTCCAACGGCCGGACAGACGACACAGGTGAGTCCCCCTGGTGCCACACAGGCTCTCCCCCACCTCTTATTTTTGTAGGCAAATATTTTTTCATTCCTATTTTGTTGTTGTTGTTGTTTCCTGACCTCCTTTGTTCCATATTTTCCATGGGTTTGGCAGACTTGCACAGAATGAAGGTTTATTTCCCAGCTTTCGTTCCACTGATTCAATGTTTGCCCTCAAGTGGTTGATATTAAAATGGGTGATCACTTCCAAAATCACTACTCACATTCCTCTTGAGTTTTCACAGTGTTTCTTTGACTCAAATGAGAACCCTTTTTGAAAAAAACCCCACATCTTTGGGGAGTAATTAAACATTTTTCTGGTCTTTCACATTAGAATGGTCTCTGATTAAAACTCAGATCTTCACACTGTGGATACCAAACTAATACTTCCAGGAGATATTTATTTCCATTATAAAAACATTTTGTACCTCCTAAACATGCACAGATGCACTTTAAAGCCTTGTGTAATGTCTGAATTCTTCTGCCCCTGAGCTGTGAGCCAGAGCTGACATTGAGGGTCTGAAGCTGGGCATCTCCATCCATGTGTAGGCACTGATTAAGATCAGAGGAGACCTCTTAAACTCAGTTCAGATGCTTTTTCAGCAGTCCTTCCACATAAACCAAACACCTTCTGAGAAGCACTAACTGGAATTCAGCACCTTTTTTATTTTATGTTGGCTGCTAAGACCTTCCCTGCCATCTTACCTCCCTGTAAACGGAGGTGTGAACTTCATAAACGCTCAGCTGTGTTGGTGTAACCCTCACGTGGCCTTTCTGGGCTCTGCTGAGCTGCACAAGCAGCAGCTGCCTCTGCTGTGTCCTCCTGGGAATTGTTTCACAGTGGTGGTGCCAGACTTTCCATGGGAGAGAGGGAGAAGTTGGAATTCAAAGCCAGGTGGTCGCCAGGCCCAGCACTGACTTGTCCTCAGTGCCCTGTCCTGCCTCTGGGACAGTGTAGATCCCAGAGTGTTAATCATCAAAAGATCACTGATTTTTTGGGGTTGGAAAAGTCCTTTAAGATCATCCAATCCAGCAGCAATGCCAAAGCCACCACTGACCATGTCCCCAAGTGCCACATCCACATGGCTTTTGTATCCCTCCAGGGATGGGGACTCCTCCACTGCCCTGGGCTGGAGAGCCCTTTCCATGAAGAAATTTATCCAATATCCCACCTGACCCTCCCCTGGCCCAGCCTGAGGCCGTTCCCTCTCCTCCTGTCCCTGTTCCCTGGGAGCAGAGCCCGACTCCCCCGGCTGTCCCCTCCTGTCAGGAGCTGTGCAGAGCCACAAGGTCCCCCCTGAGCCTCCTTTTCTCCAGGCTGAGCCCCTTCCCAGCTCCCTCAACTGCTCCTGGTGCTCCAGCCCCTTCCCCATGTCCATTCCGTTCTCTGGACACCCTCCAGCCCCTCAAGAAGCCCAGAAGTTTCCCCAGCACTGGAGATGCCCCAGCAGAGCCACCACAGGCACTGCCCTGGCCCTGCTGCCACCCCAGTGCTGCCACCAGCCAGGTGTCACTGCGCTCAGAGCAGCCTGGTCTGCTGGAAGCCATTTGGACCAAGATGCTCTTTAACACCCCCTCCAACCCAAACCACTCTCTGCAGACACGAGGACAACCCTAAAAGTGGCAGTGCGGGGTCCCTGTGCTCCCCTGGGCATGGGTGGGCAGTGCTGGCCATAGGGCACAGCTTGTGGCCCCTGTGACCCCTGTGTGAGACACAACTGCTCACTTTGAAAATTTAAAAAAGTTTATTAAACCTTGACAAAAATACAACAAAAGGACTACATAAGGAAAAATTCGCAGCACTGGGAACTGCCCTTGTGGGTACCACATGGCCA
>NW_005054452.1:1604962-1610283 GCF_000277835.1 Geospiza fortis
GTCAGTCACGATATTCGGCGTAGTGCAGTGCTTGGCAGATTCAGTTTAGATGTAATGTAATATAATATTATATTATATATATAAAATATGTTATTTTATATATTATAGATATTATTCTATATATTCTATATATTCTATATAATATAGTATATAATATTATATTATATATGATGTAATATATATAATGTAATATTATATATAATGTATATTATATATATAATGTAATATAATATAATACAGTATAATAAAGTAATTAATTAGCCTTCCAATAGGATGGAGTCCTCCTCAACCTTATTCCCTGCCAGGGGGTGGTCATCTTGTTTCTATAGCATTACCCATCCATTATAGTTACTATAAGGTTACTATCCATGCATTATAGTTACTGTAATGGGTAGTTACCATAATGTTACTATCCATCCATTATAGTTACTCTAATGTTACTGTCCATGCATTATGGTTACTATAATGTTACTATCCATGCATTGCAGTTACTATAATGTTACTATCCATCCATTATCCGTCTGTAACACCTGGGTGTCCTTGCAGAGCCCCAGAGCATGCCCCTGCTCGCCCGCTCGCCCAGCACCAACCGCAAGTACCCCCCGCTGCCCGTGGACAAGCTGGAGGAGGAGATCAATCGCCGCATGGCCGATGACAACAAGCTCTTCAGGGAGGAGTTCAATGTGAGTGCCTCTGCTGCCCTCAGGGTTGGATTTAGGGTCTGCTTCTTGGTTTGGAATGAGAGGTGTGTGCTGAGGAAGGCAGGAGCCCCTCCTGAAATGGGAAATGTAAACCCCCTCCCTCTGAATTATTATAATTTTGAAATTAAGGGGCTGTCAGGCAAAGATATGGGAGTAGGAATAACAGTTCTTTACTAGGGAAGAAAATAAAGATAAAATTAACAATGTAATAAATCAAAACAGCGCTGACAGAGTCGGAGTAGGAGCTGGCATCCTATGTGTCAGGGTGGTGGCACAGCCCCATCCCATGGGGGCTCAGCCCTCCTGCAGTGCCAGCTGTGCTTCTGCTGGAGCAGGGATCCTGCACAAGGGGGGTGTTTTCCTCTGCAGCTCCAGGGCTGCTGGAGATGGGCCTGGTCTTCCTCTTGGAATCCAGTGGAAAAGGCAGCTGCTTCTCTGGGAATGCAGGGGAAAGGCTGATCTGGTGTCCCAGAATCTCAGATTGTATCCAGGTAGGAATGCTGGGCTCCTCCCCTGGGCGGAGCATCTCCCAATGGGATGATGGAATTTTATCAGCCATGCAGGGACACTCATTGCCCATGAACAAAAGATAATTAATAATTAATGGCCCATGAAAAGAAGAAATATCCTGGAGGGAGGATTGGTTGTGGAAGAGATAAAGAAAACTGCCCAATGAACAGAAGATAACTGCCCCACCTTAAGAGATGGCAAACAGAATGCACACATTGCGTTGCAATCTGGGACAGGGGGTTTCTTAAAGGCTGAGCAGTGGCAGGGCTGATTCTGTCCTTGAATGTGTGACAAACTGCTCACCCTCATGCTCACTGCAGAAAGCAGAGGGTTTCTAGCAAACAGCTCTTCAGAGTTACATTTTCCTGGGTTCAGGAATGTTCCTGGATGTCTTGGGTTCTTCCAGAGCTCCCCTGCTTGCTGATTGCCTCCCAAGCTCTGCCCCCCAGCTCCCAGTCCTCATGGCCTTAAATCCACAACCAACCAAAAGAAAGCTTTGACAGAGAAACAGGAATGAGCCCTCTTATTTCAGTGAGCTGTTAACCCTGAAACACAATGGTGACAGTGTGTGGGACAAAGGCTGGCCTTCAGCTGTGAGGAGTTCAGGCATTGTGCTTGTCCCACAAGGCCAGAGCATTTCTTCAAGGATGGCCACAACCTCTTCTTGACATTGCTGGGCTTTGCAGCTTGTGACAATGGATGTGTTTTGCCTTGTCGATACAAAAAGAATGGAATGGAATGGAATGGAATGGAATGGAATGGAATGGAATGGAATGGAATGGAATAGAATAGAATAGAATAGAATAGAATAGAATAGAATAGAATAGGTTCATTAAGGTTGGAAAAGCCCTCTAAGAGTATAGAGTCCAGCCATTAACGCAGCACTGCCAAGACCACCATTAAGTCATGTCCCCAAGTGCCACATCTACACTTTATTTTTTTTTAACACTTTCAAGGATAGTGACTCTACCACTGCCCTAGGCAGCCTGTGCTGGGGCTTGACAACTCTTTCTGTGAAAATATTTTCCTAAATATCCAATCTAAACCTCCCCTGGCACAACTTAAGATTGTTTCCTCTCCTCCTGTCCCTGTTCCTGGAAGCAGAACCCAAACCCCCCCTGGCTGTCCCCTCCTGTCAGGAGTTGTGCAGAACCACAAGGTCCCCCCTAAGCCTCCTTTTCTCCAGGCTGAGCCCCTTTCCATCCCCCTCAGCTGCTCCTCATCAAACCTGTGCTCTCAACCCAGGTCCAAGCCATGATATGGCACCATGAGAACAAGGAGAAGATAAAAAAAAGCCACTGCACTTTGTCCAGCTGCTACAAAACTTGATCCCTTTCCTGGTCATGCTGTGATGAAACCAAATAGGTGCAATGGATGCCCAGGGAGGGGGATTTTTAGGGTTATAAATACCTGATTGCCCTGGACACTTCCTGCCATCCTGTCAGCTGGAGGAAGGGATGGTGGATACTTCCAGAACATTCTTTGCTGTTCAGAGAGGATGTGGAATAACAGTGCTGGGGAAGCACCTCCTGTGCTCAACTGGGAAACACAGGGACAGTGTCCCCTGTCCCTCCTCCACCAAAGGCCCCCTGGGGCTGCTCCTGCCATCACTGGGTGGGCTGGGGCAGGGGGGCTTAATCAGGTCACAATTAGCAGCACTGTTAATGGGGGAATCTCACAGGAGGCTCCTTGGACAGGAATCAGGGCTGAGCTCGTTGGTGCTGCCAGGTGGATTCGGAGCTGGAGGCTTTGCTGCCACCTCGTGTCCATGGATCAGGAGATTCCAGATCTCTTTCCAAAGGGATTGGCTCTCTCTGGTCCAGCCCAGCTATTTAAATGGTCACTTGAAGAGTTGCTGCTGGGGCGGAGGTGAGGGGTGTTGGTCATGGGGACACGTCCAGAGGGGCAGGATGCTCAGATGTGGCATTTGCCAGCACATTGTTCCTGCTGTGCCATGAAAACCTCGTGGAAAACCATTTTTTTTCTGCCATTTCAGGCTCTCCCAGCGTGTCCCATACAGGCCACGTGTGAAGCTGCTTCCAAGGAGGAGAACAAGGAGAAGAACAGATATGTGAACATTTTGCCCTGTACGTGTCAGAGCTGCTTGGATTGTGGGGGAAACACTCAGGGGTTCCTGCCAGGGCTCCCCATTCCTGGTTTTGGGATGGGCAAGGGCACAGATGAGGGCATTTCACCTCCCAGGTGGGTGTCTGAGTCTGCTTTAGCTTTGGATACCTGTGAGGAGAAGCTCCATGGAGCCAGGAGGCCGTGGAGAGTGAAAGGAATGGGAAATGCCAGAAGGGACAACTCTTGCCTGGTGACATTGGGCAGTGGGCTGGCTTGGGGTGCCCTCAAATATGCACTCTGTAGGAAAAAACTACCTTAGACAAGATCTAGGACCTCTCTGGGTTTAAGCAAGAGGAATTTGGGGGCATAAAGGTGTTTTTGCAGCAGAGCCAGGAGCATGGGCTGCACTCCAGCACCTGGATTCTCACTAGGCCAGGTAGCAGCAGAGTGGAGGGGGTTGTCTTTAATGCAGAGTTTTAATTTCCCTCCAGATGATCATTCCAGGGTTCACCTGACTCCTGTGGAAGGGGTCCCTGACTCCGACTACATCAACGCCTCCTTCATCAATGTGAGTTTTGGGATGTGGAGGGGAAATCCCTGCCAGGAGCAAAACCAAGCAGGCTTTGGAGAGCTCTGGGGAACCAGGAGCTGGGCATTTCTGATCAACAAACAGCTGAAAAATCATAGAATCTTTGAGGTTGCAAAAGCCCTCTAAGAGCCACAAGTCCAAGTATTCCCCCAGCGCTGCCAGGCCACCACTGAACCATGTCCCCAAGTGCCACATCCCCAGGGTTTGAAATCCTTGAAGAGTGTGGCCAGTTGATCATCAGTGCTTCCCAGGGCTGCATGTGGGAAGGGGATGGAGAAGAAATCAAGGGATCCAGCTGAAATGGAAGCAGCATTGTCCTGCTCTGCCCCTGGGAGGAGATGGGTCCTTTGTGGTTGTCACCATGGGGCTCCAACCAGCTGGAAGGGTCATGTGAGAGATGCAGCCACATGAAGCAAAGCAAGACTCAAAAGAGCTTTTTCCTTCCCTTTCCAGTAAATAAAATACACAAAACCAGTGCCTATGAGTTCTACAGCCCCTCTTTTCCAAGGATCAATGCTGATTTTCACGTGATGCTCTGGATGCAGGGTCTGACTGCAGTGGAAGGGCTGTCAGGCTGCCACTCCCTTCACTAGTGCCTTGTGCCAACAAGTGGGGTCATTCCTGCATTATGTGAGCATGGGGAGAGTTTCTGTGGGGAAAACAACCCTTTGCACAAGGATTTTCAATTATTTCAGCCCATCTTTGGAGCAGATTTTCCTCTCAGAGACTGCAGCCCCTTCTCTGCACAAGGGAGAATGAGCAGCAGAGCAGATGCCAGCTCTGTTTGTTCCTTTAGATGCATTTAATGACTCTTGTGTTAGAGAAATATTAATTTCTCCTCCTTTTTCTTCTTTTCTTGCAGGGGTACCAAGAGAAAAACAAATTCATTGCTGCACAAGGTAAATTCTTGACTATTGCCATTGCTCTTTTGGGGGCAGCTGGGCTGGGTCCCTCTGCTCAGTGGAGCTGTGCCCCTCTACCCACAGCACAGCATCTTGCAGAGCTCCCCTGGTCTAAAGGAGGCCTGGCTGCTCCACAGATTGTTCCCAAAATTATTTTCCCAGTCAAAGAGCAGTGCTGGATGTCTTGGTGACAGAGAGAAGTCCTTCCTGTGCAGTCCCATTGCTGGAGGGTGTTACGACCTCTGGAAATTCTGCCAGGGAGCTGCTTAATTAAATCCCCCCAAATCACAGAATCATGGAATGGTTTGGGCTGGAAAGGACCTCAAAACTCATTCCACCCCACTGCCATGGGCAGGGACACCTCCAGCTATCCCAGGTTGCTCCAAGCTCCCTTGAACACTTCCAGGGGTGGGATAGAGAGAAACATCCTTATGGTCTTCAGAAGTCCAAACACATCCCTAAAACCAAAATTCCCACTCAGAGGGTGGGGATCATGTCAGCAACAGGATGTTACCTGCCCATGGGAGTGTTTTGTGTTTCCTCTCTGGACTT
>NW_005054452.1:1610334-1613681 GCF_000277835.1 Geospiza fortis
AGGCTGGATCAGGTCCCTCAGCACTTCCAGGCTCAGGTTAAGCTTTGGCTGTGCTGTTCTCTTGGCTCACCCTGAGCCTCAGGCTTGGCAAGGGAGTGTAGGTTGAGTTAGCTTCGTGTCTGGCAGGCAGCAGGGAACTATTCCTGTGCCACACTGAAATGGGATCCCATGGCTAAAACCCAAAATCCCAGGGCAGGACTTGTGCAGACTCCGGGACAGCCACAATTCCCCTGGGTGACCTTGGGCAAGTCTGTGCTCTGTTTGTCTGATTTCCCCTTCTTGAGCTAAATATGGAATTCCTGACCATAAAACAAATCCAGATATTCCAGGTATTGTGTGATAGGATTATTCCTTGCATCAGGCATGCCCAGACACCACAACACCTCCTGTGACCTATTGACAAAAAATGTGTTGGATCATCCCCGACATGTGGCATCACACGCTGGGTCTTGGCCCCAAATTGTGAGAGGTTGATCCCAAAGAGGACTTTTTTGTTTTAACTTCCCCTCAGGACCAAAGGAAGAGACAGTGAATGATTTTTGGAGGATGATTTGGGAGCAAAACACAGCGACGATTGTCATGGTGACCAACCTGAAGGAGAGGAAAGAGGTCGGTGCCAGAAGCTTTCACAGGCTGGGATTTGACCCTATGGGCATATCCTGGAGCCATTCCCAGCCTTGTGGGGGTGTCCAGAGCTCACCTGCACCTGTTTTTCCCCCCACAGTGTAAATGTGCTCAGTACTGGCCGGATCAGGGCTGCTGGACCTACGGGAACATCCGAGTGTCCGTGGAGGACGTGACCGTGCTGGTGGATTACACCGTGCGCAAGTTCTGCATCCAGCAGGTGCCAGGGGTCCCCTCCCCATCCCATCCCTCCCCTCTCCACTCTGGGCATCCCAAAGGTGTTGGCTCAACTCCTCCAAGGCTCTGTGAGAGCACAGTTGGGATGAAATGACCCCCAGTGTGTCGGTGTTCGCAGGGGTCTTATGTTGAGGGAAGAGATGTAGATCTGACTCCATGTTACAGAAGGCTTGATTTATTATTTTATTATATATATTACATTAAAACTGTACTAAAAGAATAGAAGAAAAGGTTTCATTAGAAGGATAGGCTAAGAATAGAAAACAAAGAATGATAACAAAAGTTTGTGTCTTGGCTCTCTGTCTGAGCCAGCTGTGCTGTGATTGGCCATTAATTACAAACAAGCACGTGAGACTAATCAGAGATCCGCCTGTTGCATTCCACAGCAGCAGATTTACAGCAGATAAACCATTGTTTACATTTTGTTCCTGAGGCCTCTCAGTTTCTCAGGAGGAAAAATCCTAAGGAAAGGATTTTTCGTAAAAAGATGTCTGTGACACCCCAGCACCCATTTTTAACCAGAGTTGTTAAGAATTTATTCATCCCAAGAGCCTGTTCACAGTGGTACCACATGGCTGTGCTGAGAGCAGGAAAACTGAGGGATGCCAGGGCTGAAATTCCATCCTGAGGTACTCCAGCACTTGCTGTTAGCAGTGTTTGTTCCTGCCCTCACCCACAGACACTTAATGCCTGAAAATAATCAGATTTATCCCCTCGGCTGAGACAAAATCCAGCGCTGTATGTGTTGGGTTTGATTGCTTTCCCATCTGTCACCTCATTTCCTTGTCCTCCAAGGAGACTCTGGGTGTTTTAGTCACTCTGTTTGTTTTCCTGCCTCTCTCAGAGGCAGGCAGGGAAGAGTTGGTGCCTGTAAACCTGTCTGGACTTTGAGGATGATCCTGCTGAGCCTCATCCTTTACTCCAATGGCCTGGATGTGTGTGTTTTCCTCCCCTGCCTTTAATCCAAGGATGATCTGGCCAGAGGAGTGCAAAAGGATGGAGAAGCAGCTTCTGTTTGAGCTTGTTGGGGATGAATTATGGCAGCTGCTGCCAGGCAGGATCCACAGGCTGGCATCTCACACCCCTCAGATGTGGGATGTGGTGCTGGGTGGTTAAAATGTCATGTTTTTAGAGACTGATCTGTCCCAAAGCCTAAGGCTGTGCCCTTTCAGCCATGGATGCTGCTGCTTAAGCTCCATCTCGGGTCTGCAGCTCCCTCTGTCTCTTCATTTTGGGGGAAGAAGGGAAAGCTGAGTATTCCTCCTTAACCTGAGTCCTCCTTTGCCCTGCAGGTGGGAGATGTCACAAACAAGAAGCCTCAGCGCCTGGTCACCCAGTTCCACTTCACCAGCTGGCCTGACTTTGGGGTGCCCTTCACCCCCATTGGGATGCTGAAATTCCTGAAGAAGGTGAAGACCTGCAATCCCCAATATGCAGGAGCCATAGTAGTGCACTGCAGGTGAGTCCTGGAAAGCATCTCCTATTTAAAAGGAATTTTTTTTTTCAGTCAGGACTTTTTCATTATCTTTATTTAAATTTCCTGTGTTAAACAGGGGTGTTCCTCATGGGGACATGCAAAAAAATGCATGAATTGAAGGAAGTCTTGGAATCAGTGATTTTAGGGTGTTACAACCCATCTGGAGGGGTCATTTGGGTAGGCTGGATGCTGAGTGAGCCAAGGTGAGCACTGATGACATCTCCCTTGGCATGAGAAGATAACATCCCTCTTTGGGAGAAGGCAATACTGAGCTGGCAGATTGCCTGGAGCAATGGACTCACCTGGAGTGGTTTCAGGCACAGCAGCAACCCTGAGGGAGCTACAGGGGTTTCCACATTGCAATAAGGAGAATCCCCATGGTTAAAGGCAGAGATGGTCACATTTGCACCGTACTAAGTTCATTTTTTTTTTTAGTTCTTGGGAAGCAAGAAGAAAGGACACAGATGGGCAACCAGCCCTGTATGACCCTCTCTGCTGGTTTCTGCTCTGCCTCAGAGGGAAGGGAGTCCCAGTGCTGAGCAGGTCCTTTCCCTGGAGAGCTCAGCATCTCCTTCCTCTGCCCCAAACCAGGCCATGGCAGAGGGTGGAGCTGGCTGTCCTTGTCCCAGCCTGGTGCACTGTGCTCCCCTTCCCTTATCTCTGTCTCCCACTTGGGGCTTGGTGACTCTCCAGCTGATTCCAAGAGCTTTGTCTTCCCTTCATGTCTGCTGGTCTCATTGAAGACAATCCAATCCCACCCCCTGCCATGGGCAGGGACACCTCCTACTGTCCCAGGTTGCTCCAAGCCCTGTCCAACCTGGCCTTGGGCACTTCCAGGGATCCAGGGGCAGCCACAGCTTCTCTGGGCACCCTGTGCCAGGGCTCCTCACCCTCCCAGGGAACAATTCCTTGCCAATGTCCCATCCCTTGTCGTGCAGTGCCGGGGTGGGACGCACGGGCACGTTCATCGTCATCGACGCCATGCTGGACATGATGCACACAGAGATGA
>NW_005054452.1:1613691-1616430 GCF_000277835.1 Geospiza fortis
TTCGTCAGCCGCATCCGGGCCCAGCGCTGCCAGATGGTACAGACAGATGTGAGTGTGCTGCTGCTGCCCTGCCCTCTGGGCTGGCATTTCCTTCATTTCCTTCACCCACTCAAGGCCTGTGTGAGGGTTGTGTCATCTCTCGTTTTGGGTGATTGTCTCAGTTTGGAAAGCCAGGTGTGTGCTAAGGAAGGCAGGAGCCTCCCCTGGAATGGAGACTGTTAACCCTCCCCACTCCACTGAATTGTTATAAATTTGAAATTAAGGGGCTCTCAGGCAACAAAAATGGGAGCAGGAAATAACAGTTCTTTAATAGGGAAGAAAATAAAAGGATAAATAAACAATGCAGTAAACTAAAACAATTCTGACAGAGTCAGAACACAACCTGACACCCTGTGGGTCAGGGTGTTGGTAGCAGTCCAATTGGAATTGTGGCTGCAGCCCTCCTGGAGTGTCAGGTGTGGTTCTGCTGGAGCAGGGATCCTGTAGAAAAGGGTGTAGTCTTCCTCTGGGAATCCAGTGGAAGAAAAGGCAGCTGCTGTTCCTCTGGGAAATCCAGTGGAGAAGCTGTGCTGGTGTTCCAGAATCTCCAGATTATATCCAGGTAGCAATGCTTGGCTCCTCCCCCTGGGCTCACATCTCCCAGTGGGATGCTGTAGTTCTTATCAGCCATGCAGTGACATTCCATAGCTGTTATCAGCAGATGTCACCTCCCAGGGGAGGAGTGATTGTGGTCACTCAAAGAGAGAGATAAGGAAAACTGCCCACTTGACAAAAGACAACTGCCATACAGATGGTAATAGAATACATCTTGCCTTGCAATCTGGAACACCTGCCCTCAGGGCAGGTATTTCCTTCACCCACTCAAAGGATGTGTGAGGGTTGTGCTGTCCCTCGTTTTGGGTGATGCTGCTCAGGGTCCTGCTCTTTTTAATCCCCTTTGTAGAATCATTAAATCATTTAGGTTGGGAAAGATCCTTAAGATAGAGTCCAACTATTCTCCAGCACTGCCAAGGCCACCACTGATCCATGTCCCCAAGTGCCACATCCACATGGTTTTCACAGTGGTGGTGCCAGACTTTCCATGGGAGAGAGGGAGAAGTTGGAATTCAAAGCCAGGTGGTCTCCAGCATTGTCCTCAGTGCCCTGTCCTGCCTCTGGGAGAGTGTAGATCCCACAGTGTTAATCATCATAGGATCACTGATTTTTTGGGGTTGGAAAAGTCCTTTAAGATCATCCAATCCAGCAGCACTGTCAAGGCCACCTCTGACTATGTCCCCAAGTGCCACATCCACATGGCTTTTAAGTTCTTCAAGGATGGGGACTCCCAACACTGCCCCAGGCAGCTGTGCCAGGGCTGGAGAGCCCTTTCCATGAAGAAATTTATCCAATATCCCACCTGACCCTCCTCTGGTACAGCTTGAGGCCATTCCCTCTCATCCTGTCCCTTGTTTCCCCCTGGATGCCCCCTCCTGTCAGGGAATCTTGTGGAGCCACAAGGTCCCCCCTGAGCCTCCTTTTCTCCAGGCTTGGAGAACATTTTGTGTCACTTCTGCTTTGCTTGATGTGGTAAATAAAGAAACAGTCCCCATTTGGTGGCAGGAAGGTTGTCACTCAGTTTTTTGGGGTCTCAGAGAGTGGGCAGGGGTCGGTGGGTTTGCACTCAGCATGTGCTCACTGGGCATGGAACATGGCAGGGGAAAGAAAGCAAAGTAACTTGTATGGCTAGAGGGGGAGGTGCAGTTATAAGCAGTAAGACTAATTTAAAAATTAAGATTTCAGAAAGACTGAGACTTGATTTTACTCCTTTCTTCTCCCTGCAACCCTGCAGATGCAGTATGTGTTCATATACCAAGCACTTCTGGAGCACTATCTGTACGGTGACACGGAGCTGGAGGTGACCTCCTTAGAGATCCACCTCCAGAAGATCTACAACAAAGTGCCAGGGACCAGCAGCAACGGGCTGGAGGAGGAGTTCAAGGTGAGTGTGGCTGTTGTCCTGTCCTGGTGGATTCTGCTGGGATGGTGCAGGGATCACCTGGCACTGGGTGGCTCTGAAAATCCCCTCTGCTTTTCTCCTTGTCCTGCAGAAGCTCACTTCAATCAAAATCCAGAATGACAAGATGAGAACGGGCAATTTGCCGGCCAACATGAAGAAGAACAGGGTGCTTCAGATAATTCCATGTAAGGCTTGTGTGGCTGAGGGTCTGGTGGGTGTGGGGACAGGAATTGGGCTGGAGAAATGGGGCAAACAGGGACCTTGTGATGTTCAAGGAAAAGGGCAGAGTCCTGCCCCTGGACTGGGGTCACCCAGCTGGCTGGAAAAGCAGCTTGGAGGAAAGGACCTGGGGGTCCTGACAGACTGCAGCCTGAACCTGAGCCAGCAAAGTGCCCTTGTGACAAAAGGGACAGTGGTGTCCTGGGCTGTGGGAGACAAAACTCTTCCAGCAGGTCCAGGGAGGGGATCCTGCCCCTCTGCTCAGCACTGGGGAGGCCACACCTGGAGCACTGGGTCCAGGACAGGAGGGACATGGACAGACTGGGGACAGCCCAGGGAGGGGGCTGGAGCATCTCTGCCCTGAGGAAGGGATGGGAGAGCTGGGACTGCTCAGAAGGAGAAGGTTCCAGGAAGGGCTGGGAGAGCTGGGACTGCTCAGAAGGAGAAGAGAAGGTTCCAGGAAGGGCTGGGAGAGCTGGGACTGCTCAGAAGGACAAGAGAAGGTTCCAGGAAGGGCTGGGAGA
>NW_005054452.1:1616591-1619651 GCF_000277835.1 Geospiza fortis
AGAGAGGACAGAGCGGGGCTCTGTCAGTGGTGGCGAGGGACAGGACAAGGGGCTGTGGGCACACAGTGACCACAGGAGGGTCCCTCTGAACAGCAGGGAACACTTTTTGGCTGTGGGGGTCACCAGGTGCTGATACAAATTGCCCAGGGAGGTTGTGGAGCCTCCTCCATGCCTGAAGATAGACTCAGACTTTCTCTGGACACAGATGGGCAACCAGCCCTGTATGACCCTCTCTGCTGGTTTCTGCTCTGCCTCAGAGGGAAGGGAGTCCCAGTGCTGAGCAGGTCCTTTCCCTGGAGAGCTCAGCATCTCCTTCCTCTGCCCCAAACCAGGCCATGGCAGAGGGTGGAGCTGGCTGTCCTTGTCCCAGCCTGGTGCACTGTGCTCCCCTTCCCTTATCTCTGTCTCCCACTTGGGGCTTGGTGACTCCCCAGTTAAAGGCCATACAGGTTATCCCAAATCTCAGATGGTTTTGTTCTGTTCCAGATGAGTTCAACCGAGTAATCATTCCAGTGAAGAGAGGGGAAGAGAACACAGACTATGTAAACGCTTCCTTCATTGATGTGAGTCTTCTCCAGTCTTCTTCCCATCTTCTCCCAATGGAAACCACCTCATTCTGCTTCCTTTGGGAAGAATTTATCCCAAACACCCATTTTATGGGTTTTGTACAGCTCCCTCCCTGTGACTTTGCTTTGTATCACTGGATGGTGCTGGTTTCTTTCTCCAAGAACCACCCACGTATATCCAGCTCCTTGTGGGAGAGGAGAGTTGGAACCTGAGCAGAACTTCCAAATCCTGAGCTCATTTCTGCCCCTCTGGGCTCTGCTGATGGCTGTGAAGAAAGGATCCATGTATCCATGGAAATAACACTGGCCATTTGATCAGAAAACATCCACCAGATTAGCTTAGGGAGCAATACACAATCCCAAAACCTTGGAGAGGAGCCAGGTCAATCCCATTACACCTGTCTGGGTGGTGGCAGGAGGAGAGGCAGGGAGGTTAAGTGCTGTCCTCACTCTGAGGAGGAGATAAGTGATTGCACATTCTTCTCTCCTGAGCAATCCTGTGGGCTCCAGAGAGACATCTCAGATGAGTATTGATCTCCATGCAGTGATGCCAGTGCTGGCCAAGGCACAGACCCTGCTCTTTTCCAGCCCAATTTCTGTTTTCCTCTCCTAATGACACAGGGCTCTTTTTTATTCCCCCAAAAAGGCAATCGCTTTAGTTTGCTCACTAAAACCAGTTTATTGCCAGTTCTAACATCCCTAATTAATTGTCCCCCCAAATCTCCTTTGCTGGCTGCCTGCTGTGGCTGTGGGAGCAGCCAGGAGCAGCTGCCTTGTTGTGCATCCAGATCAGAAAATTTCCATGGCACGTAAGCAATTTGGGCTGAGGATTCAATTTCCTGCCTCTGCTGAACTTTGCTTAAATGACAAACTCCAAATGACGAAGCATCTGCAGTCACAGTCTGCAGGGAGGGCACAGGGCAGTCACAGGGGTTTGGAAACAAAAACTCTTTGTGGCTGTGGAAGAGCCAGAGTCATCCAGCCTTCCTGCTGGTTTTCACAGATCATAGAATGGTCTGGCTTGGAAGGGACCTCAAAGATCATCCAGTGCTGTTTAGTTTTGCTTGCTTCTTCCAAAAATCCCTGTGACATTTTCGGGATCCCCTGTGGCAGGAAGGAAATGATGAATCTGACTCCATGTTCTTAGAAGGCCAATTTATTATTTTATTATGTTACATTAAGGAATGCTATACCAAATTTATACTAAAGAATAGAGAATGGATACTTACAAAAGGTTTAACAAGATAATAATAAAAACTTGTGACTGACTCCTCAGAGTCCGACACAGCCTGACCATGATTGGTCATTAAGTCAAAACAATTCACATGTTGGATAAACAATTTCCAATCACATTCCAAAACAGCAAAACACAGGAGAAGCAAATGAGATAATATTGTTTTCATTTTTCTCTGGGGCTTCTCAGCTTCCCAGGAGAAGAAATCCTGGCAAAGGGATTTTTCCAGAAAATATGATGGTGACAAATCCCAAATAAAAATCATACCTGGAGTACTTTGAGTTAAGGCAAAGCTCTGCTCCAGAACTTTCAATATTGCTTAGGTGTGCTGGAAACTCAAATGGATAAAGCTATGTGTGTGTAGGGGGTGTGATCCTCCCAAAATGGAACTGAGCTTGGTGGGCCAGCTGTGTCCACGAGGTTCCTGCTGCTGGTGCACTGACCCTGCTCCCAAATTCCAGGGTTATCGCCAGAAGGATTCCTACATCGCCAGCCAAGGACCGCTGCAGCACACGATAGAGGACTTCTGGAGGATGATCTGGGAGTGGAAATCCTGCTCCATAGTGATGCTGACAGAGCTGGAGGAGAGAGGCCAGGTAAGTTCCTGGGTTATCTGCACTAAACACCAGGGAGATAAAGAAATGAAGGAACAGAAGGAGTTTGGAATGGGATGATCCTTAGGGTCCCTTCCAGCCCAAACCAGGCTGTGATTCTGGGAGTTTGTGAAGCCTGTGGGATCCCACTGTTAGCATTCAGAAACACATAATCACAGAATGATTAAATGCAGGGGCTTTTATTGAGGAGCTCTGGGTGTCAGGGGTACAGACCTAAAGCTGACTCCAACATGGTCTCTCCAACACATTTTTATACCCTTATCTTTATATAACTACATAATAATTATTAAACTTATATTGTTCTATTGTATGCATTGATCTCATCCAAGCATGGATTCTTGTAATCTCCATCAAACCCCCCAAACATAATTTCTCATGATTCTTGTTACTGTGAGGGGTCCCAGTTGTTAGTTTTTCTGGGTCTGGATTGAAGGCACTTGAGACAGTAATTCATGTTCAGACTCAAGTGTTTATTATTTCTTATCACTAAAACAGCTTCACCCCTGTGAGTTTGGCAGCTTTTCATTAGAAGGCACAAAATGGCCAACAATCTCTTGTTACAAGGTCTTTTAAGACTAAACTATCCAATTAAGAACTGACAACTAGATTATTTCCCTTTTAACCCAATAACTGATCCCACAGAGCT
>NW_005054452.1:1619821-1620189 GCF_000277835.1 Geospiza fortis
AGTGCCCTGGGTTTCCACAGGTACAATTAAACAATAATCATATCCAATTGCCAAACAATCATTACAATTAACAATCATATAATTTATCACAGTCATTAAACGATTATACAAGTGCAGTTTTGCATGATCCAGTAAAGCTCAACACCACCTGGGGTTGGGCAGCTGCCAGGAGATTCTTCTATCCAAATCCATGGGAAGAATAGGGATTAGTCACCCTGTAGCCTCCTTTGTAAGAGCCTGAATGAGAGATGCAGGACCCCAGGCAGCTCTCCAAAATGCAGTTTATTCCATCCAAGGTGTCACAGCAGTCCAGGGTGGTGGGTGACAGAGCTGTGCCTACAGCTGTCAGCTTCAGCTGCAGGCAGGCC
>NW_005054452.1:1620308-1621709 GCF_000277835.1 Geospiza fortis
AGTTTAGTTTACAAATACATTCTATACTTTTCTTTTGCTCACAATGCATTCTATACTTTTCTTTGCTGAGCATCTTCATACAGCAGAATCAATCTATACCTTAACTTTTATCTCTAGCCTATCATAACTACTGTAATTACCATATTCATGTTACTGTCCTCCAATCACTAAAAGTCAGTACATTACAGTTTAAGCTAGAAGATGTTTTTCAGATTTCTTGCAGTAGAAAATTCTGAGACCTTTTTTCTACTTGCAACATTTGCTGATTTGTTTGCCTGTGCTATCTTTCTGCTTGGTAAAAACATCTTCTTGTTTGAGGTGGCTTTATCCTTTGCTCTGTCATAAAAACCCCTTCTAACTAACACACCCTTTGCTTCCTTGGTTATCCAGTAAGAGTCGCTCAGCAATTCTTTTCTTCTATATCCAAACTTGCTTCCATCTCTATTCCTTCATCAAACTCTACACCCAAAAATCTTTCTGCTAAGCACACACATCTGTGAGACTTTCTTATCAAAACTTTCATCCTTCCCAACCCTCCTGTGCTGCCTCCTCAGGAGAAGTGTGCCCAGTACTGGCCGTCCGACGGCTCCGTGTCCTACGGGGACATCACGGTGGAGCTGAAGAAGGAGGAGGAGTGTGAGAGCTACACAGTGAGGGACCTGCTGGTGACCAACACCAGGGTAAGAGCCTGGCTGCTCCCCCTTGGTGTGGTGGGTGGTGTTTGAGGGTCCCCAGGACAAGAGAAGAGATGAGAATCTTGACTCCGTGTTTCAGAAGGTTGATTTATTATTTTATGATATATATTAAAAGAAAATGATGTATTAAAAGTATGCTAAATAAATAGAGAGAAAGGATTTCATCAGAAAGCTGGAAAGGAGTGAATAATAAAATCTCGTGACAGACTCAGAGAGTCTGACACAGCTGGCTGTCATTGGCCATTAATTAAAAACAATTTCACATGCTGGGTAAACAATTCTCCAAATCACATTCCAAAGTAGCAAAACATGGAGAAGCTGAAAGGATTTTTCAGAAAATATGTCTGTGACACCTGGGGACCTCTGCATGCTCCTGGGTTTCACTGCCATGAGCTGGTGTTCCATCAGCTCCCCATTGTCCCAAAGGGATTTTATCCCTATATCCCTGTCCTGCTCCTCATTACTGCTGCCCTCACCAGCAAGCCTCCCTCCTGCTCCCCATTCCCCACACTTCCCCTGCTCCTTACCCTGGGAATGCCATTCCTCCACAAGCAGCTTTCCTACAAGGATTTTGCTTGCCTCTTCCAAAAATCCCTGTGGTATTTTTGGGGTCCCCCATGGCAGGAAGGAAATGATGAACATGACTCCATGTTCTTAGAAGGCCAATTTATTATTATATTATATTGTATTATATTGTATTATATTG